>NC_137191.1:23356378-23393878 GCF_960531495.2 Zeus faber
TTTCATCCTGCGGGGGTGTTGTTAGGCGGCGACGGAAGGGAGGGCAGGAAGGAGGGAGAGGGCGCAGGGTGCGGGGCTGGAAGGCAGATACAATTTTCATGATTGTTATTTTTTGTTAATATACGAGAGAGAGAGAGGGGGAGAGAGAGAGAGAGAGAGAGAATGGGGAGATAAACAGCGGTAGTTAATCTGAGGCATTCCATGGAGCACTCCATTATCGGGCAGGTTGGGCACGTCGAGGGGGTTATTTTTCCGAGGGATCTTTGGCCCTGGTAATTAAGCTTCATTCAGCAGGCCCTGTTTCCCAAATTAAAAATTTGTCATTAAGTGGAATTTGCCATAATGCTTTTTTATCTGCTGGCGCTTCACTGTGCGTGAATAGGTGTGTGTGTGTGTGTGTGTGTGTGTGTGTGTGTGTGTGTGTGTGTGTTAGTGTTAGTGTGTGTGTGTGTGTGTATGTGTGAGACCGTAAGGGTGAGGATGGGGGACGAAGGGAGGGAGAAGAGAGGGCAGCCAATGGGGTTGTGAGATTTTGGATTTGTGTGTGCATTGCACAGGGCACACAAGCACACACATCCACACCCACACCCCACTCAAACATACAGCAGGGGATCCACATGCGTGAGCTTGTGCGCACGTAACCACACTTGAAGTAGCACATGAAAAAGTAAATTGAAAAATTGGAATAATCCTGGTCACCACTGACCTGACTGCGTGAGTGTACCCCAACACGTGCATGCACGCATGCCCCCACCCACCCACCCACACAGCCTCAATCCTTCAAATCCACAGCCTTTGGGGTAATTAAATAATGGTGCTTAAAAGTTTTAATTTAGATTTAGCTTTTTTTTTCCCCCCTTCCCTTTCCCCCCCACCCTTCCTCCTACTGTATCCCACTGCAGTGCGGCCTCAAACAGCCAGGCGCGCGCGCGCACACACACACACACACAATCATTCAGTGTGATAGCCTGAGATGGCCCGGTACAGCACGGAGAATGGAAATGATTGAAGGGCAGTATCTCTCAGTCTCTACAGGCTTTATAAAAACAATACAATTATTAGTCTTTAATTAGAGTAGGCCCTCTGCGGGACGGGGGACAGACAGAGAACAATAGAGGATTAGGAGAGGGACGCCTAATATGGCTCTTTTATCACTGCATTCAAATATAGTTTTATACAGGTGCTCCCGGTGCTCCTTTTCGTTTTTGAGGGAATGGGCACAAAACTGACAATTCTTTAAAAGCTGAGGAACCGGGGGGATTGGAGGGGAGTTCATAACAGTGCAAAGGACAAGAAATAACCAGCAGGAAGCAGGGACAAGTCCAATGTAAAAGGGAGTGGTCCCCTCCTAAAATCTAGAGTAGTGGTTCCCAGAAAAATGATTAATAGTCAAAAGTCACCGTTAGTAAGACCTTAGCCCCATTAGAGAATGTACAATAATGACTGTTTTGATCCCAGTTTCAGTGTTATCTCCCTAACTATAGTATAGACAGGCATGGACGTTTGGAATAAATCCTATCTAACAATAAAACTCTTCTCAGATTGGGGACTCAGACAAAAACAAGTTTTGATGAGGTTAGAGTATTCCTACCAATCCCTGATTCTAATAAAGCGCTAATGACTAAATGGAGGCTGTTGATAAAGAACACGTAAAGTCACTACAGTGGTACCTCGACTTACGACTGCATCGACTTACGACTAATCCAAGATACGAGTGGCGATGGTCGGAAAATTTGTATCTACTTGCGACCGACTGCTCCAAGATACGACCGGGTAAAGGTGCAGTTGGCGCGTCGGCGGCCAGTCAGCACTCAGTCAGCGGGCGACCTACATCGTAGTAGGTACGTAGTTCGTGGCTTATCGATATTTTTTTCATATTTACTGTGTTTGTGCTGTGTATTTTGTTTATTTTCACCCTTCATGATGAGTCCTAAGAAGAAGGATGATGGGAAAAAGAAAAGGGCACTGATTCCCATTGAAACTAAGAAGGAAATCATAGAAAAAAATGAGCATGGTGTACATGGGAAAAATTGCTTCGACATACGACTGTTTTAACATACGACCATTCTTATATAACGAATTACAGTCGTAAGTCGAGGTACTACTGTAGTAGCATTTTAAAACTGCATTATGCCAATGCAAAATAGTGTTGCGCTGGTACAGGATAAATGGCAGCCATCGCCCAGCACATACAAAGTCACCCCATTAGAAGCACGCACGCACGCACCCCGCACCCACCAACACCTCCAGCCCAGAGAAACAAGATAAAGGAATCTGTGTCCCTCGAAATTAAAAGAGAGACACAGATTCCGAATTCCCGAATCGGGGATCATTCTGAATTCCGGTGGAGAATAAAGGTGTGTAAATAGGCTCCCACTAAACAGGGGAGGGGGGTCTGAGGGGCTTGTGGGAGAAGAGGAGGAAGAGCAGGAGAGGAGGTGGGTGAAATAGAAAGATGAGGAAGAGGAGGGGGGGGGGGGAGAGACAGATGGCAGAGGTTCTGCCTGGCTGGATGGGGCAAGGCGGAAGGGGGTGTGGGGTGTGTGTGTGTGTGTGTGTGTGTGTGTGTGTGTGTGTGTGTGTGTGTGTGTGTGTGTGTATATATACATAAAGGAGTTCAACACCATGGTCTACCCTCTCTCACACATATCTTATCCCCAAAGACATCACTCCATCTTCCTCACACACTCTTCTTTCGGCACCATCTTTATTCCAGCTCTCTTCAAATCCCTTCCCTTTCAATTTGGTTTCCTTTTCCCACATTTGGTATAAATATGGGCCATCCATGACCCCTTAAACCCCTCAATACAAGACACTGTGCATCTATATCAGTGGATATCTTCAATATCAACTGATGTGCTACTCCCCTACATGTAGGCTAGTGGTCGTAATCAATGATCAATCAATGAACAAAATAATTGGGTCCGCTTGCATGTGATTGACAGATAAATCCAGTTAGGATGAGCTATAGATAGAGCTGAATAAAAACACGCTGTCAAAAACAGTGTGTGTGTGTGTGTGTGTGTGTGTGTGTGTGTGTGTGTGTGTGTGTGTGTGTGTGTGTGTGTGTGTGGATGGCAGAATGGCACGTGAAGGAAGAGAGATAGGGGGGTCTTATTTACTGTCGTTTAATTTGCTCCCCTCTTCTCCATCCATCCCTGGGTTTTTCTGACAGGTAATAACAAGCAGGAGCTTCCCTGACAAGCCCATTTGAATTAGGATGGAATAATACGACTGTGGGGCTCTTCACATGTGCGCCGACCAACCATGCAACCCCAAAAACCTTGCTAGTGTGTGTGTGTGTGTGTGTGTGTGTGTGTGTGTGTGTGTGTGTGTGTGTGTGTGTGTGTGTTTAAGTACACTTGTGAGGACCGGCCACCGAATGAATAATGTTTTGGTTTAGAAGTGCACCAGAAACATGGGTCCTCACTTACCAGGCGTATTTACTCAGACCTCACTTTGATTCCAGTACAATAATGGGTCGCTCCAAATACCCCCCATGCCACTCCCCTAATCCAGACAGCTCTGCCCTTCTAACACCCATCCCTGCATCTCCACCCAAATGCTTCCCTTCTTCTTTTACCCTTCATCTTACAACCTTCTCTCCTTCTCATCTGCTCATTCTTTCACCCCCCCCCCCCCCCCCACCCCGACGCACATAACATCTCTCGTCTTCTGCCACAGTTCCTTCCATCGCTGCTGCCCCCTCCCTACCTTTTCCCTGCGCTGAGCCTCACCTCATCTGCACTAGCCAGGTCCCTCCCTCCCTCCCTCCCCCCTTTCCTTCCCCCCCCTCCCTCCTTACTCCTCTCGCTAGCTGCTGAAATCCCCTTCCCCGTGGGGCAGGCTAAATTGAATTGCCGTGTTTATATGAACAACAGGGCCGCCGCATTAATATACCTTAGAGTTTATGCCTAATGCTTCCATGCTAATACCGCTGGAGCTCTCGGCGCTCACCCTCGACACACGCCGCCTTTATGGAGCTCAAAAGAGGAAGAATGCAGAGGGAGGGAGAGAAAGAGCAGAAAAAGGGAGGGAGAGTTAAAGGCAGAAAGTGCATTTTGAAGAGGGTGCGCGGCAGACAAAGACAAAGGGAGTAAGACGAGGCGAGTGGTAGAAGGCGGGAAACGTGGACAATCGAAATCCATTAACGCAACTTAGCAGGTTATCCCTCACATCCTCCAGCATCTCCCTCTTGGCGCCCGCTAATAAGCCTCAAAACATGAACAAATACTCCCACAAAGACACACTAACGCACAGCTACCTCGACCATCTAGTGTGTTTAAATAATAATTGTAAAAAAAAAACGAGTGAAGGAAAGAACAGAGGGAGAGAGGGAGTTGGATTTTTTTTTTTGATTAGCGGGTAATGCTGAATAAATATCCGGAGATTTGGTTGAGGGAGTCGTCATGCTCGTCGACTTGCAAACATCCTCCATTTTCTCTCTCGCCCCCCCCCACCCTGGCTCCCTTTCACTCCACCGCTGGGCCTGGTGTCGGCCGACAAAAGGCCCAAGCTACAAAGAGGAGACACAAGGCCGGAGACACTCAACCCAATTACTATTGATCAGTCTGCACTTAACAGAGGACACATACGAACCTCAATGTGTGCAAGCGCCAACACGCACAAGCACACACACACACACACACACACACACACACACACACACAGGATCACACATGTCTGCAGAATCACACAAACACACAGTCTATCGTTTGACACTTTTTCTCCCTGCCACCAATCAACCACACACACACACACACACACACACACACACACACACACACACACACACACACACACACACACACACACACACACACACACACACACACACACACACACACTCTGAATATTAAAAGTCCTGAAGGGTCATTTGTTCAGATCCAAACACAGGATTTAACACAAGGACATTATAGGTTAAATGAATCCTACTTTCTTAAATTTCCGGGCAACGTAAGTCCAGCTTTAACAAGACCCATACATATAGTAGGAATATGCCTACGTACCTTTTAGTTACTTACTGTCAATTTTTTTGTAACTATTGAAGTCAGTTTAATAAATACGTACTTTGTAGGGTGTGTTTGAGATGGCGCTGTATCCACAATAAAGAGCAGGGATGCCAAAAAGACTGGACTGGGGCTGGTGAAGTACAGTTTAACAATACGGTTATTCATCGTATTCAAGCCAATGCCGTGTGATTACTAATGTCAAACTAATAAGGAAATTAAGAATCTTGAGTACAAATAACCAAAAAGAAAAAAAAGAAAGTAATAATAAAGGCAGCTGAGGGCTGTGATAATTGTGGTTTAAGCTACAAACAGAAATAATGTCAAATATGACAACCTCGTCAACAAAAGAAGAAGATTTCTGACATTTACTTATGACTGCATGGATTTAAAACTGAATTTATGCAGACGCTGTTGAGCCAATTAAATAGGATAAACTGCGACACTCTAACCTTTCTAGCGAGCAAGTTTTTTGTTTTTTTTTACTATTTTACATCGTGTTTTACATAGTGTGTGAGATTCTGTTTGCATTTCGGTGGCAAGGCAAAAATTCTAGAGTGAGCAAAATGTCCTCATTCAGAGAGATTTACTAAAAAAAAAAAAAACAGAGCAGATGTAGAGGTGGGTAAAATACAGAACTAGTAAATTAAGAATTTATGTTCATTTTGACCTTTATTTAAACCTATATGTGATTGTGTGTGGACCAACATTTTAACACACACATCAAAAGCACATTATTAACACATAATAAGACATTAGCCTTTCTACCATTAACATGTAATATTTCAGACTAAATAAAGAGTTCAAAGGCCGGTGCTACCTCATCAGCCCGGCTGGACAAATCAAATAAATTGAGTTGACATAATGTTAAACCTCAACCTCTGACACTAAATATGTTAATTTTACTATCTGCCTCCATTAACGTTGTCAAAACTGAAAGCTCTTGGAAAAACCATTATAAATTAATTGCACAACAATGAAATTGATATTTGTGGCCAGTCCTTTTCCTTCATGATTTTAATGTCAAAATTGTAAAAAAACAACAAAAAAAAACAAAACAGTATTTCTACAATTGCTGTAAAGTGCTGGTGCTCCAAGGAGCGTCGGGAGTTAATTACGCTTTTTGTCAAAATAACATCCATGGAGGAAATGCTTCCATCAATGCGCGCGCACGCGCACGCACACGCACACACACACACACACACGCACACACACACACACACTCACACTCTTTCTCCCATTAAGAGTGTGATGAACTCTGCATGGTGTCTGGAAACCTGCGCTGAAATATCAATGACTAAACTCCCCGACATGGCAGTAACTATCTTTCTCGCTCTGATTTTATCCCCAATAATTAATTTTCTCTCCCAAGGCTGACTCTGGCTTTATCGCTCTCTCACCGCCAGAATCTTAGCATTCCATTTAACCATAATCCCTGGGATGAAAAGGATAGCCAAGGTGTGCGAATGCACGTGCACGCAAAATACACCCGCACAAACTTGCACACAGTCAAGACTCGCAAGCAAAGACTTAAAAACCTAATTCGAGGGCACAATGGCATAGAGCAAGCATACGCATGCCAAGCATTGCTTCCACAGAACAAATTCAGCCTGAATCCTAATCACCATGACCAAGTCTAGAGTTCCTACACATCTGGAGTAGCCACACAGAGAGGCTAGAGTCCACAGTGGACTATGGAAGCAACAATTTGAACAAACATGTCGCAGAGACAAGGAGACAGGGTAAGCGGAGGCCAGCCTATAGCAGGAAGCCTGGCCACGCAAGCCTGGCATAGCAACAGCCAGCGTAACCACAGCGGGCTCCTGGTGGATGGAGGGATGCTTGTGTAGGGGAGTAGAGGATGAAAGAAAGATAGTGCGACTGCGGGAGGGGTGGATCTCAGAAAATTAGGAAGGGGAGGAAGGGGTTACTTTGGGGAACCGGGATGAAAGGTTGTTGAAATTTCACAACCACCCCCTTGCGCTCTCGCTTTAGGGATCTGCTTGGGATGATGCACCGCTGCCAAAATCCGGGCGATACTAATGGCCAATATGATTTGTTTCTGAAATGTTCAATAAGTAGAGGAGCCATGTCCGACCACCTGAAGGGGGCCACCGTCTTCAGCGGAAATGGGTTAAGGAAAAGCAAAGAGGACATACAGTATACAGTTTGGATAGCTGGATAGATTCATGAGTGAATGAATGGTATGGGGAAAATGGAGAGAGAGGGGGGTATACAAGGTACGACTTTGGAATGATTGAAATGATAGTGAGTGCCAGCTAGACCAGACCTACCCCAGCTGGTCTCTGTCTGACTGGCTCCTTAATTAAGAGACATGGGGGGGGGGGGGGGGGGGGGGGGGGGGGGGCGACGACTTTGAATGGCCACGTACACACGCCTCGGCCTCTCTAGAGAGGAAACTGCAACCCTGTGTGTGTGTGTGCGTGTTTTGCTGGGGTTGTTATAGTGCCAAGAATTGCACAGACACAATGCCGCCCTGTGGGACCCGGTGAGAAACTGTTGCCCCGCTATTATTAGCGCCCCTTTGCATACCGGGGTAACTGCAGCAAGCCTTCAACGTGTGCGTGTATTTCGGTACATTGTGTAGGTGTGTGTGCTTTGCATGGGCTGCGGCGCTCACCCTGTTGACTGTCAAACAAAAGTTTTAATTCTGCCGGTGCTTTTGGCCAAAAAGGAAAAAAGAGAAAAGGATGAAAAAAAAAAAATGAAAAAAAACAACCTAGAAGAAAAAACAATCACCAGAGCACCAGAATGAAACAGCAAGAGGAAAAGGGAGAAAGGGGAGAAAAGGGGGAGAGGGTGATTTTGTGGATCCATGACTGCCTTTTGCCCCCCCTGTCTCCCCCCAGTTCCTCATCCCCAAATGTATTAATATTAATATCCATCCCTCGAAACCCTGCCCCCACCGACACCCCCCACTCACCCCGCCATCCCTTAAAAAAAATAAAAATATCGCCACCCTAGGCTACCAGTTAATAAAGCCCTCTCGAAGCCCACTGCCCCGTGCGCCCTAAAAAAAAAAAAAATAAATAAAGGAAAAATAAAGAAAGAAAAGACAATAAGAGAAAGTTCTCCAGCCAAATCCAAACGACAGAAATTAATACAGTCCCACGGGACAGCCCTCTCTGCCACTGTCACCGGCACAATAATTTGATTTCCCATTAAGTGATTGCTTCATTATAATTATTGGTAATTGTAATTGAGGTTTCGCACCCCCCCCCCCCACTCTCTGGGCCATTCCTTCTTTCCTCCCTTTCTCCCTTCCTTCTTGGCTTCACTATGTTCGTGCCCCCCGAGGATGGAGTGAAGAAAGGGGAAATAAATTCTCTACAACGCATGAATGACTGACTCATGAACCTACATTTATTTTCAAACTACACAATATACGCACAGGCCACAAAATAGTCTGTGACTGAGGTTTTGTAGCCAGGAAATTTCACTTAATCATACATGGGTCTAGGGTGCGTGTGTGTGTGTGTGTGTGTGTGTGTGTGTGTGTCTTTTTATTTCACTAGATGTCTTCCCCTGTAGCTTCAGGGCACAACCGTTACAGGTCTCCTTAAAATAGAGATTCTGTATCTCTGTGGGATTTCCTGGTTAAATAAAAGCTAAAGAAGAAACCGGTGATCCCACTGCACACACAAACCATATACATACATACACACACACACACACACACACACACACATTTATTTATTTATTTATTTTTAAGTACAGTAGGGACCCTCTGGTCCCCAGTTTATTACCCCTTCCTTGAGGCAAGATTTCAGGCAGAAGTGTGTGTATGTGTGGGGGGTCGTCAAAAAAATAAATCAAAGTACCATATATTTGTTCCAACAGATCCAGCATTAAACCGGCATCTAAGGAAGTCGCAGTTCAGCCAAGCGAGCTCCACAAGCCCCATCGCACCGGAAACCATTCCATTTACTGACAAATTATTCCCCTACTTGGAACTAAAGACGGTAAAACTTTGGTGCAGTGGGCAGGGCCACGGTGACTGGGCTCACCTCAGCCATGGTGGAAGGTGGAACGCACGCACGCACGCACGCACGCACGCACACACGCACACACACGCACACACGCACACACGCACACACACACACACACACACACACACACCCTTCTGCAAAACCAAACTCCAACTCGCAAAGCATCCGACCTTCACACACCTCCACTTTAATAGAGAGAGCTCCAAATAATGCGGGGCAGTGCAAATACCATCCATCACAACCAAACCGACCTAAAATAAAGAACTTTTAAAATCCCAGTCGACTTTAGCGTTCTTTTTAAATGTGCTGGAGTTTGCAGAATTTTTTTCCAGTGGATTATATTTAAATGCCTCCCACGGCGCACTGTAAATAACAAACCCCTGAATTAAAACAAATGAGCACCTGCAGCTGCAACAACAGATGTTTGTGGCTCTTTTTATTCAAAGTTTTCAGGAAAAGGGAAAAAAAAAAAAAAAAAAAAACGTTTTTAACGTAGATTACTGTAAAACAAGAATAAAATAAGCTTGTCTGTTCCAAAATTAATTGTTGGGGGAGGTTTTAATTATTTTTGGAATAAATAATGACATTACCTTCAGTACAGGACACAAAAATATGAACTTTTATCATCCTATAAATGTGCAATCTAATTCTTTTTTTTTTTTCTTTTCTTTTACCCGTAGACCAAAATCTAAAACGGCGGCACTATAGCATCCAAAGGCAATAATCAATAACGATTTGCAAAACAATGACTTCCTGATGTTTTCAGACTCCAATCTGCGGAGAAGATTTCTCACGAACCTCTGCTAAATGAGCTACTGTCACACTTCACAACCGCAATATTTCGCTGAACCTCCGTGGCGGTGGGTTGCTGTTTGACTGGCTGCGGCGGCGCAGCATTTTTCGGGGCCCGTCTCTCAGCCGTCCTCAAAAAACTCATTCCTCTTCCCTAAATCTGTTGCTCGCTCCGCGCTCGGCCCTGTGTTGTCCTTCCAAGAGTTGGACTATTTCAGCTTTTGGCCAAGCCTCGGGGGGGGGGGGGGGGGGGGGGGTGTTGCCCCCACTTTTCAAATGTCATTCCGAATTACTACTGGGCTGATGTTCATTTAGCGTCTTTATTCCCTCTTTAGTTTCTTTCGTGAGGAGATAATGGCCGTTCCGGCGAACCTGCTGAAACACGTACATAGCGAGGTGTTACAGGCCACAAGACTGCATGTCAGACAAGCATTTACGTGGGGGGAAAAAAAAAGGATAAAACCTTTAGCAGAAGAGGAATGAGTAATAAGAGGGAATTAGGTTAAAGTCCCCTTCGACGCTGTGAATGCCTGCAAATAAAATTCCAAAAAATAAAAACACGGATGGCATTGTTATTATCACTGAATGGGTTTACCACGATGACAAACCTAAACATTATGTGAAATATTGACCCTATCAGCATTGTTAACAAGCGATAATAATCAAAGATAGATATAACCTCAACATTTATTATATTATGAGAAATGCGTTAATTCATTGCCGTCTGAAATAAAACTGCATAATCCGCGAGTTGTCGTCACATTCTCAAATTGGAACTGGGTATAATTTATTGATCTAGTTCAGTTTTATTTTTATTACAGTGAATTTACATCAGGTCAGTGTTCACAAAAAATTTTAAATTGAATTTTCAAATCTAAATATGCATCCTTAAAAAACAATAAAAAACATTCTAGTCATTTTTTGCACAATTTGTGTTGTGACCCCCCATTCTCTAATATTCGGCCGACACTGCTGCATGCTAATCTAATTTGAATATGGCATTGCAAAATAGGAGATAATAAAAGTCAAACTATGGCACAGTGATTTGGTGGTGGTGTGTGTGTGTGCCTGTTCAAACACGCTGTGTGGTAGTGTGGGTGTGGCGTTACACCTCGTGTGGCACTGGGTAGCCAAGATAAGGGCTGATCCTATCCACGGCCCCCCCTCCAGCATCGCCTGCCCGCCCACACACCACACACACACACACACACACACACACACACACACACACACAATTATATCCTCACATACCGGTGAAATCGCACCTTACCATCCCAATGCCATGAACACACACACTTACAAATCCATATTCTATAGTAAATGCTTACTATCTATTCTTTGTTATCTGATATATTTCAAAAGGAATAATCTGAGAAAAACCCACTAAGGCCTTTCGCAGTCTCCACACCTCCACTGGGGAGCTGCAGAGCAAGCCGGAGGAGGCGAGCAACACTGTGCACCTGCCACACAAATGAAAGGACACAGGCCGACTTTAAACCATCGATTCCCATTGACACACACACACACACACACACACACACACACACACACACACACACACACACACACACACACACACACACACACACACACACACACACACACACACACACACACACACACACACAAATACCTTCAAGAGACGCACGTTATTTGGAAGATATAACTAGATTTGAAAACACTGTGGAAGAAAGAAAATAGGTAATTCTCAATCCAGGAGAGGATGAGAAAGGGACGGCAGATGAGAAGAGATGAGCTTACCTTTTTCCTCTATGAAAGAGTGAGAGATAACCCTCAGCTACAAACACACAGTCACACATACACACAGTGGCGCGCACACAGTCAGACAGACGCGCGCTGATGTGATCGGCCACCCCGATAGCGAGACAGACCTGACTCTCTAAGCCTCAAACAAAGTTTTGTGTGCACTGACCACGACCGGGGGGGACAAAAAGCCCAGGAAAGAATCGGGAGGGGGTTGAAAAATAACAGTGTGACCACTGAGTGAGGTTTAACCATTAGAGAGTCAAGTTTAGCCACAGCACTCGCCGCCTACAGCCCAAACCAATTCACCAAGGCGCGCGCGCGCGCGCGCACACACACACACACACACACACACACACACACACACACACACACACACACACACACACACACACACACACACACACACACCTCTGTGGGTGGGAGGAACACTGGGCATTTTGTCCTTAATTTACCTTCCTGTTCCAAATGGCTTGCAATAGGGCAGACAGACATCCCTCAATTTACATCACTACTCTCTCCCTCTACACCCTCTTCTCTATTCCTTCCATCTGCCCAGTCAAGATAAAAAAAAGTCCACCCAGGTGACAGGTATATAAAGTGTCAGTGTCTGTGTGTGTTTGGTGTGTGTGTGTGTGTGATCGTACAGCAGAATAAAAGCCCATGTGTGGAGGTTAGAAAGGATTAGATTGTGAAAGTGTAAGAATTAGTGTGAACAAGTGACAATCTATAGGAGAAAGAAGGAGCTGAAAGAAAAGGGGGGGGGGAGTAAGGAGCGTGGCAGGATTCAATTTCCGTCAGTGACTGTGAGAGAGTGAGAGAGAGAGAGAGAGAGAGAGAGAGAGAGAGAGAGAGAGAGAGAGAGAGAGAGAGAGAGCTCTTCACAAAGTGTAGTGAATGTGATTTGATGGTGATGCTGAGATGTGGTTTAGGCGTACAAATACCATTAGTCACTGTAAACCTGTTAGAGCGTGAGGGGGTGCGCACATACACACACATACGAACGAACACACACAAACACACACACACACACACACAAACACACACACCCGAGAGAGGGAAGGGGAACCACATGCAGGGTCTCTCAACTGTGGGAAGGCGACCCAGGCCATGGCATATATAGAAAATAATAGCAAAAATCACAAGCATGTAAAAAAAATGGCTGTTTTTAATCCAGCTCCCCTTCATGAAGTCCTGGTAGATATCTTTAAACACTATTTAAATATTATAAACCCTACAACATTGTAAACCCCAAACCCTCAACTATTCCTTTGCTTTTATTTACCTGTCCATAGAAAGAAAGTTGTCCAAGACTCCTAGAAGTTATTTTTAAAGCATTCTACCTGGATTTAAACCATTATCAACCCGGCGGAAGGGGGTGGGGGCAGCGGGAGGCGGGACCTACTCAAGACTCGAAACCAGTTCCACCCAAAATGTATTTTTCCTTTATATTCACTTTTTCCATACAGCCCCCACCCTTAAGCCCCCCTACCACACTCCCTGACCCCCCATGTGCAGACATGAGGTCAGGCTCCAAAGATCACAGGGAGAGGCCAGACAAGAAAGTCAGAGAGAGAGAGAGAGAGAGAGAGAGAGCGAGAGAGAGAGAGAGAGAGAGAGAGAGCGAGCGAGCGAGCGAGACACCGAAGGGGGGGGGCTCCAAAATCTACCCCCCCCACCCAAACCCTGAGCCTACCCACCCTCCCCAGCCTCACCCCCACCCCAGCCCCCCCATATGCTTTTGCCCCAGTTGTGAGTGTGGAGGAGGCAGTGAGCAGGAGCACTCTTGCAGAAACGTCAGCCCAGGGAAATTCAAATGAGGAAAAAAAGGAGAAAGAGACTGAGAAAAAAAGAGCACAATAGTGGGAAATTGGGATAAAAAAAAAAAAAGAAAGTATTGGGTCGAGGGAGGGGGGGGGTGGAGACGGAGCGAGAACCTGGAGAGGTTGCTGAGGCTGCAGGATGAGATAATGTGTAGATCTGGAGAGATTTGCAGCAAACATTTTTATTCATTTTTCTGATTACTCCACCCCACCCGCCCCCCCCCCCCCCCCCCCCCCGGGTTGTTGTCTGTCGTTTTGTTTGTTTTTGGCATTAGTGTTATGACTGCTGCTATGTCTGTGTATGTACACATGCATGCTGATTAGGATGCACTATGTTATCAACACACAAAAATCCAGAGTTGCCCAAAAGCAGACACACCCCAATGCATATCAACGCACACACACAGAAACAAACACATTTTAAGATGCATTGGAGAGGCCCAGAACTAGAGGGGGTGCGGGGAATGCTAAGAGCTGGCAAATATGTAAACATGGCCACACATTCACTACATACCCAGACACAAGCGCGGATTCAGCCTATTCACAAAGTACCAAATCTGTGTCCACTCCTTATCAGCAGTAGTGTTATAAATATAACTTCCCAGTGGGCCACATTAAATATTATTTAATATTGCCAAAATGAAGGCCTAAATGTGCACAGGAGATGACAAACCCACAATCAGTTTACCATAACAAACAAATGCCTCCCTGCACCTTTCCAGGCACCAAACACACACCTGTGTCGCTGTGAGACTGGCCCTCCAGGTTGAGCGAGATGCTCAGGTCTTCAGTTCGCTCCCCTCGACCCAGGATCATCCAGTTCTCCAGCGCGTCGGAGTTCACGTCAGAATCGGAGACGGAGTCAAGGTCGGGTTCCTCTGAATCCGGGCCGGAGTCCGAGTCCGAGTTCACAATCACGACCGAGTCCAGGCTGGGGCTTCTCTTCCTCTTCTGGGTTTTCTGGACAATCAAAACACAACCACATTATCGACATCAATACTGGGAGAACCATTTTGTTGCCTCTTGTTTTGACTTAGCCCATATGCTTACCTACTACTTTGTGCTAAATGACACTTTAAACTTTTTTCACTTTAAAATGTGTTTATTATATTTATACACGTGGTTACGGTGGATGATGGTAACCATGTTACCCCCTTCACTTAACTGTTGGTAAAATAAAGTGGAACTCCTGAACATTATCTTTTGGTTATACACAAGCATTTCTATTCATCGCAATCTCAATTTAAAAGTGGAAGTGTTTATTTATGGCAACAAAACATTAAATGGCTGCAGAGAGAGGAAAAGAGCAAGAGAGAGATGGTCTTCATTAATTAAAATATAATGTGATCTTAGTCTCATTATCTTTTATTTATATTTGTATATCTATTACTATTATAATTATTATAATAATATTCTGTTATAAATCTATTATTAATCTGAATAATCTCAAAGTCATCTACTGTTATAAGTGTCCATTTCCAACCATGTTGGGTTACATTAACATTTCTCTTGCATAATCTGTCATAAAAGCGGAAAAAAACGGGGAATTGTGGTTTTTACAAGGACTTTTCAAGCACCTCAGCACAAAAGGGGCTATTTCCAAGGTATTCCAGTACTTTTAATTTCTGAGGGTGAAATTTAAGCCCTTCAGGCACCTCAAGGATATGGTAGGAACCCTGAAAAAAAGACAAAAACATGCTCTACTAGGGCTGCCCGCTGAAAGTTGACGAGTCTAATCATCAGTCGGAAACCCGTCATTCGACTGAAATTCTTCAAGTCGAGCAGTCCTTTTTTGGTTTTCTTTTGTCAGTCAGTATACAATAACAGTTCCAATATGAGGATAAAACAGATACAAAAATGCGCATATATGGGATAACATTTCAATGAGGACTTATGAATAAGTGGAATCATAAATATATATTTTATATGTGTGAATCGTCCAGAATGTGGCTCTCCGTGACCCGTTCCTCCAAATAAAACAACCAAAAACAATGTGGGGGCACGGAGGAACGGGACACGACTCGCAGGAATGGATATTGTTACAATTTTAATGGTACTACTACTCTCACCAATACTGCTTATCAAAATTCAGTACTTTAACGGTACTCTCATCAGGCATTCTTTTCAAGAGAAAAACTAAAACAAATTAGAAGCAGAATTAAGTTGTTTATTTTCTGCACACTATGCATGGAGAGGGGGCGATAGCGGTGCAATCTGCGCTCGCCGTGCCATTGTCCCTCAGTCAGAGCGGGCTCTCCTCGTGCCTGTCTGAGAGCCAGGCAGAGGGAGCCGGCCCCGCCCCCTCACGCATAACGCCATTCCAACGATAGAGCAGGAGAGAGAGAGAGAGAGACAGAGGGGAGAGACGTCTCTTCTTATAATAGCAAAAATGCTTCTTATAAGACAAATATCTTAATCTTATTGCAAGTTACAAATGGGTTATAAAGCCTGAATAAATTAGAAAACAATCAATTTTCTTGATTTCTCCAATATCGTTAACAGTACCCGTTACACCGGAGCTTATCGATACTACGGTCTTTAATAATTTAGCCCTGGGGCCTGTTTAATACCGGGTCTCGGTACCCAACCCTAGGCACAATTGATTGCTTGTGCCTCGTCCCTCCGCCAAATAGTCGAATATTCACATTGAACAGCCGAATCTGATTACACTGACAAAATGCTGAGTCGGGTACAGCCCCACTCTCTACCTGCGGGGCCGGGGTAGATGATTGCAGCGGGCCTACTTTGGACTTCCCGCCTTTGAAGGCACATACTCCACAGTCCATGTCATCGTCAGAGACGGTGATGGCGTCAGTCCCAGAGTCGATGACGATGACCTCCTCGAGCGGTCCGGGACGCGGTCTCGAACCTTTAGAGACACCTTTAGCCTTCAACCTATCCCGCTTCAGCTCCGGCACCATCAGCAGTCGCTGTAGCCCGACCGTGTCACAACCAATGGGCCTGCTTTGGTCAACATCTTTTCCCTTCACCCTGCACAGCATCTCCCCTTCTCCATCGTCGTCCAGCGTCTCCTTCTCCCCAGTGTTGGAACAATAGTGGAGCTGGCTGTAGAGGTGGAACTCCAACTCGCTGTTGACCTCCGACCCCTCGGAGTCCTCCTCCTGGTAGAGTTCATCCTCGAGCGCCTCTCGGTCCTGGTAGCTGCAGTACATCGCCGGAAAATATCCTCACTGACACACCCACACGCGCTCATGCACCTGGGACCCGAAACCACACCACAGCACACAACTGGGGAGACTGGAACCTCAGTGGGTGATGTCACTGTGGAGCCAGAAAAGACCATCATGACGTTATGAACAATGAGAGATTGGTAAATTATAATATCACTTATAAAAATGTACTTTTTCTTTGTGAACTGCAATCAAAACTGCTTTCTCTACTGTTACCTTCAACTTTGGCTCGGTTCTTAAATCCATACGGACTAGTTAATACAACTGAGATACAGCATGACCGAGAACCCATTCTGGTGAATATTTCTTTAACTATATGTTAGATTCAGTCAGAGATACATTTTGTCTCTCGTTATGACAATCTCTCACTTTTAGACAGACAGACTCACACACACACACACACACATACACACACACAGACAGACACACACACATGTACATGGGGGGATATAGAGGGGACCCTGGCCCATTGCCCTGGGCAGTCCTGCGTGTCTGTGCCATGATGGCTGGAGATGATTGGCTCCTAGTCTACACACACCAGTAAAAAAAAGGCCACGGTAGGTGGTCACAAGCTGTCCGTCGGGGGAATAAGGACAGAGGAGTCTCGCTAGTGAATGTGTGCAAAGAAGAGGTTTGTTTGAAACGTTGACACTGCACAGAAACCAGCTAGGCCCAGCTGATTGGCTGCTATATTAGATATGATTTAGGAGTGAGAAACACTGCCAATTTATTGAGTGTGGCCGTGTTTGTCGTTGAAGATTGGAGATTATATTTGTCACATGCAGTCTCCTCTAGTTAACTTTCAGGTTTATTGTGTATTTCCATTTCTTTTTTCTATTTTTATTTTGTTGTCTTGTTATTATTGCTCATTGTTGATGTGAGCTGCCTGCTACGATGCCGCACTTTTCCTCCGGGGATGAATAAAGTATCTATCCATTTATCCACCTATCCATCCATCAATCCATGTGCAGTGCAGTGAAATGTAAACATTCTAAGATCATCCCAGGATAATGTGTGCTTGATTGTTTAAAAACATAGATCAAAGCACACCTTTTCAAAATCGCTTTTAATTAAGAAGCTCTCTATGTTTTTAACTGTTTTCTTTATTTTTTTCTTGTTTTCTGCATTATTTTATTCAACGTGATTTTAGTGTCAAATGTCTCTGAGCAAGCTATAAAGATCTAATGTGTTATTATGACCACCCTGTTTTTGACAGTGTGAATTGTTGATGCAAAGGTGTATTATTTATTGTTAAATTTTTGGTTTATATCATTTTGCCGACTTTATCTTACGTATTCTTAATAATTTAATAATTATTATTGCCTATTTTTTTTTTATGTGAGCTGCAATAACACCGCAATTTTCTCTCTAGTAGTATTGTCTGTCTATTATTATTATTATTGCTTGGGCCGAACTCCTGAGAATGGGAGGGGGGGCTGAAAAAGACGTCCTGCAGATAACAACATGACAACCAAAACTATTTTATAAAAGGTTAAAAAAATAAAATAATGCGGTTAATATTAAATCTGTCCAAACGCGGTTGTATTTTTAACGTCCGTCACGTGTTAGTATTCAAGACTTTGCTTGTAAGCTAGCAAGCAAGCAAGCTATATGCTAACCACCGAGTTGGTAGCCGTTATACCGGTGCTGTCGTTTAAAAAAAAATTTTTTTTTTAAATCAAAGAAAAGTTTGACGCGACATTAAATCGGAAAACAGAGACTGGAGCTGTACGTTCTAGTCGTTGCCTGCTCCACACGCTCGCACGCCGTTCTCCCGGCGCTCCACGTGTTTAGGAGCATAGCAACCGGTACGGATGTAAACAAATACGCGTTTTACTCCTCGGGGAGGACAAACAGAAGCGGAGGTGTCCATAACGCCTCGCCGCCGCCGGTGAGCCGGGCTTGGGTGTGGTGTTGCTGCTTGGCGCGCCTCCACTAACCTTCGACGGAGCGCAAATCTACAGGTTCCGCAGATCTTCGACGCCGTCCGGGGACACGCAGCGGCCACTTCCGGGTTTACCGCGGGGTAATTGGCTGGCCGACCGTAACGTTTCCAGCTCTCCGGAGTGCGCTGTTAGTGGCGTGTGAGCGCGGTGACACATTATTACTGCACTCAGCTGTTCATCGCCACACTTCTGCAAACAAATCTTTATCCGCGATTTATTCATTGGAATTAATTGTATGTTTTTTTATATTTTATTGATCATTTTCTAGTGCTCCAACAGCATACTGTTCTCTGCTGCTTTGTGCTGGTACTGTATACCTACATACATACATGCATACATGCATACATACATACATACATACATACATACATACATACATACATACATACATACATACATACATACATGCATACATACATACATACATACATACATACATACATGCATACATACATACATACATACATACATACATACATACATGCATACATACATACATACATACATACATACATACATACATGCATACATACATACATGCATACATACATACATATATACATACATACATACATGCATACATACATACATACAAACATACATAGATACATAAATACATGCATGCATAATAAACATACATACCATGTATTATCTGGCTTATATTTGCTCATATTATTTTTTTTATTACTCTAGCTACTTTGTTTTGCAGAGCCTTTGGAGTTTCCCTTCTCTCATTTCACTGCACCATACTTGTGTGATGTATGTGACACGGAAATGTACTTAAATCAATAAATCAATAACTAAAACTGGAACCTTGATCCTATATGGATTCAAAATCAAGGTCAAGATCAGGATTCATACAATATTCAATGCCATATCAAATATAATTATATATTAATATAATTATGTATTCAAACGTAAAAATGCTAATGATTAGTTAATCGATCGCCACACCCTTGCAAACCAAAATCTGTATGCATCATCTATTCATTATTATTTATTCTCTTTCGGATGTTTTATTGATAATTCTCTCGTGACAACTCCAACTCAACCGTCAGTCTCATCTACGAAGTGGAAAGTGGGTACGATTTTCTATGGGTCATTTTGATTAGAAATATATTACACAGATTAAAAAGGCTGTTGGAATTGCATTCATAACAAGGGATATAGGCTACAGTAAAGGAAATACCGTCGCCCACAACGCTTTCATAAAAAGAAAAAAATTTAAAAACACCATCCAGTGATTGGTCGTATTTTTGACAATAGCCTGAAATTACATTAGGCTATTCCAAACAGTTGAGGCCACTGTGATTATAAAATGTAATTTTAAATGTTCATGTGGATTCATCAGCTGGACTGCTTTACTTAAAAGTCGTCATATCTCTTTCAGCAGACAAATACCCAGCTCCCCCCCCCCCCACACCATTCAGACTATTGTAAGACTAATGGTAACTTGGTGTTTTCACCTTCCTCAATCGTGCAAAAATATTCGCTGTGAAATGCCGGAATACAAAGTGCAGAGTGTGCGTATGTTTGCGTGCGCACGATTAGCTGCGACGGACCTCCGGGCCGAAACCATTACTACATGTTGATGTGAATGTAAATCTAAATGTAAATGTAATTCAACAGAGTGGCTATCACCACCAGTCATAATTTAGCACGCGGAGGCTGCAGGTCCATTATGCCACCGTGCCTCCTACGACCGCGTCGTAACATCAGCATCCATCTTTTCCCGCTCTCTGCCCTACGAGAATGATCGCAAGCGCTGTATTTTCGGCTATGGGCCCCGTCGTCGGGATAATAGTGAGGAGATGATATGATGACGGCGAGTCTGAGTTTGAATGCCATCTGATTCCAGGTGTTTCCCCATGCGTGTCAGACACAGAAAAAGGCCATCGCGGAGTTGGATTGTCTCCTTCCAAAGGTTAGGCTGTACCACCCATCACATCGCTATCGCCCATCTTGGCCCCTAGATGCATCACACACACACACACACACACACACACATACGCACACAAACACACACACACACACACACGCACACACGCACACGTACATATGTAGCTATCCTATACAATACATACACAATATCCCGCATTTGTTTGGATATAAGCGACGCACACGGGGCCCTCTTCTCCTATTCTTACCCTATCTGTCTAAATTGGATGCGGGTTTGGAATGCCTCACTGCCTCACTGAAATTGTGATCTGGTCGCCTGATTTTCGGGTCCCATGCATTTGTTGTTATTTCCCATTATTTTAGCGGTGGAGGAGAGTGGGTGCGCGCGAGTGGATGAATGAATGAAGGCATCCAGTAAGGCTCTTCATCTCCCTGAGTCCAGATCAGTGGCGTGTTGAAGATGGAGCGTCCCGGGCGGGGATGGAAAGTCCCCCCAACTTCCAATCACACATTCCAAAGTGGCGGTTCTGCCTGAGGAGCGACCTTTATTGGGGAGAAGGAGTTAAAAGAAGCATATCATTGTCTCCTTCGGAGGCTTGTTCGCGTGTTCCTTGTGGTCACTCGCTCGTTCGAAAAAAAAAAAAATAGGAAAGCTCCGGCGGAGGCCTCCAACGGAGCCTCATGCCCAAAGAGGATTTTCAATACGGGCGCTCCGGTGTATTGGCAATATTTGCTTTAAGTGATGGACATTTGTTTGCTACGGACATCCTCATCTGCCGTCTAAACACCCCAAAGTCAATCCTCAAAATGACTGTGGGCTAGGATTTGGCCAGTATAATGATGCAATTACGGGACGGTTTTCACCCAAAACAACTGTAATTCATAGTCACATGTTGTTTTTCTCACTTAATCTTGACCTGAGGCATAATGTGATAAATGATGAAACATCGGCAGCTGTGTTGGTTTTGTCTCCAAAGATACCCCTCAACTATAGACTACTACAAAAAAAAGAGGCTTGATTGTCCTATATTTACAGTTTATGCGGATTAAATCTACTGTGAGACTTTTTTTTTTTTTATTGACGACACTGCTAGAAGTTAAAGGTAAATAACTGTACCAAGTTTCATGCACTCTCGGTGTAAATTTGCACTTGAAACACACTTTTCAACCATCTTAGTCTTCATTTCACACCAGGTGGTAGAAGGGGGGTGTATTTAATCAAGTGCATAAATAGATTCATACTTAAACATGGGAAATGATTAGCAGTGGAAATTATGCAAGAAGGACGAGATATCAAACAGTTTGTGTACGGGGTGAACCGCTGTATGTCCAGATCACATCAATACATTTAGCATATACCGAGTGAGATACACTTGGTGCGTTTTCATGTGCATATTTCACCGTATCGCCGTAACCTAATATAAAACAACTAATCCATCATCACCGAGCTGTTATGAGAAGGCAAAGATTTGAACAATAGATTAAAAATCCTGGTTATCTACAGTACCTCTTCCTCTCTCTCTTTCTATCCCTCCCGCCGTCATTTGTTTTTTTTGTTGTTTATTTTTTTGTATAAAACACAGCGTGACATCTCACGTTTTAATGATTCGAAATGCATAATCCAACAGCGATGCGGAGGCAGAATTCGCCCTGGAAGGGGACCCTCCGATTTGATGCAATTGCGATTCTTGGGTGGCAATTATCCTAATTCCCGACGTGAATTGGAATAATTGTGGCGATGCAGGTGATGAAAAATACCCCTAATAATACAAACTGGGACGGCTCACACGCGACCGAATCCAGCGTCAACTTCATTTAGGTGTGGATCGGTTTAAAAAAAGAATTGCGACGCTTAAAATGAAATTTCCTTCTCCCGACTTCCCTAAATCTATGTTCACATAGTTGTATACAGTGTCACCATATGCGTCTGTGCACCGCCAGCCGGGCTGTTACGGACCAGTCGGGAGGAGGAATTCTCTCTCTATGGATCGGTGCCTCTGAACAAACATGGCCGCCGTGCAGCACCCGCACCGAGCGGCCCCGCCGCGTGCGGGAGGATCTCACTGTTAACCCATGGAACGCACGGGCAGGACGGGTCATCTCAAACATCACTACTGTGCCCTTCTCGTATGACCGAGACGTGCGTCGCAGTAAGAGCAGGTTTCTTTCGTTTAACCTCTCCGAAACTCGACAAACTGAGTGAGTCGGGTGCTGTAACCGCAGAGCGTACAGTGCGTCAGCGCGGACAATGAACAAATAACGCGGAGAATCACAGGAAGAAACCATTCGCTTCCATGCCCGAAACTCTGTCACGTCTTGTTCTAACGCAATTTGTTGAAATAGGGATTCACAATACTGTGCTGTGCTCTAACGGGAGTGCATGCGATATGCCTATAACCGTGCCATGCCTATAACAAATCTTTCGGTCGCATCGGTTTACGAGACAGGTGGATTTACACTGCCGAAATGCTTTTTGGGTGGTTTGGTGCTAAGTGTCAGTCAATGTTTTCAGCGGGACAAAAAAAAAAAAAAGCAAGGGCAAGGGAACAAGCGTAGCAACACCTTTTCAGACCGGACCGGGCCATTTGTGTCTATTGGGATTTAAATGTGAACAGGAGCACGACACGCGCACGCACGCACACACACACACACACTCACACACACACACACACACACACACACACACACACACACACACACTCACACACACCGGGGTACACAATGCCATGACTCCACTTTCTCAGCTGCAAGTATAAAAACCACATTGACAGGAGCCTTGTACACTCTTGTCAAATCGTCACGCTGAAATGTTTACCTTTACATACAAATGGCCTAGTGTCATGTTGTGTCACATAATGTTTCATGGACAAATAATGTGTCCCACTTCTCAATCCGCCCTGTGACCCTTAAGCCCCCGTCGAGGCTCCGGGCAGCAGCACCAGCTAGGCACTGTAGGCTTCAAAAGGAACCACAGGGAAGTTGCTCTGTGGCCTGAATTAAATGCCGTGGATGTTTTCTACGTATAAGGAAACTATGGCTTATGGCTTTCGAGTAAATGACAAGTAATCAAATATCAGAGACAAGCAGTTTGATAGGACTGATTGTTTTCGGTTATGACACGTCTTGTTTAATCGGGCAGCATTTCACGAATGTGCTTCTCATGATATTGTGAGATACAAAAAACATGTTGCACCACATTATGTATTATACTTATAATAGTTGAACGATGTATATTTTCTATTGTATATTCCCTATGTGGAGATATTATGTATTTGTATGTATTTAAATAGCTAAAACAATGCGAAAGGTATTGTGACAATATATGAATGAATGATCAAAGCCATATTTACTCCACACTTGTGTTATGTCAGCTAATCTGACCCAGACAATAGAATATTTTATATTATATATATTATATTGCCTATTGCACCACTTCTTAAAGTGGAACAAATTTGCATTTATTTATTAATTTTAATTTATTTATTTTTTAACCTGTGCTGTCAGCATGCTGGCCAAACAACACAGAGTATTTGTTTGCCATTGCATCTAGGACAGAGTAAGTCTGCAAGTGGAGTTCAAGTTCTCAACCTGCAATGCAACTCTTTATTCATTCTTGAATCATCATGAACTGCTGTAATAACACTGTCCTGTGGACGTCCTGTAGAATGACAAGCGCACAGCTTTTGTTGTACAGAACCACCACCAATCCCCCTTTTTGGAAAACGATTTAACATGTTTGGGTCTATAAACAACTGATCACTACTCCAAGAGGGGGAGAATCACCACGGGTGAGACAAATAAACATAGAAACAAACCACAACGTGTACATGGAAAAAATAGAAACATAGAAGCAAACCACAACATGTACATGGAAAAAATATAAACATAGAAAAAAAACAACATGTACGTTGAAAAAACATTAACATCAGACAACAACATGTACGTTAATTAGGTCCAGGAAAACTGGAACGGAGATTGGACACACGGCCTCCTCCTGTCATAGTAAAGTGGAACAAATTTAAAGAGGAACAAGGAGGAACAGTTCGTACTGCCTCCTCTGGAGTTACGAAATAACTTGAAATCAACTCAATACAGATTTAATTGAAAAATGGTCGTAATGTCCGACTTTGGGCCTATTTATTATTTATCTGTTTTTATATTCGGTTAAACTTTGTGGGGGTTTTTTTTTAGGTTTTTTTTCAAACGTTTGTCTTTGTTTGAGGGCGGAGTTCTGGGTTTCCCTTTGATTTGAGACGACCCGTTTCAATAAATGACAATGAAACACTTTCTCGCCCAACTCGAGAAAATCCATTCGATGCTTAATACTGACTCGGTGACATTAACATTTTCCAAGTAGACCGTTCCCCAAATCTGGCCTCCTCACCTGCCCCCGACTCTGAGCTTGAATTAGTAAAGCTTCACATTCAATTTGAGCGCCCGAGTGCACGCCAAAAGGCCCCCGTGAACACAGCGCATCTCCTCCTCTGTTCACGTGTTGACTTGTTGTCCTAATCGCTCCCCTTTTTTTTTTTTTTTTTGTTGTTGTTGTTTTCTCTTTTGCTCGAATGCGATTCTCTCCGGTTCCGCACGGTCAGAGTTAGGTCCGCGGAACCAATATCCCAACTCTCCCCGACTCCAGCCTCCTATTACCGTAATTGCATTAATTAGTCCAGGAATTAACAACCAAGCGACCATTAATATCCAAACTAAAGCGAATTATTCTGTGGATATTTGACCCGCGAGTCTTCAGTAAGGTTAAGGAAACGCCTGAACAATGTACACAGGCTAAGTCAATGGACGTTAATTAGAATAAATTGCATAGTTTATAGTTTCAGCCAATGAGATCAGTGTGTGTGTGTGTGTGCGTGTGTGTGTGCGTGTGTGTGTGCGTGTGCGTGCGTGTGCGTAAACGTAGGCAGTTCAGCAATTAAATAGGCCTGTATATATTATGCTTCCATATATTTTATTGATCTAAATATCGTAAGGTATACCGTAAATATGAAAGTTTCCTTTTACAATCTAGATATCAAAAATGTATACCTTTAATACTTTTTTAGTGGTGAAAACATTTAGGTTTGATCATTTTTATTCATTTGAAATGTTTCATCTTCTTAAATTTGGCCCACATCACCAAAACAATAACAATAACATAATAATGAAATAATAATGATAATGACCAAGATAATAATGATAATGACAAAGATAATAATAATAATAATAATAATAATAATAATAATAATAATAATAATAATAATAATAATAATAATGATAATGATTTTGTGTTCACTTGGTTGAACCTAAGCGTTTTCTTATTTCAAAAAGCACAAGCTTAATAGCAGAATCTCAAAGCAACAACGAACAGTAGTACGGCCCAGTAGGATATTTAATACAACAGCGAGTTCATTTGATTTCTGCAATTTGAGATTATTCGATTCATTTTGGAGTGAATTTCTGAACATTGTGGATTTCTTAATTAATGTCTAACTGAAGTTCTCACTGAAACCGCACTAACGGTCTGACTGGGGGGGGGGGGGGGGCAAGTAATGAATCATCTGCAGCACATTTTAGCGTGTACACGTGCATATGCATCCGTCTAACGTCGAGGAAACGACCAGCAGCCTCATACCGAGAGATGGCAAATGTTGAACGAATGCAAAGTGCCACACCCAGCTCGGAGCGGAGCGGAAACGTCGGTGTTTACGTGGAATGTTTTGGTTTTGTTGTCCCAGACCTGCGAGCGCGAGCCGGGGGTCAGGGTCGCGGGGAGGGGCAGCGCGAGGCGACAAGACCCCGAAAAAAGGGGTCCGTGTCTCGCGCTTTGTTCCGCACTCAATTGTCCCGGGGCTGCGCGTGAACCCCGGGACATGAAACACCCCGCTCCAGTTTTGCTTTCGCGGGGCACGTTGACACGCCGGTTAGGAACGGATCCCGGTGATGGGGTTTCCGATAATAACCGAAATATTGAGATCGTCTGACTATTCGGGCGTGCCGATGAATCGGGATCGGAATGTCGATATTCCGATTCAGTAGAGCCAGGCGTCCCGCGGCCGCCGTCTCCCGCAGAGCCGACGGTCAAATACGCGAGTTTCTGTGAGGGGTCAGCGATGGGGAAGTTAAAGCGCCGCTTTATCTGCTAAATAAGCGTTAAATAAGAGACGAGACGATGAAAGCCGGCGAGGGGTGGGATGGGGCGTCATAGCAGGGTGTGGTGCGTGGTGCGGAACAGGTGGATCCGGGGGGAAAGGAAGGAGGGGGGGGGGGGGAAGTTATGAAGCGGGTCCGAAACTTCGGCCCGCCGCCGCCGCCGCCGCCGAAAAGCCAAAGGGTTGGGGGAGCGCTTTCGGGAATCGGTCCGAGGCACGCAGCCTCCGCGGACATTTTGCGCGGACGTGACTTATTCGGCGTTAAATTGGCGCCTGGGCGAAAGCCAGAAAGCAAGCAAAGAAAGAGAGAGAAAGAGAGAGAGAGAGAGAGAGAGAGAGAAAGAAAGGGCGTTGTGTCCCCCCCCCCCCCCCCCCCATGGGAGAGGCAAAGTTTGGGGCGTAAGTGAGCGGGACTCGGCGTCATCAGACGCGCGGAGCCAGGGGCCGCAGGGGCCGCGGGGGTGGAAAAAGAAAAAGAAAGAGGAAGACAGAAGGCAGGACATGAGCGCACATCGTGAGAGCGGCTTCTCTCTTTTTTTTTTTTAGTCGACGTGATCGTTTCACGCCCCCCCACCCACCCCTCCCCTCCCCCCCCCACCCCCCCCGAAGCCCCTTTTTCCACCTAAAGCGTTTAGTTGCAGCTGAGTGAGCACTTGCAGGAGTGCAGCGGGGAGCGGAAGGCTCGAGTTATTCCATCCTACAACTCACCCCAAAAGTACTGTAGGACGAAAGAAAAAAAAAAAAAAAACAACAACAAAAAAAACAAAAAAACTCCAAGAGAGCGAAGAGGGAGGAGGGAGGGTGGGAGGGGGGGGGGGGAGACTTTTGTTCTTTAATTTTTTTTTTTTTTTTTTTTTTACCCCCCCACTCCCTCCACTCCCCCCACCCTCCACCCTCCACCACCTCCCCCTTCTATCTGGGGGCAGCATGGACCATGAGCCCGAGAGTCCGGCGGTGCGTCTGGGGAGAGCAGGTATGGCCGCATTGGCTCGCTTGTATTCTGACTTGACTTTGATTCCGCTTGTGTGCTTTTTTTTGCCGCGTGTTTGTTGCCGCCGGTGTTGTCGTCCCGACTCGAGGCCTCGCTGTGACCGACCGCTGATGCCCGAAAGTTTTGTTTGTGTCAGAGGACCTGAGTTTCTCTCCCCTCAAAAGTGCAGCGAAGTGTGGAGGCGACCCTTCAATTACAATACAAGCATACAAGAATAATGGGAAGTTTGACAAGCATTTTTAACTTAAAAGTCTCTAAATCAAAATGTGTGTGTTTCCCAGTAAAGTTTCTTGACTTGTGAGCTTGGAAAATATACTGAGCACACTTGTATTAATAATGAGAACTGCTATGCCTATATGGGTAATGCTGCTGTAGTGCTTATTTTAGAGTTGTTGTTTTTTTTTTCGTTCAATAGACATCATTGGTCTTGATGGGCCTCTCTTAAAGAAACAGTTGATTCTCCATCTGTGTTGTTCTGTGATGGTGTTTGGTGGGACGTGTGGGTGGGATGTATGACCGAATTTAATGATTAGAACCACTAACCCTTTATATATTTGGATAGTTTTTTTTAAAATCATTGTAGCAGAACTGAATCATGCCGACAGATAGTACCTATCAAGTGTCACCCTCCATTCCACGATTCAGTCAACGTTTTAGGGAGAGGTGTGGTCATTTTCCTCATCCCTGTACTGTGGAATGCAGTCGGAAACCGTTGCATCTTCTGAGAATCGCCTGAAATTTTCGATTTTGATTGATTTCTAATCCCTTGCCCATAGTGATTGGCCTGGTCCTGTCGGATCCCCTCTGTTTTGGAAACGTGTTGGTGTTTGTATGGTACCTATAGCCTACATCATTATATGTCTTCTATGTTTATAGGCAACGTGTGTGTATGCACGCATTGCTGCACACTTATTCTCTCTGACTTTTCCGATAAGCAGCTGCGTGGAAACGTGTTTCTGACATTACTCGACTGGGATTTGGGCGGGAGGAGGCCTGCAGGGGCGCCGGGCGTGTCCTGTAGTTCGACCTGACCAGGTGACGAGGTGGATACCGTGCACAGCACACGCACAAACGCACGCACACTCGCACTCACGGCACATTGTGTCTTGAGTTTCTTTGTTTTTTTTGTTTTTTTTAAATTTTGTTCTAAGACACTTATTTCGGAGCGAAATTGCATGCAGACGCTACCACAATAGCGTATAATAAAATCATGAATTGTACAATTTAGTATAGGCCTATTGATATCACACAGTGTGACGTTTAGGGAGGGTTCTTGATGTGCACATTTTCCTTTTCACTGTATTTCATTTTGCACGAAAAAGGGAAGTTATATCAAAGAGTTGGACGTGGAAGGAGACTGAGACATTAACCACTGCCCCTTTTATTTAACGCAACAGGTTAATCTCCTATAACCAGTGAAGATAGTGGGAACAGTGGGATTCAGTAACAACGGAACCGGCCATCGACCTGGTCAGGGCACCCAGTGGACACCGCATCATTTCATATTACCCACCGCTGAGTTCGCATTGATAAAATGCCGTTCGTCGCTTAGAAACTATAAGGCCGGGGGTTCCCAAACTGGGGTCCGCGGTTCCCAGGGTGTCCGTGAAGTTATTGCATTTGGTCCTCAGAGAAAAATTATCATAATATTGTGTTGTTGTTGTTTTTTTGTTTGTTATCGATTTTTCTTTTTGCATATTTCTTCACAAAATACATACCCTCATTTGCACTTTTTTATGAGCTAAGATAACTGTTATATTTGCGTAGATTAATTTTGCACAGCACACAAGACATCTCGGAGGATCCTTTTATCGAGCATCACATGCACATATCTATGTGAACACTAAAGGCATGTTGCCTCGACAGGGACGACGTATGAAATTGTCTCGTATCTGCTAAATGTTGTAATTAGGAAGTATCAGCACGTCAGTTGGTGCTGACACTAGTTTCTTATTTGCCAATTAAACATCAAGAAAACTCTCCCAATTTAAATGTGCCGGGGAGTAATTCCCTCGTTTCCCTTCAACATAACACAAGTGTGGGGGTTGCTTGTGCTTTCTTTCTTTTATTGAGTGGGCCTTACTCCCAATGCACTGTCAAGGTCTATATGGATTTGTCACTATTGGATAAAACCCCTTTAACTAGGGAACCGGGGTTAAAAGGATGGGGCCTCCCTCGTTGCTTTTATAGGAGCTTAGATCAGATCGTCTACCTACAACCCTCCTTTCACATTGAACTCCTACGTGCAGGCTTGCCTCACAAAGGGGAGTCTGGGGAAACCTTGTAATGTGGGCCAGCGTGAAGGCCCTGCATCCCAGCGCGGATGGTATGCACCCATAGCGTCCATGTTTCTGATCAGGCATCGTATACAGTCCGTTCTCTGTGACTCTTCCTCCCCATTTCTGAATTTGGGATTGAAAGAAGGGAGTTAATTGCAAATATGTAGATAGGCTCAGACGCATAAAAGGTGCGGTGAGTGTTATTCGCGTAGGCGCCCAGGGTGGCTCACTCCCCCCAATCCATATATTTTATTTATTACTGAGGACTTTTATATTTTTTTTATAAGGAATGAAAACTTAAGGGGAGATACGGGACGCTTTCTCATTATGTTTACAGTCAGCGAGCGTGTAATAAACGAGCTCGCGGAGTTAACATGCGCTATTAATTTTTCATAGCTTTTTTTCGCTCGTGACTTTTCGCTCGCGCCCAAGTAAAGCAGCCGAGCCCTGCACCGGAGAGGAAAAAAAAAACAAAACCACAACAACCGGGGAAAAAACATAAAACAAAAAAAACAAAACAAAACAAAAAACAATCCACAAGACTCCAACAACAATATCGCCCCCAATTTGCCTCCAAACGAGTATCACCACAGCCCCACCAAATTCTTACAAATGTTTAAAAAAAGTGCAGCCCGACCCTCCCCTCCCTCCTCCCATTTCCAACACGTTGGAGGGGTAATGAAATATGGTAATGAGTCGGGACATCGGATTAAAGTCGTTCCTACCCTGATGGAAGTTTTCTCCAAATTTCCAAGCCTAAAGCAACAACAATTTGTATACATGATTGATTGTGTTGGGCTTTTTTTTTCTTTTAATTGCTTGTGTATTTAATTTGCAAATCGGAGAGACAAGGTTGAGGGTTTTGTGTTTTGCAGGGGAGCGACGCGCGGGCCTCTATCTGGGATAAATGCAGACTTTGGATTAAAGAAAGGAGAAGGAAAATAATTAGAACGAAAAAAAATACATATACTCCTGCACTACCGGTGTGTACATGCTTCTGCGTGGCATCTCTCTTCGGAGACCACCAGGGTCAAATAATCCGTCACTATAAACACTAAACTCCGATTTGAAAAAAAAAAAAATGAGCTCAAGACGAGAAGCAGAAAGATCATAGAATTACATTTCGATATTTTGAATTTTTCAATAAGCACATGTATTCGACTTAAGCTGAGAATAATAACAATTACACCAACAAATATATATATTTTTGTTGCATATGGGTGCCTAATCATCATTTTCTCTCCCATATCTAAAATAATGCCTCCACTTAAGAACGAGCCGTGTTTTCAGATGATGACCCTTTATTTCCAGTCTGTCAGTAGTTTGAAGTGCATCCCCACGAATCAGTTAATTCTGCTCTCCATCAGTTATTTGCATGCGGACCAACCCATGAATACTCAATAAAGAGATGTGCAATATCAATGAGGATTAGTCTGAACGTTTCGTGCTACTTTTATTTGTATCTGTCAGTGAATTAAAGAGCAGCAAAACTAAATCAAGAAGAAGCATAAAAAACATAGTCGAGGTATTGATGGATCAAAACAATAAGGAGGTAGATGCAATTTAGAGACATTATTTCATCGACTAAATATTTCAACATTAGTCAATCCTATCCGATGTGCTGTGCCATTTGGGTTTCCATCAAAATATAGGCTAAAGGAGTTATTCAGTTCTGAGACTACATTTCGTCACCTCCCAAAAGAAACGAACGAACGTGTGCGTGTGTTTGCGCGCGCGTGTACGTGTGTGTGTGTGTGTGCGCGCGTGTGCGTGTGTGTGTGTGTGTGTGTGTGTGTGTGTGTGTTGGGAGGTCTCTCGCCCCCTGGTGGTCCTTTTAGTGAACCTTTCAAACCAAGGTCGTCTGTCAATTCAAATACAGAACAATTGGAAAGTAAAAACAAAAGCTAACGCGTTAACAGAATAATAATAATAAAAATAATAATGATAATTAGTATAATAATAATAATAATAATAATAATAACAACAACAACAACAAAAAAAAACGTCCATGTCGGTGTAAAAACGAACGAATGTACTAACTGTTGTTGATTTCGACGATTAAAGACGTCAAAAAATAGGACGTATAGGCCCGCGAGATGTTCAAAATCAACCAATCGAGTTGGATGGAGCGACATTCGGTCTTGTAAGTAGAATCTTGTGAATAGACATTCACATACAGAATAATGCGCCTTGACCTTTTCCTTTTGTCCAGTGTCGCGATCATTGCCGCACACGCCGCTCGCTCTTATTATAGGACGAAGTGATCAAACGCTGGTTTTAAAAACTAAACTCCCGTGTCGCCTGTTTTACTTTGGTCATATTGGAACCGATATCAAGGGCGGGGATTCCAGTGTTATTCACTGTTTGTGGTGAAATCCGCATGTGCTGCGTGGGTCGAGATGTCAGAGGCCCGTGCAGCCTCTGATGAACACCGAGGAGGGAGCCGGAATGATTAAATGTCGAAAAAGAGGAAAAGGGGGAAATAACACTTTTTAATTCGGCGCGTGGCTTTAGGCTATTTGTGTGGTTAATATTACAGGGGCGACGTTTAGATATGCCCTCTCAGGTCAGGTGGGACGCGCACTCTATTGAATCCCGCTCAGTTTGGAGAGTCGATGCGATGCTGGCCAATTGCATATTTCATTCAAATGGAACCGTTTGGACCCGCAATCAATGGAGTAATGAGTAGAGCATGCATGTTTCGTATGCTGCCGGCGCCCTCCTCCAAGCTACAGATTTATAACATTGTGTGTAAGGAGGAAAAACATTATGCGAAGCTATGGGCTCCTAACACACGAGAGCTTCTCCGTCCAAAAGACCTGCAACGGTTCGCTTTAGAATGTTGGATAAAAAGAAGCAAAAGTCGTGTGCAATATTGATATGAATCCCTGAACTTATTGCCACAAGCCGAGGCCCGTTGAGAATTTTGAATTTCCGTTTGTTATTTAAATTATTTAAATTTTTTCATCCCCCCCCCCCCCCCCCCCCCCCTCTACTCCAGGCATGCTGCACTAGGTAGCACAATTAGTGTTGGCTTTCTTGATCCTTTCCACTGTTTTACAAAGCCTCAGTGCAACTAAGCCTATTTTTTTTTTCCAGTAATACTTAATTAATTAGCCATTTCATATTGACACGAATAAATTGAGTAGAAATTGTATAAAGGCATTAGCTTTTGGGTTTTCTTTCTAATTGAAATTAATCATATGATCATCTACTCCCCCCCCGCACCCCGCGCGTAAACTCCGCGAGGCTCCCTGATTGGTCGGCGGCCCAAGTCCTGCGGCGCGTCGCTCGCCCACGGGGCCCGGCGCCGGCCAATCGCCGCCCGTTCGCCGTTCGACGCTTCGCGGGGGGGCCGGCGGTTCGACGTCAGCGGGCGGGCGCGTCGCGATTGGCCGGCCGGGCCGTGAGTGACGGGCGGAGGCGCGGCGGCGATTGGCCGGCCGGGCCGTGAGTGACGGGCGGAGGCGCGGCGGCGGGTGGTGGTAGAGTCCGCGGGGCTGGAGCGCGAGTCGCTGTCCGCACGAGAGCGGGTCCTGAAACGCGGAGGTGGGGCTGAGCCACTGTGGACGCGCGCTCTCTGACGGGACGGGAGCCGGGGGGACGCCGCGTGGGCTCCGAGGGAGGGGAGAAAAAAAGAAAAACAACAACAACCACAACAACAACAACAACAACAACGACAACGACAACGACAGAAAAACAAAACAGGGAGCGCGCCGGTGTTGACCACGAGACCGCTGTACTACTTTTTCTTGATATCTATATTTTTTTTTTTTCTTCCCCACGCGCGAACGCGTCCACGCCGCAGCGGGACTCTGCGTGAACGCATCGCGCCGCTTTCCGTTTGAACCGACCAGGATAACAACTCCTCCGCCGCCCTGATAAGCTCCACTACAACTCTCCGTGCGTGGGTTTTATTCGTGCGTGTTTTTTTTTTTTTTTTTTTTAATGTGTGTGGATACCGGGGCTCTTAAGATGCCACTTCCCCACCCCGCCGTGGAAGTTTATCAAGCGCTGATCTGAGAGGAACACATCCGGCAGTGAACTGGGAAACTATCCGATCGTGGATTTATGATCGAATGTCTTTTTCTGTGTGTGTGTGTGTGTGTGTGTTTCCAGTTTTTTTTTTTTTTTACATTAATTTCCACTCGGCGTGACAGGGGGACAGGGAGGAGGAGGAGGAGGAGGGGGGTCGTGGCTTTCCTCCTCGCGGTGCAGTCCTAGTTCAGGGGTCACGGCCAGCGGACCGAGGAGGAGAGAAAGGGAGGGAGAAAGAGAGGGATTCCGTCGCGGGGAGACATTCCTCCGTGTACTTCACACCTTTCCAAAAGTGGTGTTTATTCTCTATAGGACGAAGAGCTGCTCCGAAAAAAAAGACTGACGCCCGAGGGGGACGCCTATTGTTATTTTTTCGTTTTGTTTTGGTTTTTTTTTTAATTCGTTTTTATTTCTTTTCGTTCGGTGGCTCTTCTGGCGTCGACCCCCCCCCCCCCCCACCCCCCCCCGCTGTCTTTTTTTCTTCACCTCTGCTTTAACACTTATAAATGATCAACACGCGCTTTTCCTGCCGGAGCGTCCGTCTGACGTATTAATAACAAGTTCAACATATTTTTTTTTAATAATTGAGGCTTGAGGGACCGCGGTTTTTTTTTTTCCATCTCTGCGTTGTTGTTTTTTTTGAGATCCCAATCTCCGGTGGCATCTCGAAGAGCTTTTTTTTTTTTTTTTTTCCACCACAGGGGCCTCCATCCCCCCCATCCACAACTAACTGATGGAGATTCATTGTAAGCACGACCCGTTCGCGGCGATGCACAGTAAGTACCCATTATTGTGCCTTTCCATTCCCCTCCATACCATTAGGATACGGCTTATGATGATGAATAGTATGAAGGTGTAGTTGGTGATTTGCGTTACTATCCCCATTGGGAAAATCGCAGCACACCATTCATTATTACCATTCGAGTCCCCTATATTTTATATATCCGTTTGGTTTCCGTCGTATACTGGAAATGTGTGTCAAAAACATTTGGGGAATTCGTGGGGTGACTTCAAATGTGGGAGGCTGACTTTATTTTTCTGCTGTGTTTGCTTTTATTTATCGGAGGTCTGAATTTGTGTATTGGCCTTGTATGCTTGTGTGGCTTTTGCTTGTTCTACCCGAGAGCAGTGATTCTCAACCCCTTTTGACAAACAGACAAGGACCCCGTTTAATACGTTTTAGTCGCTGCCTGGGATGGGACCCCAATCCGAGAAGATTTTTTTATTGTCGGATCTAAACTTCCATACCTGTAGTCAGGGAGATGACCAGTGTAAAACGATCAAAACTGTCATTCTGATTCTGATTCTGATTCTGATGATTATTATTATTGTCATTATTGTTATAATTCTTATCCATTCTCTAATGGTGTTAACCTCTTGTAAAAAAAAAAAAAAAAAAAAAAAAAAATCAAACAAAGTTAATTGAATTGGTAGTCATTTTACGGGGGGCCGCCCTGGGACGTCTCGAACGACACCGAGGGTGGTCCGCGGACCCGAAGTTGAGAACCGCCGCTCTAGAGGGTAAGAGTGGCTGTGGGTGTACGGTATGGGTCAGTGAGAGAGAGAGAGAGAGAGAGAGAGAGAGAGAGGAGAGAGAGAGAGGGAGAGAGGGAGAGAGAGAGAGAGAGGGAGAGAGAGAGAGGGGTGGGGGGTGGTGTAACAAAGCATGACTAAAAGCTGAACTTGACCTGTTTTTTTTTTTTTGTTTTTTTTTTTTGCGGAGCCACAAACACCGTCCTCCCCGTCTAACCAGGTTAGGCCGACACGGTGTACAGGTGTAGAGCTCCGCGGAGCGCCGTGGGGTCTCACACTGTCTGCTCACTGGGAAATAAGACGGTATATAGGAGGACCACCGGACCACTCACTCGTGACGTGGCGGGCAAAAGGCCCATCAAGTCACTGCGCCCCACCACTATTTCCGACCCTTTTTTTGGGGAGGGCTTTTTTTCCTCTCGTTTTTCGCCTTTACCCCCCCATCTTTATTTTAACAGCGTTGCAGTGACAGGTCTTATGGACGGGATATTTATGCACACGATTTATACACCATAAATAACGAAACAACGAGGGGAAATTACGTGGGTTGTTTTTTTTCAATTAGCAATGAATAAATACAATCTGTTCGATGAACACAACGTTTTCCATGTGTTATCTGTGAATAATTATAATAATAATACAAATAAAAATTGAATAACAATACTAAATACATAAATAAATAGATAAATAGATAGATTAATAAATAAATAGATAAATAGTTAAATACATAGATAAATAAATAAATACATACATATATAAATAAATAGATAGATAGATAGATAGATAGATAGATAGATAGATAGATAGATAGATAGATAGATAGATAGATAGATAGATAGATAGATAGATAGATAGATAGATAGATAGATAGATAGATAGATACGAATAAATCAATGGATAAATTGAGAAATTGATCGATAGATAACCAAATAAATAAATCGTTACACCAAAGATGACGTAAATAAATGAAATAAAAAAGTTAGAATTTACGACAGAGGCCGTGGGCTGCAAATTAATCTTGAAATGATGTATGTTATTGGTAATTTGTTGTTTATTGTACTCTTGTGAATGAGCTCATAGCATTTCGGTTCAATGTTTTCTGCTCAAAAGTTGTGTTGTTGTTTTTTTTATCGTGGATTTCCCTTCATTGTATTTTCTTGCACAATGTTTAAGGTCCAGATTTGTCCTCTACATTATGTAGGTGACAGACCCCCCCCCCCCCCACGCGGCGTGTTATTCACTGGATTTAACACGAGCATCTCCAAAGCGAGAGCGAATCGCGTTTCCTCCGGAGTTTGGGAGTAAAAGCGAAGCTAAAGTTATCCGTCAAAGCCCAGAGGCGCTTTAACACCACGACACAACAACATGTCAGAGGCAGACAGGGCGAGGAACCCACTGTGACGCGTGGAAATGTTGTTTGGGTGCTGCTGGACGTATTTGATCTCCCCCTCCCTCTCTCTCGCTCTCTCTCGCTCCCTCTCTCTCTCTCTCTCTCTCTCTTTCTATACCTCTACCCTCTCTCCCTCCCTCTCGGTTCATACAAGGAGAGCTATCCACGGGTCGCATTTATCTCGGGGATTCGTGGGAAATATTAAATGTTTTTGCCGATTTGGTGAGGAAATGAAAAAAGGGGAAAACAAACCTTTTGAGTAGCATCGTGTCTGGGGTGGCTCTGCGGCCCCTCGTGAGGCTGACAACTTGACCGTTTGGGAGCAGCCTCTGCACAAAATAAGACCAGTGTCAACATTTTTTTTTTAAACGTGGATTAAAACGACGAGGTAAATAAACGAATGAAACAAATAAATACATTTGGCCTCAAACATAAAGGCCTCTTTAAATTGGGGCTAAAAAGCCATTAGAGCGGATGTTGAACAGTAACGTATAAAATCCATAAGAAATATAATTGTTATGATAATGAGCTGCATTTCATAATCACATATTGTAATGGTAATGTTTGGGTGTTGAATGTTAAGCAGACAAAGCTGTGGAGCCTGTGCATGAAGTAAAATAGCCATTCTGGCCTAACTATACTATATAAATATAGAAACTATATATAATATAAAATATATACAATATCCAAAC
>NC_137191.1:23396378-23398878 GCF_960531495.2 Zeus faber
CACCTGCATGTATTTTGTATTTTGTATTTTGTATTTTCTATTCTATTCTATTCTATTCTATTCTATTCTATTCTATTCTATTCTATTCTATTTCACCTGCATGCATTTTATATTCTATTCTATTCTATTCTATTCTATTCTATTCTATTCTATTCTATACGATTCTATTCTATTATATTCTATTTCACCTGCATGTATTTTCTATATTCTATTCTATTCTATTCTATTCTATTCTATTCCATTTGAAGCCACAACCATGTTGGTTGGCCAGTTCTATGGAAGAGTAGCTTTTGGTTGTTCACTGTGAACTCTGAAATTTGACCAGATGTGATGAAAACCCACACATTGTTTTCCTCTTATAACCATGGCAGCATTGGCCCTGTAGCCGTGGCGCAAGTGTTTTTTTTGTGTGTGTGTGTGTGTGTGTGTCTTCGCCAGAGAGGAAGATTCCCCATTTTTGTTTTACTGAATTCTTTGTCCCCGTCTCCCTCGTGTGACCCTCCCTGTCATCCCCCCCCCCCCCCCATTAACTTTTGTACTTATCTGCCACCGTGTCCTCTCCTGCACTAGGACACGGCGGGGTGAACCAGCTCGGGGGCGTGTTTGTCAACGGCCGGCCCCTCCCGGACGTCGTGCGGCAGCGAATCGTGGAGCTCGCTCACCAGGGGGTTCGCCCCTGCGACATCTCCCGCCAGCTGCGAGTCAGCCATGGATGCGTCAGCAAGATACTGGGCAGGTAAAATCCACGTTGGGTGAGGGAGGGGTCCGCCCACCGACGGACGCAGGTACCCGCGTGCGCGTCCGCCTTCAAACGGTTAATGACGGAGTCCCGAGGGGATTCACGCGGCCTCCCATGCGCCAACGCCAGGGTGTGTGTCAGCAGAGTGGGCGAGGGTGGGACCGTCCTGGACGGCGGACAGTTGGCCTCTTCTGCATAAAACCGCTGGCATCCCACAATGATGTCACTATTTATTACATACCCATCAAGCAGGGCAAAAGCATCCAAATGTCACTCCGCCAGGACCGGAGGAAGAGCCGGTGCACGGGAGCACCGTGCATGGCGCTGTGGGGACAGAATCGGGCACATTTCATCGTTACATATTTTCTCCAAGCATCGACGGTGGTTTCATCATTGGTGTAGGGCAGGGCATGGCCGCTGGACCCTCTACTTTGTAGATTTGTAGATCTTAACATACCCCCCCTACAACCCGTCTACACCCTCGGCCCCTTTTTATTGTGCGTCCCGCTCGCTCTGCCCTTCCTTTTTCCTTCTACGTCCCACCTTTTCTCCCGGCGCTGTACTTTGCATGTGTCTTACTCCTTTTCTCCCGCTCACCTTTCAAAAAGCCAAATTCAAGAGCAAATCCCTGCTCATTCTGCCGCCCGCGGAAGAAAGGGACACAAAAGGGGGGCGAAAGATTCATCACTTTTTTTCGAATTAGCATCAAAATGAAAGTGGTTCCGTATTTCTTTGCACAAAAAAAAAAGGACACGGGGAAATGGAGGATGGGGCAGGGGGGGGGGGGGGTAAAGCCACGTGAAACAAGAGAGAGAATCAAAAAGGGGGGGGCGGTTGCAAAAGAGAACGAAGGAGAGGATGAGATAGAGAGGGAGAGAGAGAAAGAAAGAGAGCGAGGTAGACCATTTTTTGGGGACGGAGGGGAAGGATTAGCTAAAGCGACCCTCAGCTATATAAAAACACTGTGTTGCTCATTGTTCTCTCCCTGGCTCTCTCTCTCTCTCTCTCTCTCTCTCTCTCTCTCTCTCTCTCTCTCTCTCTCCCTGTTCTCTCTCTCTCTCTCTCTCTCTCTCTCTCTCTCTCTGTCCTGGCCCTTCAACTCACTGAAGCGTTACTACTGGGGGGGGGGGGGGGGGGGGGGGGGGGGGTCAGGTGTGTGTGTATGTATCTGTGTGTGTGTGTGTGTGTGTGTGTGTGTGTGTGTGTGTGTGTGTGTGTGTGTGTCGGGGGGCGTTGAAGGGAGGGAGGATTGTTTTATCCTCTCCTCTCTCTCTTGTGCCGGCAGAACAAAAACACCAACTCTACCACCCTGTGTGTAGTTTGTGTAGTGTGTAGCGTGTGTGTGTGTGTGTGTGTGTGTGTGTGTGTGTGTGTCTGTGTGTGTGTGTGTATGTATCAGCGTGGCGATGTGCGGATATCAATAACCACGCTCGTTTATTCACCGATGATTCTGCTGTGAATAATTTAAATAGTTTTCCATTTTGAAATAGATTGTTTTTTTTTTCTACCTTTAGCTGTGTTTATACTCCAACAGTGAGTGATAGAATACACACATGCAGGCACGGCTGTGCGCGCGCGCACACACACACACACACACACACACACACACACACACACACACACACACACACACACACACACACACACACACACACACCTCAAAACAAAAACAAGGAAATGCACATAATGTAGGAACACATCATCGCAGAGAAAGGATTATTCCATGGTACCACTGTTTAGAGAGAGAGAGGGGGGGGGGCA
>NC_137191.1:23411378-23416378 GCF_960531495.2 Zeus faber
GAGGGGTGGAGGTTTCCTCTCATACCTCTCCTCTATTTCCTTCTCCTCTCTCAGATTTATCCTTCTTCATTAGATGTTGTCTCACTCTGGTGTCCCTTTCCAACCCCCGATCCCCCCTCCTTCCCCCTGCAGGGCTGCAGGAGTCACCGCTGACCAACGGTCATGGTCACGGCGGGCGGGACTTCCTCAGGAAGCAGATGAGAGGGGAGCTGTTCTCGCCACAGCAGATCGAGGTATTGGATCGCCTGTTTGACAGACAGCCCCCCTGTCCAGTCCAATCCAGCTCTGACCTCTATGTGAGCCCTGACTCTGGCAAGGTAAGGGTGTGGCATCGTGCAGGATCTGGGCTGAGGCAAATGGTCTAGGGTCAACAAAACTCGCGGGGGGCTCCAATCAAGGTGGTGGCCAATGCATGATCCAAATGTCCATGAAAATGCAGGAACGACATGAGCAAAGTTTCTAGATAAATAAAGTGGTTCACAATTGAGTAACCAGAAGTCCTCGGGTGTAGCAAGCCCACTTTTCATGGACAACACCAGGATCATCTTACATTTTGCCAAGCCGAAGTTGCTCGATCGCAGCTTCACATGAGGGCAGGTGTGGATGCTTCCTGAGAAGGCATTTATTCTCACTATGGGAGATACCGTCATGTTTCCGCTAGCTTCCGCCATGGGTGCAGCTCAATGATCTGACGATATTTTGCAGTGTAATATACTGTGTTTCCCAACAGATATCTACTGTATGTCAATTGCTGGGAACCGATATCCCGACAAACTTGTGATCTGAATTGTAGTGCCTTAAAAATTGAACCAATCAACCTGTTTGATCTTCTAGTCATCCTTTTCTTTCCGCTGCACTTTTATGTGAGCAGATCTATTGATACGCACCAGTTCACAGCAGAGCTTGGCAAGCCATTTTGGATCCAAAAAAATCCTTCAGTGTGCGAATGGTGCTTCCGAAAACTGGTGCTTCCAATTTGCTCAGCTCAGTTTTATGCTAAACCGCCTGCCCTGCCTTGCTATGCCTTTCCGTGCCTTGCCATGCTATACCCTTTTTAATACAAAATGAAATACACGCAAAACATTTTGAATTTGTTAATAACATTTATTTTCAATGGGTCACTTTCCTATGTGAACGAAGTGAAAATGTCGGCGTCCAGCTCTGTTTTCTCCGATCACCTGTTCGTCTGGTCTATCTGAATTCTGCGTGTGTGTGGTTTTGGTATGATAAACATTGTGATGGCTGTAATGGAGAATCAGTCAAGCCCGGCCTATTGACATTCCTATAATCTAGACACACTGGGGGGGTTAATGAGTGTATTGACCCAGCTCTCATTATGACCTCACTTCCTGCTGCTCCTGGACGCCTATGGAGCCGGCCGCATGCTGCTGATGATGCATTCTGGGAATGCGCGCCTGCTTTAGTTTGCGCTCGCCTGTGCGTCTGCCTGTGCGACCGTATTGAATCGTAATGGACTCGGGGCCGTCCTTCCGAGCTACAGCCTGATGTAAATTTGAGCGGAATGGACAGGTGTAAGTATGCTGAATAACAAAACAACAACAACTGGCCGGTGTTTGATATTCCCCCTACCTTCCTCAAACATCCTCTAATTTATAGCCCTCGCAGCCTAATCCCTTTGAAAGTCTTAAGGAAAATAGTTTGTGTTTCAACCCTAATATGTTCTATTTATTCAGTCGATGTTGAGGGCAAGAGGACAAACACACCATTCGAAGACCGGTGAATCAAACCACGAGCGGACCGCAACCTAAGACCCGCAGGGCAGAGTTTGGCTTTATCTCCCATTCAGCCAGCGCTGCCCGACATGGGGACTAGAGTGGCACAGGGTGAGGGGTCGACAGGGATTGGCTGGCCGAGCTCTATAGACTAGGACTCCAGACTATAATACCCAGGATTCATAGGTCAGTGTCCTCTCTCAGCATAGCCAAGCCATAGGGGTCGGGGTCAGGGATAGGGGCATTAACCTCCGTGCCGGCCCAGGGTCAAACGGGCTTTAGGAACTGCATTGTGATTACAAAGGAGGCGCAAGTATGCGCATGTGCACCCACACACACACACAAACACCCACGCACGCACACACACATGCATGTCAGTCCGTATTATCTTCCTCTACCTCATCCTGTCTACCCCACCGCACATTTTTCCCAGACTGCCTCTCCCAGAGGGAATGATTGACAGTCATACTCTTAACACTGACACAATGACAGCCCCGGCTCGGCCTCGTTGGTATGTGGGCCGAGGTGTATGTGTGTGTGTGTGTGTGTGTGTGTGTGTGTGTGTGTGTGTGTATGTGTGTGTGTGTGTGTGTGTGTGTGTGTGTGTGTGGTCAAGGAGGGTCATGTCGTGTTGTGACTGACGTGTCTAAAAAGGACGCTTCATAGACTTGGCCCTGCTGTTGATGTTGCTGCCTTTGTAGTGTGTGTGACTGTGTGTGTGTGTGTATGTGTGTGTGTGTGTATGTGAGTGCGTGTGCGCGCGCATGTTCATTTGTGAACTACAGAAAGAGAGACGGAGAGGGGAACGCAGACAATCTGCAAGAGAATATAGACTCTTGAAGAACGTGAGACTCATTTCAGTGTTGTCATATTATTTACGGCGAATGACTTTCTCTTTCGCCCTCCTCACCTGGAGAGATGATGTTCTTAACCTTTTTTTTTGTCACCCCTTGCACCCTCTGTCTCCGTCACTCTTTTCGTCCCTCCAACCCCCCCCAACGTCCCGTACTTTTTTTTTTTATCTCATCCCTCCCTCCTCTCCCGGTTCCTCCAGTCCTTTGGTCTATTAAGCCGCGGCATTAATTTGAGTGTGTGCGTGTGTGTTTCTGTGTGTCTGCATCTGTTCATGCGTGTCTGTGTGAGTGTGTGTTTGCATGTGTGCCTGTCAAAGAGAGTTCATTTGAATTTCCTTTCAATCACTTCTTATTACCCAGGTGATAAATCAGCGGCGCTGACGGCCGCCCCCCCAACCGTCCCCCACTTCTGCCGCTGGGTCCTAGTGCCCGCCCGCCCAATGTGATGTACAGTAGAAGGATAGTGAGAGGGGAGGTGGCGAGGAACAGAGGGCGGGAGGGAAGTCTCGGGGCAAAAACTTATTTTACACAGGTTACGGCTGCAGAGGGGAGACCGCACCAGCTCTCATTTTTGCCCATCCATCCCTCCCTTCTAAAACCCCAGGCAGGAAGCCGAGCGTTTGGATTGCAGACCTTATCTTCACCTTTCGTAGTCCAAAACTCCGCCCAGAATGCTTAAAAATCATAAGGATGCGTCGGTTCTGGTGACTCGGTCAGTTGGATTGCCCCAAATTTCCCACCGACTAAAATTAGTCCTGTTGAGGAAAAACTGGCCGGGTTGTGCTGCACAGGAACACACGTTCTTACAGGCCTTCACACCTACAGTATGTCGTGGTGGCAGCATCGCAACATCATGGAGGAAGGTCATGGGATGTCAATCCAGGAATGTCATTTAATCTTTAAAGTCTTGATAGTTGGTTACAAGATAGTTGGTTCATAGTAATAATTCCTATTTATAATTTATACTCCATATACCCATATCAATAATATATGCTGTGCATAGTGTCGCAGTTAGGATATTTGGGGGGACGGTAGCTCAGGAGGTAGAGCTGGTGGTCTAGTAATCTAAAGGTTGCTGGTTCGATCCCAGGCTCCTCCTGCTAGCATGCTGTAATGTCCTTGAGCAAGACACTTAACCCCTCATTGCTCCTGATGGCTGCGTCCGTCGGTGTTTGAATAATTGTAAGTCGCTTTGGATAAAAGCGTCTGCTAAATGACTAAATGTAATGTAATGTAATATTTAGTATAATCTTGTATATCTAACCAACAGTTTTGATATTTTTTTGGGGCTATTTGTCTATATTTAAGTGTTTTATTTATATATTTTATTTTATTTCATTTTATTATCATTTTAATCACTAGAACCAATTTCTAGTATGTGTACAGTAAATGTACCTGGCGGATAAACCGATTCTGATACTGAGATTTCTGAGCTCATTCGATATGACTCGATCTACTCCTCAGATACAAATGTTTTTGACTAACTCGTAATAATTGAATTATCCTTATCTAATTCAAATCATTGTTTGTTAATACATGCAAAACAAATGATGTTTGTAAGATGTTGACTTTTTACTTTGATAGCAAAGGAAAGCAGAGAATGGTCTATTGGGTGTGTGTGCGTATTTGTGTGTGTAGCTGTGTGGCATTCCCTCTGCTGCTACGCTTAGTTTGCCCGGAGATGAATTCCTTCCCCCCAATCCCCTGTCTCAGTTTGAGGTCCTCTGAGGGAATTCTATTTGTTTATAGTTGAGCTTTTTTCCATCAGGACCACTGAGGGAGACAATGTGGCATGTATCTGTTTGTGTGCGTGCGTGTGTGTGTGTGTGTGTGTGTGTGTGTGTGTGTGTGTAAGAGAGAGATTTGAGAAATTTGGGCGCTAGATAGGGAATAGAGAGAGGAGGAAATACTATTATGCAAATGTGGTGGGCTAGAAGGGCTGAGTTCAGGTGTGTGTGTGTGTGTGTGTGTGTGTGTGTGTGTGTGTGTGTGTGTGTGTGTGTGTGTGTGTGTGTGTGTGTGTGTGTGTGTGTGTGTGTGTGTGTGTGTGTGTGTGTGTTTGTCAGCAAGCCGATTAGGGCTCATCTGTTATTGATGCAAGATTTGGACCAAACCATTACCTTCTCAAATCTGAGTCACTATACTAAACTGCTTTATGTGTGTGTGTGTTTGTGTGTGTGTGTGTGTTTGTCTGTGGGGAGAGAGAGAGAGATAGAGGGAGAGAAAGAGAGGGAGAGAGAGAGAGAGAGAGAGAGAGAGAGAGAGAGAGAATCCCAAACATCTATCTAATCTATTATGTTATTTAGTTTTGGGGGTTTTCTGTATGCACCTCATGAACTTATTTTATTTAACCGTTATTAATTTCATTGTCTTCCTCCTTCCTCCTCATCCCCTCCTTCAATCTCTCATCTCA
>NC_137191.1:23423878-23463878 GCF_960531495.2 Zeus faber
CAGCTTAAGGAAGAGCCACTGTGGAATTACGCAGTGTGGTTAAACTGGACACAGAGGATAATAATGATTACTTTGATGGTTGACGAGCCAAAAAAGATGATAATAATAATAACGGTTGTGTGTGTGTGTGTGTGTGTGTGTGTGTGATGCTGTAGGCCGTGACCTGGCCAGTACCACCTTACCGGGCTACCCGCCTCATGTCCCCCCGACTGGGCAGGGCAGCTACTCCAGCCCTTCACTGACCGGCATGGTACCTGGTGAGTACACACACCTACACACACACACACACACACACACACAACCCCCCCCCCCCCCCCCCCACACACACACACACACACACACACACACACACAAACACACACACACAACACACACACACACACACACACACACACACACACACACACACACACACACACACATCCGAATAAATTCACCTGGCATGTGAGGACCCATGTTTCTAGTGCACTTCACCAAAAAATTGTCAATTTGGAGACCGGTCCTCACAAATATAGTACACACACACACACACACACACACACACGGAAACAATGTTGCTTGATTACTAGTTTCTATCCATACTCACTATTCAACACTTAACATTCACTTTTTTTATTATTATTATTATTATTATACAAGCGTGTCAACAGATCTTTAACTGTATGCATGTGTGTTATGTGTTATGCACATGTGTATGGGATGTTTTGTGTGTATGTGTGTGTGTGTGTGTGTGTGTTTTTGGAGTTACACTTGTCTTTGCCACTTCCTCTTCCTTCTCTGCCTCCACCATGGCTGACAGTGTTCCCAGAGGGTGGTGTGTGTATTTGCATGTGTGTGTACGTGAGTGTGTACGTATGTGCGTGCATGTGTGCCTGTGTGTGTGTGCGTGTGTGTGTATGTGTGTGTGATTAGAACCTGGCCACAGTAGCACAGCTGTCCCTCCTCAACATTAGTAATTTGTTTTTAATGAGAATCACCAGTGACCCACGACTAATTCATTCATTCGCCTCCACTTTGCCTTCTACTCTGCTTTTGTGTTTCAATCCTGGACCGCTGTTCCCACTCCCTCTCTGGCTTTCCCGCTCTCTCCCTTCATCTTTTTTTTTTTTATTTTGTTTTAAATCTCGCTCCAATTCTGAAGACATGCAACTTATTGGGCAGCTGGAGGATATATATATATATATATATATATATATATATATAGCGAGAGAGAGAGAGAGAGAGAGAGACAGCGAGACAGAGAGCCATCCATAAGAGATGATTTTATATGTCCCTTATCAAGGTTTATTTTTGTTCAAACTGTTCTTTGAATGTGCTTGTGAAGACCTTTTAGACAATTACTGTGATAAATTCTCAAATGACAACAAAATTCATAATCTTGACTTGACTTGAAGAACAAAACGTTCTTCTCGAGTCTCCAAGAAATGAAAAAATGAACAGGAAGGAAATAGACGCCAACATAGGCCCTCTGCTGTTGTTTACAAGTCCTTGTCTCTGTGTACTCCCGGTCTTTCAGCCCTCATACACACATCGTGCGTGCAAACACACACACACACACACACACACACACACACACACACACACACACACACACACATAAACAACCGGAGCTCTCGGTGGACATGTAGGAGCAGCTCATCTAAAGATGGGTAACCCTGTCGCCCTGTCCCCCTGCGCTCAGCCAGTCCCGTCCACAGGTTTGACAGCGTGTTTGTGATTGTGTGTGTGTGTGTGTGTGTGTGTGTGTGTGTGTGTGTTGGTGTGAGCCGTGTGTTTACGTGTGTGCCGGCATCCGATCCTTTGTGTGTCCATGCCTGCGTCTGAAGCGTGCTTTTGACAGTGTGTGCGCGACCTTGACACTGAGCTCCACACGGGGGACCCCTGTACCCCCCCCCCAACCCCCCACCCTCACCCCCTCGTTCTCCTGCCCCCCCCAACACACACACACACACACCCCCACACCGCACACTCCCAAACAACCTGACACGCTGCCGTCACCGCGGTGATGACAAGGGGAGAATGTTAGCACCGAAGGGACGCCACGGAGACCGAATCCCGACCCCACCTGACAGACGGAGCCGCGCACACAAACACACATTCGCACAAACACCGCACGCGGCCACAAAAAAGGTTAGAGGAGTGTGAAAAACAATACTTTGTACACAGCAACACTTTGTCCCAACATTTTGTAATTCCCCCAGTGTGAAAATAGGTTCCTGTGGGCCTGAGGAGCCAATGTGCCATGGGGTTTTTTTGGGGAGTGGCTGGGGGGGGTGGGGGGGGTGGGGGGATAGGGATCGACTAAGTGAAAGTGAAAAAATGATAATCTCCCAACTTTGTTTCCGCGGGTCCGCCATGTTTCATCTCGGCACCTCCCGCCGAAATTATCCTCCTTTTTTTGTCGGCTCTGTCTAATATCATACCTTCATTAAGTGAGCAACCCTCCTCTCCTGTTCTCCTCTCTCTCTCCCTCCCTCTCTCTCTCTCTCTCTCGCTCTCTCTCTCTCTCTCTCTCGTGCGATTTCTCTCTCTGGAGCAGGGGGCTGACACTCGGAGGGGGTGTAGGAGAGCAGTGAGGCGGAACCGACAGAACGAGAGGGAGAGAGAAACGTGGGGTGCGGGGGGGCTGGGGGGCTCGGACGTGTGGTGGTGTTGGTGGTGGTGGTGGTGGTGGTGGTGGTGCGTGCGTGCGTGCGGGTGGGGTGTGGGGGGGGGGGGGGTTGGGCATCAGGGTCTGTGACTGTCAGCTCAGGGAGAGGGATCCCCCTGGGAGGACTGGAGGTTCAGGAGAGAAGAAAGAACGAGCAAAAGAGTAATAAAAAATAAAAAAGACAGAAAAGAGAGAAGGCGGGGAGATAGATATGTGGGGAGAGGGTTCGGGGGGAAGAATGTTGTTTTGATGCGAGGGGTGACGGGCGCTCCGTAGTCAGCCGGGGCCGGGAGACCGGAGGGAAAAATAAACTGCGAGATGGAGAGAGAGAGAGAGATAGAGAGAGAGAGAGAGAGATGAAGGGTAGAGGAGGCCGGGGAAGGGAGGGAGGAAGGGAGGGAGAGAAGGAAGAGTAGACCCCAGACGGTAGGTAGTAAATGAGGGAGAAAAGCGACGCCATCATCCACACCCAGACTGACTGAGCTCCAGTGCAGCGTGGAGCTTTTCTGTAGGACAGACACAGCAGGTCAGGCTGCAATATGGAACTTGCTGGAATTTGGTAGCCATTTGTTTGCTTCTGGCTAAAAAGTTTTCGTTAATTTCGCAAGTCACTGGCCAAGGGTACAATTTAACTCAGAGTCAATGAAATCTAATTGAAAATAGCCCAATCGCATTGAGTCTAAAAATTTAAAAATCTCTGGCTCAAAATGTCTGGCTTAAATGTAATTGTTCTGTATCCGGGAATAATTCCAATTTATTTTTAAATGTCTCTCACTTTTTATGAATCAAAAGTTTGATAAAAAAAAAAAAAGTAATAATAAGATTCTTTGCACCACTACAGTATGTACAGCGGGGCAAAAAAGTATTTAGTCAGCCACCAATTGTGCAAGTTCTCCCACTTAAAAAGATGAGAGAGGCCTGTTATTTTCATCATAGGTATACCTCAACTATAAGAGGCAAAATGAGAAAAAAAATCCAGAAGATCACATTGTCTGATTTTTAAAGAATTTATTTGCAAATTATGGTGGAAAATTAGTATTTGGTCAATAACAAAAGTTCATCTCAATACTTTGTTATATACCCTTTGTTTGCAATGACAGAGGTCAAACGTTTTCTGTAAGTCTTCACAAGGTTTTCACACACTGTTGCTGGTATTTTGGCCCATTCCTCCATGCAGATCTCCTCTAGAGCAGTGATGTTTTGGGGCTGTCACTGGGCAACACAGACTCTCAACTCCCTCCAAAGATTTTCTATAAAGTTGAGATCTGGAGACTGGCTAGGCCACTCCAGGACCTTGAAATGCTTCTTACGAAGCCACTCCTTCGTTGCCCGGGCGGCGTGTTTGGGATCATTGTCATGCTGAAAGACCCAGCCACGTTTCATCTTCAATGCCCTTGCTGATGGAAGGAGGTTTTCACTCAAAATCTCACGATACATGGCCCCATTCATTCTTTTCTTTACCTGGATGAGTCGTCCTGGTCCCTTTGCAGAAAAACAGCCCCAAAGCATGATGTTTCCACCCCCATGCTTCACAGTAGGTATGGTGTTCTTTGGATGCAACTCAGCTTTCTTTCTCGTCCAAACACGACAAGTTGAGTTTTTACCAAAAAGTTCTATTTTGGTTTCATTTGACCATATGACATTCTCCCAATCCTCTTCTGGATCATCCAAATGCTCTCTAGCAAACTTCAGACGGGCCTGGACATGTACTGGCTTAAGCAGGGGGACACGTCTGGCACTGCAGGATTTGAGTCCCTGGTGGCGTAGTGTGTTACTGATGGTAGCCTTTGTTACTTTGGTCCCAGCTCTCTGCAGGTCATTCACTAGGTCCCCCCGTGTGGTTCTGGGATGTTTGCTCACCGCTCTTGTGATCATTTTGACCCCACGGGGTGAGATCTTGCGTGGAGCCCCAGATCGAGGGAGATTATCAGTGGTCTTGTATGTCTTCCATTTTCTAATAATTGCTCCCACAGTTGATTTCTTCACAACAAGCTGCTTACCTATTGCAGATTCAGTCTTCCCAGCCTGGTGCAGGTCTACAATTTTGTTTCTGGTGTCCTTTGACAGCTCTTTGGTCTTGGCCATAGTGGAGTTTGGAGAGTGACTGTTTGAGGTTGTGGACAGGTGTCTTTTATACTGATAACGAGTTCAAACAGGTGCCATTAATACAGGTAACGAGTAGAGGACAGAGGAGCCTCTTAAAGAAAAAGTTCCAGGTCTGTGAAAGCCAGAAATCTTGCTTGTTTGTAGATGACCAAATACTTATTTAACCGAGGAATTTACCAATTAATTCATTAAAAATCCTGCAATGTGATTTCCTGGATTCTTTCCCCCCATTCTGTCTCTCATAGTCGAAGTGAACCTATGATGAAAATAACAGGCCTCTCTCATCTTTTTAAGTGGGAGAACTTGCACAATTGGTGGCTGACTAAATACTTTTTTGCCCCACTGTATGTAGTACATAGGAGAAGAACTTGAAGTCCTCAAAATAGTCAGCAAAGAAGAGACTCCTGCACACTGTCAAAATTTGCAATCAAAATCAGTTGATTGGGTGAAGCGATGTTTCAATCAAAGCACCTTCATCCGGGAAATATCATCTGAAGAAATATACCCCTGTATAAAAGTGCCCTTTAATCAAGAGAGCAAATCAAGACAAATTTGTCAGATAAATATTTGGACAAATAGTGAGCAAGATACCATCAGACCCTCCAAAAAAAATGAACACATACCTCAGTATCAATAGTAACATACTGTGGAATGGCCCATATCCAAGTACGCAAAAATGCATAAATACACGTGTGTAGTAAAAGTCGCATATTGACCTGTGGGTGGTGTGTCCGGGTGCCTCCATGTGCATCCAGGACTGCCAGGTGATCAGCCAGAAGTTAAAAGCCCGTCCTCTTTGGACCCCCTCTGTTTGGCCCAGTCTGATATTTGTTTCTTTCTTTCAGGGGGCGATTTCTCCGGAAGCCCGTATTCCCATCCCCAGTACTCCACGTACAACGAGTCGTGGAGATTTCCTAACCCCAGTTTGCTCGGTAAGCGTTCTGCGTGTCTCCGTACTCATTGCTGGTCCATCATAATAGGGCCCATTATGTTATTAATGAAGCTTGTTTCATTCAAACCCATCCGTCGCCGTACAATATAATGTATCCGCCACGTCCAAGCGTTCCTCTTCACAGTCTCATTACAATTCATTTGATTCCGTATTTCACTGTACAATAGAATTCATCACAATCGTACTAATGTTTCTGTGAAAGGGCTTTTAAGACTGATATGCGAGAGAATGAATAGATTGGGGGGAAAATGAGAAAGGAGGCAGAGATAGACGTGAAGAAACAGAATAATGCGACGCGATCGGCATTCTCATTTAAAACCTGTGACAGAAGTCTGTGCCGTGGGACGACGACGAGCGGTGCAATAACAGGAGTTTGGAACTGGATTTTGACTTTAGGCCACTCTCATATGAACCAAAAATGACAAGAAACTAAGACTAACCTCCGTCTCTTAACTACAACAATAAAAGGTATTTTAATTGACATCCGGCACATGGAATAGTAAACGTCCTCGTCCACTTTCTTAAAAGAGCACGATTGCAGATATGCAAAGGATTCCATTTAGTTAAAACTCACCGTAAGTCCATGTGAAAGGGATACCCCAGTTTTTGGAGAAATTATCTTTCAGTAGCCGTACTACGAGTAGAAACGCTTAAATAACTCAGCTTTTGAGATGCTGGAAGGCCGATTTCCCTTATTTCACAGGCGCTACAGTACCAGGCACTCAGAATGGCCGCCCCCAGCCAGATAGGTCCGTTCATTCCATTCAGATGAGCACGGACCTGTCACGGACCAGCCAGCCGTTCTAGGTGGCTGCATGTAGTCTGCATGACATTGGTGTTGACCTTCTGGTCTGAATCTGGAGAGACAAAAAGCTAATCACCCAAAACACTGGGGTATCCCTACAAGGACTTCAGTCCCTCCTCGGTCTTTAAAGGGTGCAGTATTCCCCCTGTTCTTTTGGTCTGTCGGTACTTCCACATGAACTCTGCCCGCCCTAAAAAGCACTAAGCCGTAAAGGTAGCGGCACACTGCTTTCCATCCCATCGTTGTTGTCATCAGCCGAGCCAAGGTTTACCCTGGTTCCAGAATGAGAATCTTCAGTTTCTCAGTTACGGTTTGTCTTGCCATTGCAAATATTGCCTTAAATGTTTCGGTATAAATGCGTCGGTTTTTCAAAGGACGTTGCGTAATCGGAGTCAAACCCAAGTCGGTTTTGTCGTCAGCTCAACATAAAAAAATAAAAAAATAAATCATTGAACCACCCATATACAGGATGTACAAGCCTTTTAAAATGGAAACTGAAATGATGAGCGTCGGCGAGATCCGTCTCGAGGGGGGTCGGGTTTATGGGCGAAGCGGTCAGCTTTGGCAGTTAAAAAAGGTCAATATCGGTGAAGGGTCAGGCTGTGTTGACCTGTCGTATCCCTCCCCCCCCTCCTCTGTCCCCAGTGTTCCAGCAGGACTATGGCTCTCTTTTGGGGACGGAGATCGGCTGCTCCTCCAGTCTCTTCACCAGCCAGGCAGGCCAAATGCAAGGTAGGTCGGCAGGAAGAGAGAGAGTGACCAAAAGACTGGAAGAGATCAGAGTGACAAGGAAGGTATTAGATATTGCCATTTTTGCAGTGGCAAAGAATTAGGATACACAGACTGGTGGTGCGGGGAGGGGTAGAGAGCAGAGGGAGCGAGATGGATAACAACAGAAGAGCAAGTGCAGTGCGCCAACCAAAAAGTTTGGCAGAATTTGAAGAGGGGGGAACTTTGAGAGGGGGCAGGGAGGGCGGAGGTGTGCACGAGAAGGAGTGAGACATAGTGTGGGGGCAAGACGGACGTGGCGCGGTCGCGCGAAGGGTCTAAGATGGATGGAGGGGAGGGTGCAAAACAGCGAGGGAAAGAGGAAAAGGAGACGGAGGAGAGGTGACGAATGAAAGAAGGAGAGGAAGAAAAAGAGGCGTCTGTAGTCCTGAGTGAGACTAAATAGTTTGTCAGGCCGTCTTAATGCCTCACTTCCTCAGAGTCTCCTGAGATTACCTGCACTGCAGACAGACACAGTCTGTCAAGACACAACCTGTGCTGATTGACGGAAGTGTACGGAGGCAGGTGTGTGTGTGTGTGTGTGTGTGTGTGTGTGTGTGTGTGTGTGTGGCGTGTGTACATGTGTGTATGTGTGTGTATGTGTCTTTGGATTAAGATGGATGTGTGTACATTAAAGTGTGTGTATATCTACTTGTGTATGTCTGTTGGAGTCTATGTAGGTTGAGACCTGTGTGTGTGTGTGTGTGTGTGTGTGTGTGTGTGTGTGTGTGTGTGTGTGTGTGTGTGTGTGTGTGTGTGTGTGTCTCACGGGGTTACAGTATTGAATTGACCTCTTCCTCAGGAGAGAATAGACCCCAAGGATCAGTGGCAGTTGAGCTGTACTTTACGTGTGGGCTTAGACTGTCACTTAGAGAGGGAGAGTGAGTGTGTGTGTGTGTGTGTGTGTGTGTGTGCTCGTGTGCGTGTGTGTAAGAGAGAGAAAGGCAGTTTTCAGAGTCACAGTTGATTTGTGGTTGGTATGCAACATGCGAGGCTCCGTTCACATCTATTCTCTTCGATAAATTCAAATAAAGCCTTATTTCTGTGCTCCTTCGAAGGGTCGCCGTACTATTACGGCGCGACATCGCGAGGGGCGGGCCCCGCTGGCACAGCAGCGGCCTCGGCCTACGATCGCCATTGACCCGCCGCGCCGAGAGGAGCGGAAGAAGACGAGGGGAGAGAGGGGTATGGGATAGTGCCGGCCAGCACCGTCCCAATTACACGTCTAGCAACCGACGGCGAGAGACGGAAGAGGACTTGGGGACCTTTGACCTGCCGGGCCGCTTTCAAAGCGCCACCACAGCCTCCCGTCCCCCGGTCCGCGATCAAGCCCAGTCCTCCTCAAACCACGTGTGTGCTGACGTTTCCGATCGCGCTCCCTCCCGATTGAGGTATCGTGCTTTTCCTGTTACTACTCACCGTCCTCCGAAACATCGCATCTTCGCGGCAAAAGACGCCCCCAACCCTTCCAGTCGCCCGGCGCGTCGGCGACGTACGAGACAATCCAACTCCACTTCCCCCCCTTTTGAGCGAAACCTCGGGAGGTCCAAAGTACCGGCGCGGCGTCGCGGTTTGCCGTCGGTTCCCCCCACCCCGGCCACGGCCGGAGCCCGTCCAACATCCTGACATTCATCTCGTCTTCCCGTCTTCGCCGGCATTCGGCAGGCGGACCTTTTCGACTTTTCAACGAAGCACAGCCTAGACTCTGGACGGAGTCCACGCGCTTCACGGAGCTGGGTCGCTCGCGCGGGGAGTTGCTGTCCTTCACCCTTCTCAGCCGAGATGTTAGTCCCGATCAAGAGCTATATATAGAGGGAGGAGAAACAGAGTAATATATTTAGAAGCTTTTTCCTGCTCTGCACTCGTCGTGATGAGAGCGGGAACTTGTAATGATTTATAATCTGTGTCACACTGTTGTGCTAGAGTAGTGATGATGATGATGATGATGATGATGATGATGATGATGATGATGATGACGGCGACAACGACGACGACGACGCAGTGGGATGTGAAATCGGAAAAAAAATTTAAATGAAAAAAAATACCGAAAAGTCGAAAAGTCGAAAAGTCGATAAAGTCTTTGTTTATCAATGTGAGTCGCGACTTTCCTGCCGCGCCACGGGCGTCGGCCCCGACACAGGTGCCGTCCGCCGAGACGCCATGTTAAAAAAGAATCACTTCCTCTGTGTTCTCATGGAGACTCAGGAAGTAAAGCGGCACCCTCTCTTTTCTCTCCGTCTCTCTTGCTCGCTCTCTCTCTCTCTCTCTCTCTCTCTCTCTCTCTCTCTCTCTCTCTCTCTCTCTCTCTCTCTCTCTCTCTCTCTCTCTCTCTCTCTTTAAACTCCCCAAAGATGGGCCCCCCCTTGTGGACCGGCTAACTTACTACAAAAGCACAAAGAGACTGAATCATCATTTTAAAGGTGTCGTTTTTACGTTGATGCTCCATCAGTGATCCTGTACTTCTTCCCCTCTTGAGTGCTTGTTGTCGTCGTTGACATCTTACTTTTTTTTTTTTTTTGTGAAAATGTCACTTTTGGTGAAAACGATTCTTTTTTTTTTCCTTTTCTTTTCATTCTTTTCCTGCTACGTCAGTTCTGCGTTGTGACAATGCATGACACCAGGGTCGAGGCCTTACGCATTATACCCAACAGGGGAGTCGGACACGTCCAGCCCTTCAAAACACCCATTCCAAACAGGTCTAATGTAGGCCCTCCTCATGTATAAGATCTTCGTGGTCCGGGATCCCGAAGAGGCACCAAAATCCACAGCGTGAGACAAAAAAATCAAAAAATCAAAATATATATATATATACTGCTATATTAACATATACCTACGAATACTCAGCAAAGCTGTTAGTTTCTCAATCTTCGGTGTTCCTGGGTTATGACGTAGCGACGGCTGCAAGATCCTATTGCATTTGTAGACCTTAAAAGTTGCGCGCGAGCAACTCTAAAGACTTCAATATTCGTGGCCGCTCGCCCTCTTCTCGGAGCCGACCCCCTCTCGTCATTTCTCTCCCCCTCTCCCCCCCTCCCCCCCGCTCTCTTTCTCTCTCTTAATCTTTCCGAGGCATTATTGAACCTGAACCGCACCAGCTGAAAAACAAGGACAGTGCCTTTAGTTTTATACAAGAAACCCCAACCCCGCCCCCAAAAACACACACCCACCCACCGACCCCAACACACACACACACACACACACACACACACACACACACACACACACGCGCGCACACACACAAACGCCCCAAAATTGACCACAGGTCGCTAAAACAAGTACAAACTTCCTCTTTAGAACAACTCCCATCTGTCTAACCACATGGCAAGCATGCAGACGCAGCCCTATCCCGGGCAGGAGACGAGGAAAATGCTTTTTACGCTTTTTTATTTTTATTTTTTCACGTCAAAACATCGACACCGCAGCCCCCAAGGCAAAACCGGTCGCGTGTGAGCGTTTGGTTCAGTAGCCGTTTGTTTATCGAGGAGTTTTTTCTTGTGGAAATGTTGTGTTTTCGGTGTCAGTGTAAAGCCGCAATGCCCCTCCCTTTCCAGTGTTATTTTGCCATTGCTTTTTCTTTTTTTTTTTTTTTTTAACCAAAAAAAATACGAACCCAGAGGTACTTCCAGGCATCGCAGGAACAGACACCCACACAAAAACGCTCACATCCACGGCGAACAGGGAGGAATATTGATTAACAGGCCGCCCCTCACCCCTCTCCATCGCGCTGGGCTGTGTTGGGTCAACGGTTCGGTGTCAATTAGCCGGCGTAACCCGGACGCACAGCGACTGGTTAAACGGGAGGGTTAATTAACGGTTGCGTCGCGTTTTGTGACACAGCTCGCCTCGCCGTCGCTCCAACCCCGATTGGTTCACGCGGCGGGAGCGAGGAAGCCTCTCATTGGCTCCCCGAGTCGCTTTCGATTGGCAGCCGTGACATTGAGGCACGGCGGTGTGAGGAGGGGACCGTCGTTGTGGGTGGTACTGTAGTGGAGGACGTCCATGCACACACACACACACCCACACACACACACACACATACATGCACGCACGCACGCACACACACGCTCTCTCTCTCTCTCTCTCTCTCTCTCTCTCTCTCTCTCTCCTTTTGTCCTTTGCGGAGTGCTTGCCCCCTCCCTCTCCTGCCGCGACTTTTCCCAGGGGAAGCCAAACCTGCTGTGCCATCAGAACCCCATCACCCCCACCCCCCCCCCCCTGCCACCACCCTAATCTCATCATATCTCAAGCACTTGTCTTCTTTTCCTTCTCCATCTCCTCCCTTCCCTTTACCCCTCTTCACCCCCCACCCCCCACCCCCGCTCTTCCCACTCGGTTCCTTCCCTCCTCTCCTCACCCCCCCCTCGACTCTCCGTCCCTTTCCTCCGTCCTCCTCCCTCCCTTCCTTTTCCTCTTCTCTCGTTGCCTTTCTTCACCTTTCCTCTTTTCTTTCCCCTCCTCTCCTCCTCACCACCACCACCACCACCACCACCACCACCAGGATTAGGACTATTTCAACTATTCATTTGATTTCCGTCCTGTGACCTTCCACCAGAAGTCCATCCGCTCTCTCTCTCTCTCTCTCTCTCTCTCTCTTCTTTGATTCAGACAGTCCAATAATCCTTCCCTCCTCGCTCCCACTTTTCTTTTTGACTACTCAGACGTAATGCTCACAGTCCCGCCAGTCTTTTCACATTAGAGATGGAGCTCCGTGCCGGAACCCGAGGTCATTTCAATGGCAGCGCGGCCGCTCCTCCCTTCCTCCCGGCCTCGTTCTTCGACATCGCACCTCCGCCGCCGCGCCTCCGCGTTCTTTCGATCGCACCGATCGGACTATTTTAGGGATCGAGGCAGCGGGGTTATTCCGAATGAAGCTGTACACTGTCCACGAAAGGCTCGACTCGCATCGTGAAACTCGTGCGCTCTTCACGCGCCCGGCTCCTAAATCAAACCGAGAACCAAAACAGAGTGACAATTAAAAGGTTTTTACATTTGTTTGTTTCTACTGAAGCTTTTCTACGTCCGCGGCCTGACTGTATCTCGATGTATCTCAATGAATCCATACAGACGGCTACTGCCTTGGTGAAAACCTACGGGGATTTAAACGTCACGTCTTGACAGCAATTAGTGGCACAATCTGTTTCTTGCTCGCTATTATAACTGGGCTCCGGGCAGATCTCCACGATGCCGGAGCGTCGGAGTATTCTGTACATCTTAATTTTATTCAACTGTGGAAGAGGAGAACATGCACGATTCAGGCTACGAGAGTGTAATCGTAAACCTTGAAAGCAGATATTTCAATCAGAAAAAAAAGAAATAATATTGATCACATGATTTTTTTCACCTGACTGTGGCCTTTTGTGTAACAATCTGGAGTTTTTTTGTGTCCATGGCTTCCTATCTGGGGTGTTAAAGAGATACTTATATCGATGGCATTTTGGTAAAAAATAAAAATAAAAAATTTAAAAAAATTTAAAAAAAGAGAAGGAAAAAAATAAATGAAAAATAACACAAACAATAATAACTAAATAAAAAAAGAAACAGAACGCAAACACAACTGCAAAAGGAAAATTTGGTTTCGAGGTGTGAGCTCGCGCATTTTTTTGGGGTCAAAGTGAATTATTAGGAATAATCACACAAGACAAAACAGAACCTATCTGTGTTATTCACCAAAGCCTGTGGTGCCTGTTTTAAATGGAAAAAAAAAAAAAAAAAAAAGCGTACCACAGAAATGTCAAAACACATTAAAAAAAAATACAACAGCAGAAAATACTTACAGATAAAAACACACGACGGCAGAAGATAAGAAATGCCTTCAACATTCTGGAGGGAAGGATTTAAAAAAGTTAAATAAATGCTTCTTTAAGAAAATGTGTATGTTTTTTATTCAATTTTCTAGTAGTTGCAAACAAACTTGGTGTTTTTTCTCTTTGTGTGTTGTGTGTCGTCTTAATATTTGAATGTATTTTACTGCAGTGCGAATTTGCCAAAGATATCATATCACTTGAGTTTTCTCCATTTTTTTTCCCTTCTATTGTTTGATTTGTTCTTAAATCGTGACAAATTCTGCTCAGAAAACTGGAAATAAATGGTAAATTTGATATTATGTTTTTATTATTATTATTATTATTATTATTATTATTGTTAATATGAATAATAACTATTATTTTATTTCCTGGGTTTTACTTTTTACTGTGAAATATTAAATTGCAGTTTGCTGGATGCATCTCTTCCGAACCAGTCTGTGTACCTATCCATCCGTCCACCTCGAGTGACTGTTGTTGGTGAATTATTCCATTTATGTACCTGTAATGTGAAGCTAAGAAGTAATTATTTGTAAATATTTGCCATAATTTTATTGGTTCTTCAGAATAAAAAAACAAATAATTTTTTGGGACTTTTCGGGTCTCTGTGTCCGTGCTTAAGCTGTGAATGTAATTTCATTGAACTCTATGGAGTGAGGCAGAGCCACAGGTCCTTCAGTCCATAAAGACACACTCAGCATGCCACAAACAGCCAGATACACTCATAGAAACTAAAGTAAAGCATTGTACCTTTCAGGGTAAAATGGCTTGTCAAACCGGTAGTGCCCTCTTCTGACAAAGAACTCTTAGATTTACTTTAAAATGATCTTTATTTATTTTGCATCATTTGAGTTTGGTGTCCAGGCTCTACTGTTTACATAGGCAAACTTAGAGAGTTAGAAATATTGGAGGAATGAGCTCCAATCCCTCCATTGGATAGAAGAGTAGAGGCCGACAGGTGGATGCAGGAGAGGTGGAGGGAGCGCAGCAACACAGCAAAGCAGGTAGGCCAGCAGGGATCGGCTGCATAAATGGGCTGACCCATCAGGGCGTGGAAGCGTGTGGCGCTGTCAAGTTGTCTGACAGAACTAGCTCTGCAAGGCTCATTTGTTTCTGATTTTGTACCTGAATGTACATGAATGCTACAAATACAAACCATTAAATTTGGGGATTTTTCAATCGGATTTTTCCCATTAAATCCCATTGAGATCAGGGTCCTTGTTGCAAGGAAGACCTGTTCACATACATGCAAATATAATCATCATAATCATAATGAAGGACCTAACACAAAAAGTGGCAGGGCCTTTGATCCCCAGGCCCCCCACATCACCCACCCCCACGTGTCCCAGTGCCCAGTGTCCTGAGGAGACAACGATCGTCTGGTGGCGTGGAGGGTGAATTAGACACGTTGCCTTGTGATGAATAGAGCGTCCCAGCACTGTGCTCTTGGCTGATGTCCCAGTCCGAGAGGAGGCAGGAGACTGTGTGTGTGTGTGTGTGTGTGTGTGTGTAGGAGTGATAATAGGACACAAGCCACGACATGGCGACAACACGCCTCACACATAGAAAACAGCACACACCCAGCTTGAGACACAGGATGGGCTGTCCGCAGCTTGGGTACATGCCCAGCACACCAGAACGCCTGGGCAGTGTCTGTGTGTGTGTGTGTGTGTGTGTGTGTGTGTGTGTGTGTGTGTGTGTTTGCGCGCACGCGCTGGTGGTATCAGCACAGTTTGTGTCCTTGCCAGCTGAAAGCAACCGCAGGGCTCGGTGGATATCACCAAGAATATCACCATAGGACCATTGGATATACTGTATGTGTGTGTATGTGTGTGAGAGTGAGAGAGAAATGTATTCATTATATTCAGGTTCTCGTCTCCTCCCGAATGTATCCACAGTACATAGTGGTACACTGTACACTACATACCATTCACAAAACTTCTTAAATTCTTCTTCCGTTTCTTGTAGAAAAGCTGCTTGAAAGAACTTGTTCACGAAAACTCGTGAAACTTGTGGAGTCGCTCGGTTTTGCCCATGCCCCTGATGAACCAGATAATTAACGGCAATTGATCCTAAACTGTATGCCACGCCTTTCTCATGTCTATTTACTATTTACTCAATTTATTTATTTGATGTTCTGTCAATATCCCCGAAAGGCACACAGAGGCTCTTGGGTCTTTAAATGGTCATGGTCAGTAACCTATCAGGGCTTTTTTAGGCATTTTAAGTTGAAGCCACAGCAGCATAACGCCTCCAGCGTGTTTTTACAGACACATGTACACCGTATATTTTGGTCATACTTCGGAACAAATTCAGATAGAAAGAAAGTCAAAATGTGAAATACAACTATGTTTATGGAAACAATCGCAAGGATACACATACTGTACATACATTCCTTGTCTCATCTTTTAGAACATTTACCAGTTTTCAGTATCCAAGAGATTTTCAAGTGAGTTCAAGTTGTCAATGCATACTGTAAAGTATTATATAGACAATATTAGGTGCAATCAGAACAGGTGAATCTGTTAATATATATTTTTTTGTTTGTTTGTTTTTTTTGTTTTTAATCACAGCACATTAGGTACTCGCCCCGGGGATTAATAAAGTATTAACAGATTTTTATCTTAGTTGACCTTATCTTGAATTCAGTTTACAGTACATCAAAACCCAGGACATCCACGGACTATTTTGTACGACTGAAGACAACCTGTAGTACTGGTACGGAGTCGGCTGGCCGGTGGGTTAGCGCTCGGTCCCTGATTGTCCCTCCAGTGTGTCCCACGGCGGCATCTGGTAACACACACACACACACACACACACACACACACACACACACACACACACACACACACACACACACACACACACACACACACACACACACACACACACACACACACACACACACACACACACACACCTTCAACATCACTTGGTTAGTACGCGAGAGACCTGCGTGACACCTTCCCTCCCCTTCCTCACGCTCTACATTACATAAGATGACGAGATACCGACATCTCCTGACCCGCCCGCCCCAACCTCAACCCCAGACCTCCCTCTCCCCTCTGGCTTCTCCTCGGGCTACTCTTCTTCTTCTTTCCCGGGGTCTTTCTCACTGTTATACGGGCGGAGGAGGAGACAGACAACAGCGGCGCTTTACCAAGGCCAAAAAGTCATGCAAATTAACGTCAGTCAGCGTCGGCGCTTTTTGGCCCTCCTGCTCCCCCGTAGGGAGAAGGTGCCCCGGGAAAACCCCCATTCTAATTGGGCCTCGGGCTGATTAGTGAAGAGGAGTTAATACGGCTGTGAAGGAAGGGTAACGCAAAAAGTTCGCCAATTGATACGGGGAGAGAGACGGAGGGAGAGAGGGAGAGAGATCTGATGTTATTTGACTGAGAATGAGCGAGCCGGGAAACTGAGAGAAAATCATGTTTTCGTGTTGGGAGACGCAAAGTGGACAAAACATTTGGACAGTTAAAAGTACTTTTGCTCTTTCGACTTGCTTGCTTCCTTTTCATCATTCTGTCACAATTGGAATGTCCCCAAAATCCTGTCATCCTTCAAGCTCCTTTTTCTGAGGCCGGGGCCGCTTGACGTTCCATTTCTTCATTTTCCGCCAGTGCATTTGAACAGAGAGAGGTGATGGGAGGTTGTCTGACCGTCTCTCCCTACCTCTCCCTCTCCCTCCCCGTCCCATCAGGGGGGAGATAAACTATCGCCGCTCACTTACAAGCGGCCCCACAATCTGCTTTGACCTTATCAGGAGTGACATTTGGACTTCAGAGGCCGGGGCCGTTACATGCCTCCCATTGCCCTTTTACAGCGACGACCACATCCACACATATACAAACATACACTCCGACACACACACACACAGCGTAGTGACAGTGAGCTGGAGTAGAGATGAGCCAGACAAGTACAGAGTGCTTATGTGCTGCGTTACACTCATTAAAGCCCCCGAGCTCTCTCTCTCTCTCTCTCTCTCTCTCTCTCTCTCTCTCTCTCTCTCTCTCTCTCTCTCTCTCTCTCTCTCTCTCTCTCTCTCTCTCTCTCTCTCTCTCTCTCTCTCTCTCTCTCTCTCTCTCTCTCTCTCTCTCTCTCTCTCTCTCCGTCACTCACAATCACTCTCCCCACACACAGATACTACATGTAACAAAGGTCAATGCAGCGTGAGAAAAATAATGTGTGTGTGTGTGTGTGTGTGTGTGTGTGTGTGTGTGTGTGTGTGTGTGTGAGAGCGAACGTATTAGACCACTGACAGGCACGGAAGAAGCTTGTTGAACTAATAACCAAACTAATGCGTCTACATTCTCTCTCTCTCTCTCTCTCTCTCTCTCCAACCCCAACCCCCCCCCCCCCCCCGGAAAACTGACATCTATGAGCAGAGAGGAAGGGAGGGGGGGGAGGAAGGGAAAAAGAGGAGAGGAGTAGGCTGACAAGCGGCAGGCCCTATCGCCCTCCCGTCCAACTCAGTCTCCCTCTCTCCTTCCTTCCCGCTCTCTCCCCTCTCTCTCCCTGAGGGTTTGTCTCTGCAGACGGTGCTATGATGAATAGGCCTGTCTAAACTAACCTAGCAGAGGCCAATTAGAGAGGGGGCGTGTGTGTGTGCGCGCGAGAGAGAGAGAGAGAGAGAGAGAGAGAGAGAGAAGGAAGAACAATAGAAAGAAATGGAGAAAAAGTAAGAGAGACCAAAACAACAGGAGAGACGGGGGAAGAGAGAGGAAGAAGAGAGAGGAAGGGAGGATGAGGGGAGAGGAAACCGGGGCTAGATAGGTTAAGAAGGAGGCAGGAGGATACGGGGTTAAGTGTTAAAGTTAAAGGCAACGTGTGTCAGAGGCATATATAGTCTGTATGTGCATGCACATGCATGCGGGGGGGCCGTCTCGGGCGTGCTGTCCGTGCGGACGGACAGAGAGAGAGAGAGAGAGAGAGAAAAAGAGAGAGAGAGGAGTCCGGCTCTTAAGCCTTAACCTTCCTCTGCCGCGGAGAGGGAAGCTTTGACAGCAGAGACACACAAACAGAGCCGCCCCTCCTCCCTCCCTCCCTCTCTCTCTCATTCCCCGCTTGCACACTTTCTTTCTCCCCTCTTCCTATCCGGGGTTTTAAGGACGCGCAAGGTTTTAGCCCCCCCCCCCCCCCCCCCGCCCCCCCGCTATGCGTCGCCGGAGCCTGGGCGCGGCTCCCTCCTCCTTGTTTGCAAACGGGGAGGGTCACGCACCAAAGCGTTGACGCCGACGTCCCACTTTCGTCCCGTTCCTTCAAAAACGAGGCCACAAACGCCTCGCCTCCTTCACTTTTTGTCGCCGGCTCGACAATAACGCGGCCTCAAAGTAAATCCACTGCTGTGAATTGTACCACGCTCTTTGGGTTTGACATGGGTCGTAGAGGAACGGAAGTTTGTGTAGTTTCGTTTATTAACAACGGCTGGGTTTGCAGTACTGCCATTACAGTGAGGATTTTAATATGCCGAGGATAAGAGGCCAAATCCTGTGCGGTTTGCCTTAAAAAAAAAAAAGCAGCACAAATCTGTGGCCGTTCGGGGCCGTTAACAACATTTCCACGGGCTTTCCAACCATCCCCTGTCTGCGATCCGGAAAAAAAATTGGTCATTTATTAAAGACGCATCGTTTAACCTCGAATTAGCACTGCATCCTCCTCTTCCTCCGGACCCGCCGCCTTCATCCTCGGCGACGCCGCCAAACTGCACACGTGCTCTTCAGCGGCAACAATTAGAGGACAGAGTGTGCTTCATAAGCAGAGGGAGAGAGAGAGAGAGAGAGAGAGAGAGCGGGATGGGAAGGAAGGAAGGAAGGAAGGAAGGAAGGAGGGAGGAGGCGAAGGGAGATGGAGAAAAATGTGAGCAGAATGAAGGAGTCAGCGGTGAGAAATAGAGAGAAAGGCTGACAGCACAATTAAGGTTTTTAATTCTCTGCTTGAGTGGGCCGGTCCAGTCTTTATGCTAATTAGAACGCCACAGCCATGTAATAAATCTCTATGATCCAGCCTTCCTTCCCCTCTGTCTTTCCCCACACACACACACACACACACACACACACACACACACACACACACACACACACACACACACACACACACACACACACACACACACACACACACACACACACACACACACACACACCAGCTGAAGTAAACAAAAACTTTATTCATTACGTTTAGAACTACAACCTCAGGTTAAAGTATGAAGTATTAAGGTTCCTGTGTCTTTCTGATGTTGTTTCGCTGTTTTGCTCGACATATTTTCAGCCTCAGACGATTTTTCTCGGGCTCCGGAGGATTTACAATTAGGACTGCAGGGCTCTGTTTTTAGCAAAAGCACCGCTTTCACTGTGTCTGAAATCACGAGCTCATTACCTTTTTTTTTTTTTTTTTTTTTGCCAAGAGTCTGTTCTGCACGGCCCACAGCAGATTCTTGCCATGCACCGCACATCCACATTAAAATCATACCGACGCGCCGAATGCAGAAAATAGTCATTTATCCCCCCTGTTTCTTCAGAAGAAACAGGGGGGATATGACAGACATGTCTAATGATAACATCTGTATATGAAAAGAAGGAAAAACAGCACGGCAATCCGCAGATAATTGGGGAAGGGCAGATTCGGAGAGCGGTGGAGGAGGGAGAGCGAAATAAATAGAGAGAGCAAGAAAGAGAGAGAGAGAGGGGGGGGGGGAGCGAGCGAGGGAGCGAGAGAGAAGCTGGCGAGCAGTTGTATTTTTCACCCTCATTTAGGTCACAGGGACACACACTAATCAATGCTGTGTTACTTTAAAGCAAAGAGCAAAGTGCTGCAGCTCCACCGCAAAGCCTGTTCATGTGCATTGTCTATGTAAAAGTCGACCGCAGTATATGTTCATTAAATAAATGAAGGTAAAGCCAGGTCCACCAGGACACCATTTTGGAGGTGTTTACTCAAGCATACATCCGCAGCATGAAGAACCACAACAACCCGGCGCGCACACACACACACACACACACACACACACACACACACACACACACACACACACACACACACACACACACACACACACACACACACACACACAGTGTTTCTCGGCCTGCACAGCTTTACCTCTACTCAAACCATTCCCCATGACCGGTCTTGGAGACGCGACCCATCTCCGTAGCCTTCCTCTCGCCTTCGCCGCCCGCCGCCGTTTTGCTCCGCTCTAGGGTGGAAGCGGCCGCCGCCGCCACGGCCACGGCCAGGGCCAGGTGGAGCAGGAAGAGCGCCACCCGGAGGCAGGCGGACGCCAGGGAGAGGCAGAATTCGAGGGCGCACCAGGGGGCCGCCAGCAGCAGCAGCAGGGTGTGGTGGAGGGAGGAGAGGACGAGGGCGGGGGCGGAGAGGAGGAGACGGGCCAGCGTGGAGGTCGACCAGCAGTACAGGGACAGGGGGGACAGGAGGAGGGACGCCGCCGCCTGGCTGGCAGGGGATGCCTGTTTGCAGTGAGAGAGAGAGCGAGAGAGGTTGAGGTCACACGTGGACACAAACGTCAAACGGAAGGTCATCCGGGAAAAGCTCGTACTATTTGCGATCAACTCAACTCACCCCACAAGGACATCCAGACGCGAGGTCATTGGGTGTCTGTGTAAGGTGAAGCCCTGAAGAGTCACAGTAGGAGTGGAATAAACGGTGAACGACAAGAAACGGGTAAGACACACAACCCCAGAAACAAACTGGCGTTTTTGTCCGTACTCCCGCCGTGGCGCAGGTTGACGAACCAGAGCGGGACGAGACTCACACAGGAAGAGAAGAATGAGAGCGGTCGCCAAAAAAAGCCTCATGTTGCTCCGCTTTGGCCTCCACACGCTCACGCAAGAAGCCTGGAAAACAAACAAACAATACCTGACCCACATCCCCACTCCCCGGAGCCTTTATGACCCAATCCGGAGAGAGAGGGGTTTTTTTTGTTGTTTTTTTTGTCGCCACGTTTGGCGCGCTCCAATCAAAGCACATTTCAAGACGTCGACTCACTCCAAAAACCCGGACGGCCTCTCTCCCGCTGCAGCGGAAAGGTCCTGCTGTTGAGAGCTCGATGACGCTTCCACCGCCCGAATTTCTGCTTCTCGGACGTTTCCCCGCCTCCCTCGCTAATTTGCTAATCCTCTTGTGGAAACATTGCAAACATGGCTAAATCTCTTGCTCTACTTTTTTTTTTTTTTTTTTACTCAAACCTTGACTTCTCCGGTCTAAAAGACTATGGCGCCCCCTGATTGCATGGAGGAGAGCAGAAACAGCCTCTGACCTATATGGATTTCTATACATCTTTATCCTTTTGTGCACTTTACTCATATTTATGGATCACGGTTGGCTTTTTGGTTTTTATTTGTGAGGATTTGTATAAAGCCCAGGACAAGCTGTGTCTTTTCTGGAAGGTGTCTTTTTGATGATAAGAACATACCACCAACATTAAGGCAGATAGCCTCTCAAGATAGAAAGTCAATCTGGAACAATCTTCCACTCTTACACAGGCTTAAGACCTATCAATAATATGGACAGACTTACTGTGCTTGAGGGTGTTAGGGTGCAGTCGGTAGCTTTTCATTCTACCAACATAGGCCTATGACATGGAGTAATTTGGATAAATGTAAATATGGGGGGGAACAGCGTAGGCCACTGGGTGAGTGGAATCTGCATCAATTAATGGCTCCATTAATCACTTATTTCATATCTGTGAACAAGGCGCTGGGATGCTGAGAAAACAATGCGGAAGAGGAGCGAGAAAGAGGGAGGAAGGGTGAGAACCTTCCTTGTGTGTAGGTGACAGGTGGTGTCTGGTGCAGCTGTGGAACCCCTGTGTACCCTCTGCCCCCAGCTCTTTTGCTCTCACACACACACACACACATTCACACCTCTGATCCTCCAAGCAGCAGGAGTTATTACCGCCTCTGAAATGACAGTACCATGCATCGGGGATGGGTTGAGGAGGATGTTTGGCCAACCTTCACCCTCCATCCTGAATTCCCATCACAGCACCCCACCCTCCCAGCCTCCATTAAGGTCTTGTCATTGCCTACGCCTGCCGTTACCCTCCACCCCGCTGAGATGCCAAGGAGAACCAACTTGCCATTATCGAGTGTAAAACCTCCTCTTCCTCCCTCCCCTGCCACACCAGCAGACAGCAGAGAAAGGGATTATGCATTTACTGCATTCCAGACGCTGCCTGAGGCAGTGGCTAACTAAGGTAAAGAGCGTCATTGTTTAGTCATTTGGACCGATATAACAATTTCCCTCCTGGAGTAATTTCTACCCAAATAATAATCATCCACGATTTCAGAGCATTACAGTTCTCATTACATTAATTTTATGACCTTACCCGAATCAAGCTGAATCTTACTATGGCAGATGTGATTTTTTTCCCCACATATTCATTATATTGTGCCTTTGCATTTGCTGGAACAGTAAATTGATTTTAATGTGAAAAAGCAGGCAAACATATACAGACGTTCAAAAAGTAATTTTAGCGGTTATAGGCAAAATAAACAGTGGATTTCGATAAACATGGTCCAATATTAATGTAGAATACGATTTTTTTTAGACAAAGCTTTTCTACCATTGTGACACATCCCTGTCAGTCTGTACCATCAAATGAATCAATAAAGAGGTATTTAGTGACAGGAAAGCACCTTTATTCTGCAATAATCCATTCTGGGGATTTTTATTTATTTATTTACAACAAATGCAGATCATTCATCGAGCAGAAATATCGTATCCATTTATCTTGTCCATATTATCTCAAAGATCTCATACACCGCTACGACACAGATCTTGAAAAACAGGAGACAGACGAGTACAAGACAAACAAGTAAAAAAAGCAATAAACATATGTACATGAATAAAATCTTCTTTACAACGTTATCCAATAAAGCTCCATGCCTGGGGGGTGCGAATGGAGAGAAATGGAAATATGGAAATACACAGCTGGAAGGTATGAATACTGTGATTTCATACAGTCATCCCGGGAGCTCTGACAGAGATCCCGATCAACGCGGTGATTAAAAGTAAAAGCCAAATTATATTTCCCATAAAATGCGGCGAGTGTGCCGTCCTGCTGCACTCCGTTTTGCATGACCATGAGTCATCTCAAACGGCTACACTCAGTTATTGAAAAACAAAGAAATTGGGAAGCCATCTTGGGGCATAGACCATGTGGCTCCAAGACTGAGGGCGAGGGAGGTGGTGTCACATTCAGATGCTGGAGGTGGAGAGAATGTCCTCCACCAGGTGCTTGTAGACCCAGGCGTCTCCCTTCAGCCGCTGGCGTCGGACCGCCACCACCTCGGGCCGCTGCAGCACGCACACCTCCAGCTCGAACGCCATGGTCACCTTGCCGAAGTCGCCCCGCGTTCGGCACTTGAGGGTGTACCTGGGGTCAAGCGGTGAGCGTTAGATACGTGGATTGGGATTTCAGCTGTAAATACATTTACAAATACAGTGGAACCTAGCATTATGAGTGTACCAGTCAACGAGTAATTTGTTCTACGAGCCGAGGCTCGTGTGAATTTCTGTCTTGTTTTATGAGTGGAAATCCACATTAAGAGCGAGGTTCATACAGCGAGGCCACCGCTCGCTCAGTTCACGTGGATATCTCGTTGTGGATGCATCCCTATTGTGTTTTCCCAGTGTTTTTCTTTTAGTTTTGTGCGTTTTTTGCTATTATTTTATAATGAGTTGTGTTAAGCCATGGCTCCTAAGGTTAGTGCAAAGAACAGTTCTGAGAGGAAGAAAAAGCTAATCAGGTAGAATTGAAGAAGGAAATCATTGATAAACATGAGAAAGGAACGTGTGTAGTGGAACTAGCCGTTAATACAATCCTCCTCCTCGCTCCATTGCCTGCTTGAGGACAAATTGTCGCATCTTTAAGGTAATTAAATTAATAAAACCGGTTTACATTATTTCTTTTGCATTCTCTAACTGTATTGTGTTTTTATAATTGTCATTAGTCTTGTAACTACACCTTTTCTGTTTTAAAACCCATAAAAATGATTTTTGGGTGTTTTTGGGGACTCGGACCGGATTAATTGTATTTCAATTAATTTCAATGGGGAAAATTCATTTGTAAAACAAGCATATCGTAAAATGAGCTTGGTCATGGAACGAATAAAACTTCCACTGTACATGCTTTTCTGACGAATAATTTTGGGGATATATTTCAAGAATGATGATTGTTGCTTTCATATGATATTAACACACAAGCAATATCGTGTATTCAGACATTTAACTATATTGCGATATTACGGTAACTAGTGGTTTAAAAGTAAAATGTTTAACTTAAAAATATATGTATTTGTCAATTACATCTATTTACTTTACCCTTCTTTTAGTTCGATTTTTGCCTTACTTAAGGCTGGATGATAACAAAATCTAAAATCCCAATACTTTATGAGAAATACCCCCATCTCGAAAATTAGGTGATATTATGGAGATATTTATTCAAAAGCAATATGCTGTATTCAGACATAACAAAATTGGGATTATATGATCCCAGACGATATCTATACCTGTATCACAATTTTATATGTATCAAAGGACATATCAATATGTATCAATCAAAGAACTGACACTTCCATCAGAAATGTGGTGCTTACATTAACAATCAAACTTAAGTAACTAAACTTAAAGTTTGTTTCATTCAAACCAACATTATATTGTATGTGACTGTTTGCTGAATTGTTTTGGTCACACTGGGTCATGTCGGAAAGGTTCTGTGAATACAGACTCTCCTATGGGGTGATTTATTTTAGCAATAAATAGACACAGTGAGAGTGAGCCCTCCTTGGGTGGTCTCTCACCCTTTCTGTGTGAAGTCGATGTGCTTCTCCGGGAGGATGGAGAGGATCTGGTTCAGGACCTGATCCGGGTTGGTCTGACTGGTCAGAGTCACATTGTACTGGGCCTAGAGGAAGATACGCTCATCAGGAACATTTCTAGTGTCTAACATCATGAAATCCTACACTAATCATTCTCAACCACTGTGTGTGTGTGTGTGTGTGTGTGTGTGTGTGTGTGTGTGTGTGTGTGTGTACCTTGATCCTGCGCGGGCCGTCTCGCAGGCCTCTCTTCTTGCTGGGGGTGAGCATGGTGATGACCTTGTCGAGGCCTCGCTCCAGAGAACCGAACACCTTCCCCGCTCTCTTCTTCTGCCCGCTGTCCCCCGTGCCGGCCATGTCCAAAGAGCGAGACCTGTGGAACCGACGGGACCAAGTTACGCCCTGGCGGCAACCTATTTAGCTGGTTCACTCGGGCGTATGTGGGCGTGGGCGTAAAATGTGTTAAAAATAAAAAAATGGGCCATTTCTTCTCGCTGCCTATCATCCCTTGAGTCACAATCAAAATCGTTCATTTGGCATTTTCCAAATTTCCGAAATATCAACACTGTTAGAAGTTTCTTCTCCCTACGGCCCCTATTCCTACTTGCACTCAAAGCTGTACATCTACCAGTTATGTTCCATATTGGCGTCATGTGGGAATGGGAACCGGTGTCCATGTTCCATAAATAAAACACTTTCGAAGTAGTATAATTTCCAGCAAATTGCCAGCACGGCCGTGAACGTGAGAAACATTTCATTGTATGTGGGAAACTGAAAGTAAAACATAAAATGTCCAGTCCCTATGGAGACAGGTCTAAATTCTTATGATGTATACAATTTTATATGTTTTCTTCTTTAAAATGCCCCTCAGACACTTGACGTGTATTTTACAGTTAGGGGTGCTGTGCGACCGTGTGGGGACATCGGGCACAAGCACTTGGCTTGACCACGGCGCTGGGGAGGGAGGGAGAGGACAGCAAGCGGTAGAACGGGTGGAGAACGTTCCTTCTCCGGAGGCAGAGAGTGTAGGGCAGGTTGAAAAGGATCACACTGGTTTAATAACACTGGATTTGTTTAATGGCCCTCACTCAGCAGAGGGAAGAGTCTACGGGGCGGGGAGACAGGGTCTAAATAACGATTCTGTTGCCTCTCACGCGAGCATTACATTACGTATCTGTAACAGTCATCTTAGTGGGAACAGACACCACACAAAACTTTTCCAAACAGACAAACAGAAGACCTATTTGAGTGAGCAAGTGGCCGAAAAAATGATGTTATCAAAATTGTAAATAAAACATTTTTCTTTCCCCGAAGGTGTGTCTTAAGTCTTTTCCCATCCTCCATCACTCCGTCCTTACCGTCTCTCAGGACTGAAGGCCAGGATCTGGATCTCCAAGGCCTCCTTCTCCACGGCCTTCTTCCTACTCAGCTCCTTAGAGGCACTGCCACTACCTGCGATACAGACACACATCCCAAGTCTGAGAAATAAAGGCAAATCTTTAAATGCATTGGACATAAAGTCTTTGGTGTACACAAAAAAAGTGTGCACACATACACAGGCTGAGATAGGCGCGCACGCACGCACACACGCACGCACGCACGCACGCACGCACGCACGCACGCACGCACGCACACGAACACACGAGAGAGAGAACACATGTCACTACAGCCCACGTGGGACATGGAGCAGAGGAAAGAGACAACTACACCTGTCATGGCACATGCCTAGGGACACACACGCGCACGTCAGAGGCTTAGAGATTCTAGGAGGTCTCAGGAAACCAAGTCACATTTCATTGTTTTAAAACGCTGACCAGGTTACTGGAGCTGAGTTCTCACATTTTCAAGTAATAAAGACTTTATATTCAAACTCTATCCTCATTTTCCGATAAGTGCAATGAAATTAGCCCCCTGATTATAACCTGAAATTGTGTGTGACGTGGTTTGTATGCGTGTGCTTCGGACGGACTGATGACAGCTAAATGGAACCCAAGTGGCTTTCGGAATAAAACAGGACCGAATAAATGGATTTGTTAATGGCAGACAATTTATTTGTAAATGTGTGTCATGTGGATGTGGCACTTATGATTATGAGAAGAGAAAATAAAGAGGGAGAGCGCGAGGGGCAGTTGGCTGGAGAAATTCATCAAGCAGTTGAAGGGTGCACTCGTTGGCAACAAACACTTCATAAAAGGAAGTAACAGAGGGATGCCAATTATATCATTATTTAGATTCTGAGATAACAATTGGCAAATGGTGAATTAATATCAAAGTTCACTGCATTTTTTGTTTGCTTTTGTAATACTGGACTGTGGAGATCAACTGTACGGTTCCTCCAAAGACCACAGTGTGTTCCATTACAGACTCGCGTATAATATCAACTGAAAGGCAGAGATCGAGTGACAAACACTGATATAAATATCAATTCAGGACAATGAATCTCACTATGAATCTCTAAGGAATCTGAGTAAGCTCACATATCTCCTGTGCTGTAGGTCAGGGTTCATTCTGGCATTACAAAATTAAATTCAAGGACTTAAGTAATTTTTTTTTTTTTTTTTTTTTTTACATTTTCAAGACTTCATGCAAAACAAATTATACATTTTCAATATGATCTTTTTTAATTAAAATATAATATTAGTCTCATTGTCTATTATATCTATATCCCTATTATTAATCTCATTGTCATCTACTATTATAAGTGTATTTCCCACCATGCTGGATTAAATTTACCTGGGACAATCTGTCGTAAAAGCGATTCTGTAAAAACAAAGAAATAAATAAAAAGTTTTTTTTAAATTACGTGACAATTTGGATAACTAAACCAATGGGAATATAACAGGTTTTCAATTAACGTATTTTTTTTCCCCCCCAAGGACTTTTCAAGCACTTTAAGCATAAAAGGGGCTTTCAAGGTATTCCAGGACTCGAATTTCTGAGGTTGAAATTCAAGCACTTCCAGGACCTGGTAGGAGCCCTGGGAGGTGTGAATGAATGAAAATCTCCCTTACCTTTCGGCGTGACTGTTTTGGCAACCCTGGTGTTGGCGATTTGAGTGGGCGTGGTCAGCACGTTCTTGTTGTTGCTGCGCCCGTTCTTCTTGTTGCTTGCAGGAGTTGGAGGAGCAGGCAGAGCAAATATCTCAAGGTCTTTGTCCAGCACAGCGATGTTCTCCTTGTTCTCGTTGGTCCGCCCTTTTTCCCGCCTCTCCTGGCGGTGGTGTGGCGTGATGCCCTCCTTCTCTGGGGTTGGGCCGCGGACCCGCCAGTTCTCCACGGGGTAAGACGGGGGAATCTTAGAAAAGACAGTCGTCAGTTGGCTGATGAGACAATATTTTATGCAGTGCTAATGGGAGTCACTCACTTATATTAACAAAACACAATCTCTGTACATACCATGACTGGAAGATGTGTCGATATAATATCAACATTGCGATATGAGACTAGATAGTGTGGGATTTTGGTTATCGTAATATAGTTACATTTTTCTTGAAGGGCGTATTACAATGTTCTGAGCTTCATAGACTGTTCTAGATGTTCTATTCAACGCCTTTATCTGCTTGGACATAATATCCACATTACTAATGATTGATCACACAGCAGCACCAACAACCACCGATAAAATCGATATTTAGCTGTTCGTTCAAAATGACATGAATTTTGATTTTGGGGATATCGCCCAGCCCTACTACATACCATGTCCTTGTGGGTGGGGTTTGCCGCTCCATCTGGACGCCCTCTGCCCCCCTGGGGGGTCCGCTGTCGGACCGGGACCCAGGGGCCGTCGTCGTCATAGTCGGAGCATAAGTCCACCGAGCCCATAAGAACAGCGTCCTCGTCCTCGCTGTAATGAAGGACTTGCTTGGACTGGAGACAAAGAGCCACATTAAAAACAAAGAAATAAAATCTATTTGACCGTAATAGCTCCAGGCGGGAGTTGCAGTCCCAGGACCGACCTGCGGTCCCTGGTGTAGAGGGGATCGGACGGGGGTGTCGCAGAGCAGCTGGTCGGGACGCAGGCGGACGGGCTTCCCTCTCTGCTTCTTGTAGAGCAGCAGCAGGTAGGTGGCTGTGGTTTGATCGTAACGCCACTGCACACACCACCACGAGCAAAGAGAACGTCAACACACACAAAATTACAAGACTCTATAGTTTAGGAAGTTGCAAGCTGGAACACATACTGCAGATACACACCTCCTTGACGAGCTGGGTGGCGCTCTTTCTGGAGCACTTCATGTTGACGGCCATCTCGGTGATACAGTCGTCGTCTATGTGACCGAGCTGCGGGAAATCACAGACACAACACGGGTTGAGGCACATGTATATGCGTAATAGAAGTAGGGTTCTGAGTGAGTAAACACAAGCAGACATTAGGGCTAAGTATGTTAATGTAAAAAAAATTCCGAAAGAGCGTAGTGTCCATTTTGAATATGAAATACTCTCATTGTGAAAGAAATTAGCAAGTTTGTACTATTTCTTTCCTCCAAAAAAACTTGAGCCTCAGTCCTGTATGACATTTATTGCATTCCAAGGTGTTTAATCTGACAATGGCAGTGTTTTTCCTTCTTCGGGTAGATAGAAGGTTTACCCGCCACAATGCCGATATGCATTTTGTTTCATTTGTGTGTGTACCGGCTGCTTGGTGTGCCACTCCACAGGGCTGTTGTAGTCCTTCATCATCCAGGGATGATCTAGCAGCTGCCGAACTGTAACACGGCGCTTTGGCTCCACCTACAGCTCACAGTGTGAAAGGACAACTGGGAGTGTTGAGCAGGGTCAATACAGATCATCACAGTAACATTGAAAATACTAGAAATATCTGTTAAATATTATATTAAAATCCCCACATTGAACTATTCAATTGAATAATATAAAAAAAATATATATGTTCTTCCAAATAAAACGTATAATATTTCAGACCAGATAATGTGAGAATCTGACAAAATTGTCTCTCGCGATATGGCCTGAAGGATAATAAATAGAACATAGAACTGTTCAATCAGCACAAATGTGAATATGCTGAAACTAATAGAGAACAATACATTAAGAGGCTTTGCGAGCAAATAAAATGAATGAGTGTCTTCAGCGGAATCACAGTCCCAAAAGGAACTACCACAAAAAACATTACCGAGTACAAAATCAAAGCGGCAGCAGTCAGATGAAGGTATTAATAACACTAACAAACATAAATGAACTGAAATAGAAATGGGAATAAGTTCACCTGCATCATCTGGTTGAGGAGGAGGACGGTGCCCGGAGAGAGCCAGGGCGGGTTGTCGTACTGACCTCTCTAAGCACAGACACCACATACCTCAGTTAGACATGTGATCACAACACACAGATACACACTTCTTAACGATAGAACGATTTGATCCTGAGGTTTTAGCAAGGGTGGTTTTGAAGACTTTTAAATAGTCAACAGCTACTATAAATCATTTGTAGATTAAATTGAGGATGAAGGAGGAATGTTGTGCATGACAGCTCATGTAGTCAGATTTTTCCTCTGTTTTCCCAAAAAGGCAAATAGGGCAATTCTAGAGAGTACAAAAAGAGGAAGACTCCAACCATAATCTTTCTGTAAAGGATCATGCAGTTGTCATCATCAAACGGAAGGTATCCACAGAGGAGGGCGAAGAGCAGCACTCCCATGCTCCACACATCAGCCTGCAGGACGGACGCACAGAAGAGGCCTTCAAATGTAAATAATCAGCGGCTCATCTGCGGCTCATCTGCTACCCGCTCCTATTTCTTAATGAGATCTATTGTGGATCTGAAGACAAAACCAGCTGGGCTTTCTCAAACTCAAAAAGGGGACCAAAAGCGGTGTGAAATTGGTGTGAATGCCAGGCAAATACTGAGAAGTGTGGCCCTGAATTGACATCCCCAGTACATGTGCAGTCGGCAAACACTCGATCATCAATCAATCTACTCATCTCTATCAGTTCCAGTGGTCTCTCTCTCTCACCTCCGAACCAATGTAGGCTCTCCCCTGGATGAGTTCTGGGGCAGCATAGGCGGGGCTCCCGCAGCACGTCATCAACTCATAACCCAGACCGCCCTGGTGAGAGAGGCTTGAATATTGTTTCTTACATATGAATTCTTATTGTACATTTATTTCCTGGCACACTGACATACAATCCCTGATAGTCAATTACAGAACCTAACCGCCCCCCACAGACATTGTTTGATTCCATTCAAAGAAAAGTGGCAACTGAGCACTTCTTCCGACATCTTGGCATCCCCACACTGATACATAGTAAGCCCTAAAGGGCCGGTTAGTACCTTGGGTTTGGCGCAAAGACCAAAGTCTATGAGCTTAAGGTTGCGGTCCTCATCGATCAGCAGGTTCTCCTAAAAGCAAGAGAGGAGCGTGATCAGAAAACATGAAGACACACTGGGTGTGTAGGCGGGTGTGTGAGGGCAGTAAAGACAACAAGACATACGCAAACATGGTACAGTCAGTGCATGATTCAGCCTTTATTTTGTCTCCATTATGTTCATTCTGTCCGCCCTATGTTTTCATGGCCAAAATCAAATACATCAATTAAATTGTTACCGGTTTGAGGTCCCTGTGTGCATAGCCCTGGCTGTGGACGTAGGCCAGTGCAGAGACAATCTGTCTGAAAAAGACCCTGGTCTCTTCTTCTGAGAGACGGTCCTTCGCTATGATGTAGTCGAAAAGCTCCCCACCTGGACAGTACTAGGGAGAGAGAAGGCAATGCTCAGCACTAAAGCGAACAAGCCGTTACAACATTGAAATAACCCCCTGTCCAATTGCTGGTTCCATTTTTTGCATCCGTGATTACCTCCAGGACCATGTATATCCTGGACGAGGTCTCGATGACGTGGTAGAGCCGACAGACGTGCTGATGGCTCAGGTTCTTCATGGCGTCAATCTCCAACTTTACACGAGGCAGGTCATCCTGAATCGGACAGTCAGAGACGGAAGGAGAATAAGAAACAATAGAACTATTGATACCACTTTTCCCAGGCAACGTCAGGAAGACGATCTGTAGACTCTCTCTGGAACTTACCCCTAGTTCCTTTTTGTCTATAATTTTGATGGCGACCTTCTCTCCCGTCAGTATGTGTTGCCCTAGCTTCACCTTAGCAAAGCCCCCTGAAAGAAGACATGCAAAGACCCATCACTCAGACTCAAACTTCAGCTCAGGTTTAGACAAAAAGTTCCGAAATTAAAAAGGCACATACCTGAGCCAATAGTCTCGTAGACCTCATAGTATTTGTAAAGCTCGTCCACTCCACGATCTGACCTTTCCACCGGCATTGTCCTCCAGGGTGTCTGCTTTTCTATTTAATCGGAGTGAAATAACACTTGAACTACATTTAAGAGAGATTTTTGGACAAACCATCTCTCTGGCATTTAATTCACATCATAGGTAAGTTTATTTGGTGCAGGGAAGGGGGTCAGCATTAGGTAGAAACAGGGTAGGTTATGAACTAGACAATTCTATGAACTGTGAAGCTGAGAGAACTCACAAAAGTTTCCTTTGGGTCAGATACTAAGGCATGGTACTATAATAATAAAAAAAAATCTACAGAACCTCTTCAGTTAAGCAGAAGGATTTTATTGGATTGACGAAGGCAAGTATAAGGTTGGACATTACCTTTGGGTGTTTAACATCAGAAATGTTCACTCTTTGTTGCCTGACCAAATGTTTATGTTCAAATGAATATATAAATTCACTGATATAATATATTCCTTCCTTCATTCCATCCACCCTAAAGACTATTCAATGCCTAATATCCGTATAACGACGAGATTAACACATTCTAAGACTTTTCTCTCCCACCGCACGACAACAATAAAGACCCAAACGCGTTGACGTGTTGGTTTGTTTGTTTGATTGACCCACACAAACGACAACTCATGACCCGTAAACAACTTAACCGATTAAATAGCACATTTTAAACCCACCTCGAGGTGTTTTGGAAACTGAAAAATCGAAATCGCCGCGGAGGTTGTTCGCGTGTAATGACCGGTAAAGTCCGGGCGCCGGTCAGAAATGTGTCGAGCTGAATTTTGAATTTCCCACAGCTGCGCTGACTGGCTGTGGCTCTTCCGGCATTTCCGGAAGTACGTGTCTCCCCCCCCCCACGGGTAGGAAGCAGAGCGACGCCACCGCTCCGTGACGTTTCGTTCAAGGGAGTGACGTTGTGTGAAAACAATTTCGCCATCGGCAATATACATTTAATTTAGTAAATCGGGCGCTCTTGGCATAAGTTACAATAAAAAAATAAATAAATTACAAAATCAAAAAGATCTTCACTTGTGGGAAATACTACTACTATTTTTAAAATTAAGTTTACATTTGAAATGCAAAGATTTTTGCAATATATATATATATATATATATATATATATATATATATATATATATATATATGGTGCATCCCCGGGTGCGTCCACGAATGCTGCCCACTGCTCCTGGCTGTGGCCCCGGAGGAAGGACAAGCCAGGATGGGTTAAATGCAGAGGAGCCATTTCACCGGCCACCATCCAAAAGCATGTGCATGTGTGTGTGTGTGTGTGTGTGTGTGTGTGCAAGCATGTGTTGTAGTGTGGTGTGTGACAAATAAAGATTATTCTTCTTCTTCTTCTTCTTCTTCTATATATATATATATTGCGATTTTTGTATTTTTTTCCCATTTCGATTATTTTTTCATTTGATTTTATTACTCTACCTTCCTTGTTTTGCACAGCATATTGTGCTTGATATGAATACTGTTTCAAGGGGGACTTGAAAAAGGTGGGTTTAAAATGTCCTATTCAATCGGTTAATTTGTTTACGCTGTTTGGTGCATCACCGCCACCTACTCTCCATCCACCTACTCTCTCTCTCTCGGCCGTCCTCAGACGAGCTTCCGTCAGAGGCTCCAATCCTTCCGGTTCTCCATACACCCGGCCAGCTCCGAAGAGCTTTCAGCTCCCGCATCCTTCTTCAAGACGTCCACATACGTTAGCGCTGAACGTCCTCGCGATCGATGCCCGTGCGTTGGTTCCCATAGGACCGGCCTGCTGGCCGGGAGCTCCCGATGTCTGTGGCAGTGGCCGGCCAGCCTCATCCTCCTAGATGCTACCTTCTTGCTGAGCCTTGGCAGTTGCCCGTACAGGTCCTTGTTGGTAATGTGGATGTTCTGGTCCACATTCAGAGTGTGGAACAGCCGATTTCCCAGGATAGAAATAAATACATAAACAGATACTGTCTTCATCTACAAATTGTCATGGGTAAACAACGCCACCGTCTGCATTGTAAACGTAGTAATCAGTAGTAACATCACCATTTGAGAGCAAATCATTTTTTTGTGGCTTTTCGGGAAGACCCAATAAATGAAAAGTGCCAGTAAATACTTGCAAATGTCCTCCTGGACTCCGTAGGCACAGATCTGCATCGACTACGGACTACAGAGAGGCGTTTTTTTGTTTTTTTTTAATGGCTTCAAGAGAGGTATCTGTCCTCGACCGGCAAACCCGCGCAGTCTGTAATTAGAAAAGGTGAGAGGTGAGCGCGGGACCACCTGAACACACCCCAGAGTGCTCGTCCATTCCCTGAACGTGTAATCACTGCGAACAACGACTCTCACTGCAACAGTTGTTTGGTCCTGCTGCACGTGTTTTCTCTCTTTGGCTCTTTGGCTCAGTATCACGTATCTTTCCCCATCGACGGACCCCTCATCTTGGCGTCCATACTTTACCGACATTCTCCTTTGAAATGTTGTTAAGAGACGGAGCCCTCTTGACCTTCCAACATTGGAGAAAAAAGAAAATTGACATTTTTGAGCGGATTGGCGAGCAGCGACCGGGAGCTGAAGGGGAGTCTGAGTGATTGATTGATCAGTGTTGCTGATGTATTTCTCATGGTCGTGAGGGAAGCACCCGGTCGTTAGGGAACTAACCGGTGGTTAGGGAGTCTCCAGGTGTGGTGGGGATCACGGAACCCCTCATTAGGCTTTCGGGGGCAGCTGGACAGGAGGGGACACTGGGACATCAAACAAGCCACAGCTGCAGGAAGACAGAGAGCGAGAAACAGAGAAAGAGAGAGGGATGGGGGGATTGATGGATGGATGATGGGTGGATGGATGGATGGATGGATGGGTGGATGGATGATGATGGATGTATGGGTGGATGAATGGATGGATGGACAATGGATGATGGATGGATGGATGTGTTGGTGGATGGACGGACAACCGACAGGAGAAAGGAGCAAGAGGGAAATGGAAATGAAACGAGAGGAGAGGAGTGGAAACTATTGGAAGGGGAGCTGGAGGAGGGCAGACTGGGGAAAAACAGGGAAAATGTCAGATGGGGAAAAGTAAATAGAGAAGAAAGACCCGTGAAAGCTGAGCCATTTCTGAAGCAAGTGCATTTTTTTCTCTCCCTCCCTTTGTTCTTCTGCCATTCTGTCACTCGCCGTCTCCTGTCTCACATCATACATTCACACTTCACCACTTCGAAGCCTGATTTTAAAACATTTAGTCTATTAGGGCCCTTAAAGTCCCGGGCTTGTATGAAGTCATCATTTTACCGCCCATTATTAAATATTTTCAACATAGTGTAACACCATATACAACATATTGTAAAGCAAGGGGCGTCGACACGCCCTGTGTCTCTGCGCAAGGTCACGCTCTGGAAGAATGTGTAATAAAGCACTGGGAATTTTAGGCTCTGAAATGAATTTACCAAGACCTTAAAACTGACCTTGCATGTCTCAGTGATTCTCAACCTTTTTCATGTCAAGGACCCTTGATCAGATCCCATTTGATAAGATTTAGGCTCTGGGACACCACTCTGAGAAGATTTTTTTATCATTAGATATGATTTAGTCCAAACTTCCATACCCAGCATCTGTGCTGTATTTAGGGAGATAACAGTGAAAATAGGATTCAAAACAGTCATGACTGTTCATTCTCTAATGGCGCTAACGTCTTGTAAATAAAATAATGGTGACGTAAAACAATGAGTCATTTTTTATGGGGACCCCTGGAACCTCTCGAGGGACCCCTGGGTGGTCCCCGAACCCCATGTTGAAAACCACTGACCTCGATTACAAAGCCATTCTCAGGCTTTGACAGAAAGTTTTAATTGTATAACTACAGTATATTGCAGATTGTATAACTACAGTATATTGCAGATGAGGTGACAACACGTGTGTGTGTGTGTGTGTGTGTGTGTGTGTGTGTGTGTGTACGTGTGTGCGCGAGTGCGCGTGTGAGTGTGTGAAAAATCACGAGATCGGAGTCAACTTTCAACTTTTAAAACCTATATTTTCTAGTTTTTCTGCACACTGTAATTTCTCAATTTTACGTGGAAACTCCCTCAAATATGGAAAAGGCAAATTGAAACAAATGTTTTTAATTTGATCCGACGACTCGTTTCTTTACAACATACGTCGGTGCGTCTGTGCTCGTGTATGTATTTCTGTATTTATGCACATGAGGGGTCTGCGTCTGCATGCGAGTGTGTGGCTTTACAAGTGCGCCTGCATGTGGCTTGAGTTTGTGTTGTGCAGTAATTCTCGGCGCTTTGGATCAGCTCCGGTGTGTCTGGGCCCAGAGCACCGTGCGCCAAGCATTTCGCCCCCTGCCCCCCCCCCCCCCCTTCCCAGACGCACACAGAAACACAGTGAATGAAGAAGGGATGAAGGGGATGCATGTGGGCGTCGGCCCTTCCATCCGAAGGTCGACGGAGGTTCCTCGGATCGCAGGCCATCTGTCTCCCGCCCGCGGCGCTTTCATAGCCAGTCGTTCGATTTAACATCGTCAAATCGTCAAGACTCCGAGAGAAAGCATGAGATTCCTTGCCCCAAAAATTCCAATAAAACCCGTGAACAGTTCAACTGTCAATCAACTGAGTATAAAAAAAAAACCCTTCATATTCCACTTTATATTTAATTGAATATGCGACGCACTCCCGACCTCTTAATCTCGCACTGGTGAGCATCAACTCTATCTCATCCTCCCAACTTCCACCGAGTTATCTCTCCCCCAATGTGAAGGACAGGAAGGCCACGATCCTGAGTGGAAACACTATTCGATATCTACACCTCCTTGTTTTTCCTCCTCGCTCCCCGACAAGGAACAGTGGAAAGATCCGAAGCCAGCTACTCTCGCGTATTTACGGGGCTCAGAAAAAAAAAAAAAAAGACCTCTGCCCAGAACTAAAACATTCAGGCAGGGGGAATATATTGCCTCCATATGTGTTTAAACCTCCTCAAACCATTTACGTCCATACAAATATTGCCATTAGCTCGCTCGGCGAAGTGGGTCGGACGCCAAGCGGAGCATGTGGGACCGGGTCCGGGGGCCCCTGGTGCTCCGCCAGTGGATTTACGGTCACGTCTGAATCGATCGGATGGTCGCTCCGGTACGGCCGAGTCGTTACCAGAGCGATGTCCTTTGGATCCGAATCGCTCTTCTCTCTCTTTTTTTATTGCACGTGCATGTGAATGTGATGAATTTCATGGATTTCATGAAGTAGAAAAGCGGGTTTGGAGACATCCGCACCGACGTTCAAGGACTGCACTTCTTCAGCCCCCGCAGTGCGATAGGACGCAACCAGGATGGTGGTCATGGCCATGTCCCTTCCATCCGTCATGCCTCCTTTCCTCCCTCCTTTCCTCTCTCCTTTCCTCCCTCCTGCCTTCCATGCTTCCTTCCTTCCTTCCTTTCTTCCTTCCTTCCTTCCTTGCTTCGTTCTATCCTTCTTTCTTTCTTCCTTTCCTTCATTCCTTCCTGCCTTTCCTCCTTCTTCCTCCACTCTATCCTTATTTTCTTCCTTCCATCCTTCTTTACCTCCTCCCTTCTTTCTTTCTTTCTTTCTTTCTTTCTTTCTTTCTTTCTTTCTTTTTTACTTCTTCCCACCTTCTGTTTTTCAGTCTTCCATTCATCCTGCCTTCCCTCATTCTATCCTTCCCACATCACTCTTCTTTCTTTCCATCCTTCATTCCATGCTTTCTTCTTTCCTTCCTTCCTCCCTTCCTCCCCACCTTCCTTCCCTCCTTCATCCCATCCTTCCTTTTTATTCCAACCTTTTTTCTGTCTTTCATTCATCCTTCTTGCCTTCCTTCCTTCCTTCTCTAGTTCCTTGTTTCCATCCTTCCTTCATTCTATACTCCCTTCCATCACTCATTCATTCAATAATTCCTTCTTTTTTCCTTCCATCCCTCTCTCCTTCCTTAATTCCATCCTTCCTTCTTTTCTTTCTTCCATCCTTCACAGGATCCCCCCTGCATCCTCAGCCCCCGACTGTACCCCCTGTACACACATGACTGTGTGGCCAGGTCCAGCTCCATCACCATCATCAAGTTTGCTGATGATACCGTCGTGGTGGGCCTGATCACCGATGATGACAAGAAGGACAGCAGCCTCCTCCTGAACGTCCGCAAAACTAAGGAGCTAATTGTGGAGTTTAGGAGAGGATTACAACTGAGGACGCACGCGCTGTTGGTGATAAATAGGACTTCTGTCGACAGGGTGAGCAGCTTCAAGTACCCGGGAGTCCACATCACAGAGGACTTAACATGGACTACACACACACTGACACTCTGGTGAGGAAAGCGAGGCAGCGTCTTTACCACCTCAGGCAGCTGAAAAATGTCAGGGTCTCTGTGAGGATCCTCAAGTCCTTCTACTCTGGAGCGGTGGAGAGCCTCCTGACAGGCAACACCACTTCCTGGTTTGGAAACTACTGCTCAGGACAGGCGGGTCCTGTAGAGGGTGGTGCGTTCAGCTGAACGTACCACTGGAAATACCCTCCCCTCCCCGCAGGACTTATACACCAGGAGACGTAGTAGCAGAGCCCACAGGATCATGAAGGATCCTCACCACAACAGACTGTTCCAGCTGCTGCCGTCGGGGCAAGCGCCTCTGCAGTCACACAGCGAGGACAGAGAGACTGAGACAGAGTTTCTTCCCGCAAGCCATAAGAACTGTCACTGCTGAACTCACCAGGGGTCCTCACTGAGACACACACACACCATAATAGTCTGTTCCTCTTTCTATTTTGTATCCACACTCAGTATATTACCCTTTACTCTTATTTTATAATATTTACGAACTGCATTAAGTTTTAGGAATCTGTTATTTCCGTTAGTTTAGTTAGGTAGTAATTAGTTTAGCTATTGTGTCAGTTAGTACTTATTGTGCATAATCTCGGGTGCGTTGCTGCGTATGCTCATATGTTCCCTCCTTTCTTTCTTCCTTTCTTTCTTCGCACCTTCCCCATGTTTTTCTGTCTTTCATTCATTCTTCTATTTTTTCTTCTTTCTTTCGTTCCCTGTTCCCCTCCTTCCTTCATTCTTTCTTTCATTCCATCCTCCCTTCATTCTATACTCCCTTCCTTCATTCAATACTTCCCTTTTTCTTTACTTCCATCCCTCTCTCCTTTTTTCACCCCTTCCACCCTTCATAAATTATTCATGAATTTCCTTCATTAAATCATTCATCCTGGCTTCTTATCTTTATTCCCCCTTTTCTTTATTGGCTGTTGTTGTTTCTAATGTATAGTGCCTTGTTCTACTGCTCCATTGCTGCATTGATGTAATCTCTCCCTGCTTCTTCCACATCAGGAAAGTTTCAAATACAACATTTGGACAACAAATACATAAAATACTAAATGTAAAATTATAATGAACAGTTGTATGTAAATGGAAAAGGAAACATTAGGATTACAATTATGTCTTCTATCAGTTCCACATATTCATACTTTGGGGAAGACACTTTGTTTAGGGTTGAGCTGCAAGAGACACTCTATGAGGCTGGCAGATAGGTTCACACACACACATACACACACACACACACACACACACACACACACACACACACACACACACACACACACACACACACACACACACACACTAGCACTCTTTTTTTAGAGTTGAGCTGCAGGAGACACTCCATGAGGCTGACAGATAGGTTCTCACACACACACACACACACACACACACTAGCACTCTTTTTTGAGAGCTTTTGTAGCAGTCACTGAGAAACTGAATGGGTGTGTCCCTTTGGTAAATTTTTGAAAAATGTGTTTTCAGCCCTCCTTAACACCTCCTCCTCTTTCT
>NC_137191.1:23468878-23636378 GCF_960531495.2 Zeus faber
GGCACACTGGAAAACTGTGACATGGGACCTTGTGCACGGAGCTGGTTCACCTCACTCTGGAGCCAACGGGTACGACAGCACATCGGGAATGATAAATTACTGACATACAGATGATAAACTCTGCGTAGGCAGATTGTGATTATAGATAAGATGGAGACTGTAATTAGATTTTGTTTCCCTGCTCAGTATTCAAACATCCTCTCTGTTGTCTTTGGCTTTCCTGTCGGCCGACTTAATGTGTTTGGGTTTTTTTTTTCGCTGGCGTTGCCGCAACACTCTGCCGTGCTTTGTACTTCTCAGTGTTCCGCTGAGTGCGGTGAGGGCCACCGGACCCGGGCGGCGGTGTGTCTGATTGACCATGTGACCAGACTCCCGTTGGAAAGCTGCGAGGGGAACCGCCCGCCAGAGGTGACATCATGTGACTCTGGACCGTGTCATGGACGCCTAGAGTGGTATACAGGACCTTGGGGGCAGGTATGACCGTCACATGCCGAATCGCATGTTCATGTTCACACGTTATTACAACAGGTCCAACTCCAAATGATGATGATGATGATGATGATGATGATGATGGTGTGTGTGTGTGTGTGTGTGTGCGTGTGTGTGTGTGTGTGTCTGGAAGTGTTCGGCAGAGTGCGGGAATGGGACGCAGACCCGGAGTGTGGTCTGCCTGTTAAACACCAACGGCACGATGGACATCGTGGACCAGATGAAATGCTCCCGTTTGCTCCCGCCGACCCTGTCTCAGCCCTGCCACCTCAGGATGTGCGGCGTGCAGTGGTACGTCACGGACTGGAGCGCGGTGAGTACGCAAACACGCCGCTCTTTCTCTCGTATACGGTATATCTCGACTTCAAACCTTCCAACATGCTCTGCAGAACTCCCTCGCTTTGGTCTGTGATCTCTCTCTCTTATTTTAAATCAACTTCATTCTCTAAAAAAAAAAAAAAAAAAACGCCAACTCAGCGTCGCTTTTCATCCCCTTATGTTCTTTGAGTTGCGGCCAGCGGGTGAAAGCCAAGTCCCGGTTTCACTCTTGTTTCGGAACGAGCCACGGCAGCTCCTTTAAATCACTCTAGCTTCTTACCTCACCTACCCTTCCATTCATCCCAAAATACAATGCCCTTGCCAACTCCCCCAAACCCTTTTTTTTCTTGTAAATGAAGGTGCACAGTAGTAGCTGGTGTTTTTTATATATATTTAGGGCCTATGCAGCATTTAAAATGTCAAATAGATACAAAATGGGTCAAAATCTTCCACAGTATGCATTAACACACACCTTAGGTATTAGTTGTATCGCTTGACTACGCAAATCTACATGCACCTAACAAGTCAGACACACACGCCCACAGAGAAGGACGGTCTCCTTGGGTGTAGTATGTGTCTGTTTCTCCGCATGGGTGAATGCACCGCATGCATTCTTCCAGACACGTTAGTACAGCGCAGCATGAACATGCGGACCAAGGTCGACCCATTTTCACTACCTCCCCTCCCGACTTGCTCCCTCCACGACCCAGTGCTCACGTTCCTGCGACGGTGGCTACCGCGTGCGGGAGGTGCGTTGCCTTGCCGACAACATCGTCCCGAGCGACGGCTGCGACCCCGGTGTGACCCCCGAGAGCCGAGAGGAATGCAACGCGGAGCCCTGCGTCGCCGAGACAGGTAGGACTGCTGAGACGCCTGTGCGGGCCCCTGGCGGCCCTCACGGGGAGTCGAACGTAGGCTGGTTTGTTCAACATAAAAACATGAGGAAATTGATCTAAATGTGACGAGGCACATTTCAATTTCCCCCCCTTTGTCCGCAAACACTCTACTACTTCCAATTCTATAAGCACTCACGTAAAGACACTGTGAGAGCCATTTAAGGAATATTGGGACGTTAGCAAATTACCATGGATCAAGAACAAAAAAAGCACCACAGCTGTAGCATCCCCGGACGACTCCTTGAAATATGCGGAGTACTGGTGGTGTAGAACGTAGAGTTATACTCCACCTCTTTGTGTCGTCTCTCCAGACCCTTCCTGTCAGGACCAGTATCACAACTGTGCGGTGGTGGTCCAGGCCCGGCTGTGCGTCTACCCGTACTACAGGACGGCCTGCTGCGCTTCATGCACCCGAGCCTCGAAGACCTACTCCGACCCCTACCTGAAGAACCACCTCTACAGGTGAGGCTGCACCGCCTCCCCCACAAACGGGCACACGGGCAAGTTTCCAAAGGTCTCTGTTTCTCAAAGTTTCGCTGATTAATAAGCAGAGGAGTTTTGTTAGAACAAGCCCCTGGACTCACCACAGCCCGAATGAATGACCGCTGAGGATTTCCCCCCGACCAAAGGAAGAGCAAACTGAAAGACAGCCCATCTCCATCTCACGACTGAGAAGACCACCAGCGCATGCTCAACAAACTCCATAACAATATACATTTCAGTAACTGCATATGAATCGAATGAGGTTCTTATTTCCTCCGTCCTCGGTATACACGTCTCGAGTTTCTCGAACTAGACAGCTCACATTTGCCAGTGTACTTTATCTGAGTAAATTACTATATTTATTCTTAATAAAGGCATACAGATCAAAGAGGCTTGGTTGTGTGCTTTGTATATGTAACATAGGTTGTGTTTTCTTTAAAAGCTGGCTCACAGGAATTCAAAGCATCGTTCCACCTGACTAGGATTTTTACACTCTTGACACACATACGGGAGTTCACGAACTATCTACGAACACTGGCGCCTTTTGTAATCCGAAGGTACCGCTGAAGTTTTTATGGTGTACTTATTGATGGCATATGAGCTGGGTTGTTTGACATCTGCAGTGGAGGCAGAACTATTTTGTTTTTACACCAATCCTGACCCCACCATGAATCACGGTCCTGTCGATTCAGCGTGGAGAAGCATGACTGAGCGTGTTTCAATTAGCAGGATACCGTAGCTTGACCATGTTTCGCGTTCAAACAGAATTTATAAAACATAAGATCTCATGTGGTTGTCAAACGGAGGTTTCAAAGCTGCAGTAAAATTTGACAACCTTCTTCACTCACTCAAATATACAGTAGTTTCCCGACGTACTTGTGTTAAGAGGAATGTACCACTCCAATCCATCAGCAAACATTTTAATTTCACCTCCGTAAAGAGGGTGGGCGGTTCTCAAAGAAGGGACCACAGCTACCATTTACTCGTTCAAGATAGTAATACCATTTCTTTAATGGGACAGTCAGGCTGACAGCATGTAAAAGGCCATTATTCAATCACAAGAACTTAAAAGCACAAATTTAAACATTAAAAGAACAACCCAATGACAAACACTCAAAGCATTCTCTGCCGTACGTGAAACAACTGTAAAAATAGCATGGAGACGGGCGTCCTCCACAGACCCACCATCTCTCTAGACAAACGTCTCTAGACCGCGTTCTCCTGGTGCATGAATCTGTGTCCGTGGATGCGAAGCTGCATAGGTAGGTCCATGCTCGTAGGCTGAGGAAGTGAATTGGGGAAGGAACAGTCTTCAGGGCGAGCCTGGGCCTTTGGCATTTTGTGTGTGTGTGTGTGTGTTGGGGGGATACAGGGTCCGCATTCCCCGTCATCCATATATGTCCTAATTAACTCACTCAGACACTGACGCCCCACAACATTTCAGGCGCCATCTCCATAACATCTAATAGTTAAATCAAACAAAAAAAAAAAAAAAAAAGAAAACATTCACACTAAACCCCTGGATTATTGTCAACAAAGATAGCAACCCCCCCCCCCCCCCCCTATCAACTGATAGCTGTTTCTGCTTAGTCCTTGGCATTGCGTTCCAGATAGAAAGATGAGTTATTGTTATGGGTTGGGGTGCGGCAGGTGTTGTAATAAGCTCTCTAACACTCATTACCATCGATTCAAACAATCACTGTAGAAGTCAGTTCTGAAAATACAACGGCAAGTAACATTATCCACCAAACTACCTTGTAAACGACCAAAAAAATAGATATTTTTCACTCCGTCTGATTTGTGTAGCTTATCAAATAAGAACTGTTTACTTTTAAGCATCGTACCAACATTCAGGATTCAATACTGTTGAAGTTTTACAAAGACATAAATATAATAGGATATATAATACAGTATACTGTATAAAATATAAAATAAAACTGATCGTTTTCAAAAATGATACATCACCGGAGGCAAACCCAGAAATCATCTTTGACACTAGGCCAAAAAAACAACAAAAAATCAACAAAAACAAACAAAAAAAAAAACACTCATTGAATTATGCCCTGAGGTCAAATGATAAAATGGGAGCCATGTCTCAAACCACACCTCAGTCCTTGGATAGTGCATGATACCTAAGTAACAACTGATAAGTGCACTGGATACAAGCCTGGAGGCAGGATGTGTGACGTATGTGAGACACAGTCCGCGTGTAATATGAGTGTGTGCTAGTTCGGGTCAAATCGCACTATTATCCAGACTGCAAGATAACACGTTAAGGAAAACTTGAAGGCACAAAACATCTGAGGCAGCTTGGGCCTCCGCGATCAAACAATGCAACATGTTATGGCATCAAGGGAGTTTAAACAAACAAAAAAAAAAAAAAATAAAATAAAATCACAGAATAATAAAATAAAATAAAAGAAAAGCAAGACCAGAGACAGTGTTTGAGAGGAAGATTAGGTCTGAGAACGACTAGGCAGTGAAGTCGAGTGAAGTTAAGGCCAATTTAGACAACATCCAAACAGAATGCTGCAACAGCTAAGATAATGTTAAATATGACTATTCCCACACTGTACAATATGAGAGTATTTGTATCACTGCAAGCTATTTGTTTTTCTGTCCTGGTCCAGAACATAGATATCTCCTCTCATGGTTCAGTCAATTATATTAAACACAGCTTTTTTTTTTTTTTTGTTCTTTAAAAGGTTGTCATTATGCACAATAATATATAAATGTATGTTACAAGAATATACACAGACTTGAGTTTATAATCTTAGTAAGGAATACATCCAAGCATTCAGGGTGAAGACTTTGGCTTTGAAAAGGTTAGTCTACATACATACATGATGTAACACACATAGAAATCGCCCCAAAGGAGGGAAATAAAAAGGACAGGATCACAGAAATGGAGGCGAACCAGAAACGGACAACATGGCCGAAATGCAGAACCAGCGTCCTTTGGGACAATTTCGCTCGCACTCGGCCACTTGTTTGCAAAGGTTTTGTTCCAGCTCTCCTCGGCCCTGATTTCACATCTGCGTGTACTTGACAAATCAGAGCATTTTTCGGCTAAAGAGGGGGACAAACAAGGAAAACCAGAAGAGAGGGAGAAGATGTGGGCTCGGAGGGGTTTCTAGGGGCTATGTTCAAGTTTATTGTCCCTCATGTGCAAGTCAGTATAAAAATGCTACAACTGATGATACTTTTGTCAATAAGACGGGTTCAGGGCAGGCCCCAATAGTTTAATAAATAAATAATAAAAACAAAACAAGGGTTGGGTCGTGGGTTGACGGGGACTTGGAATTTGGCAGGATGCTCAGTCGTCACTCCCTGGGTTTTTCTCGCCACTTGGCGTTTCTTTCACCAGTCGGTCGACCAGCGAAGGAAGAGGAACTTTTTGAGTCCACACAACGAGGCAACAAAAACAACATGGCCGCTCCGTCACTCCGCACAGAGTCCTGTTGCGCTCCTCAACAGTGCACGCCGATATCCACTCCGTTCCGTTTCTGCATTTCCCACGTCCGTCTGGCTGGGTGTACCCTACCTCCCTCCCTCACTCACTGTCCGTCTCCAGGTCCGAGTCGGACCACTGCACTGGGCTCAGTTTGCAGTGGCGCTGGGCATACTCGATGACCGATGTGTAGCAGAAGTAGTACTGATCCCAGGTCTGGATGCTGAAGGCCCGCTGTGTGCGCATCCGCCGCACCGTCTGCCGCACGTCCACCGTGCCAATGTCCTCCAGCCGAGCCAGGCAGATGTCCAGTGTGCAGAAGGTTCCTATGTTTTGTAAAATGGTGTGAGCTCAATTCTCTCAAGTTAACAAAACAAACTAAAAGGTATACAGGATGTGTCTACCTGTGCGTCCGATACCGGCACTGCAATGGATGACCACCGGGGGGCCGCCTGGGGGCCCTGTCCAACTGGGGCCCAGGCTCCGCACCGCCGCCTCCTGCTGCCGCAGCACGTGCTCACGAAAATCTAACATGGCAGACGCACACTTGGGCACGCCGAAGTCAGGCCAGCTGACGTAGAGGTAGTGGGACACCTCGCGCTTCTCACCGGTCTGAGAGAGAGGATTAAAACGAGGTCAGGACTCTCCAGCTCGACTTAGAAGTGAAAAGGTGGCGCTAGGGGAGTTCACAGTCTGGTATGTCCTATGCCCACAGTTGTCTGAAGAAAGTAATAAAATAAAATAGTGTAGATCGAGATTGTTAACTTGCCACTAATCATCAATAATCTACGCATTTCATTAAACCCTTGTTTAAAAACACTGCTCTGTTACAACCACCGCAGCTTCCTACCAATTAATAGTGTCATCCATTTACCGTTAAGATTTTTTTTATTTTTTTTATGTGAGCTATTAAAGCTAAGATTCTTTCCCCTTGTAATTAAAGAAATGCTTACCGCACACTGTGGTTGTGTTTTAAGTGCTGAAGCAAGTTGCTGGTGTTACCTTGGGTCATGTTAACACTTTTCCAACAATTTGAGGACATTTGACTTTTCTTTGTGTGTTAGAGTTAAAGTAAGAGCAATTAATTGAATTAACTAATTGAATTAACATTGTGGGCTGATATGTGATTACATAGATTTACAAGGATATATGAGGTTGTGTTCGTCATTATGTGTGTGCAATAATGTTTCTGTGATTACATAAATTTAGATATATCGTTACACACACAAGTTAATATGGTCATGGTTAAACAACATAGCCAAGTAATTAATAAAATTCCCATCACTGAGCAATTTTGAATCCGCTCGCGATAACAGATCTTCTCTCGTGTCTTTATGTTGATATCTGTTCCAACGCACTCACCTGTGTGTTGTAGAGTTCGAGATGAGAGAGTTTGAAGTCCTGGAAAACCTGGATGTGCATGTTCCTGACCAGGAAGTACCCGTGCTGCTCGGTCCTGTCGTCCTCGAGGGGCCAGTACTGGCCGCACTTAACACGCCCACGCTCCACCACCCTGGGACACACAATGAAATAAATACAACTCACTTCATCCACAAGCCACATTTAGTTGACGACTTCTGTGCACGTGTGAGGAGTCTCACCTGGTGGTCATCACTATGATCAGCACCATCTGCTCCCACACCATGCGCCAGAAGTCTCCGAATGTCTTTGGCAAAGGACCTTACAGAAACACAAGAACCAACATTTGGATTTTGGGGCCGCACATGGGGTTAGAACGAGGTTTAAATCGCCCTTTAAAATTCACAACATACTGATCGCAGAATAAAACAAATTTTAACCAATTCATAGAATAGATTTACAAAAAAAACAAAAACAAAAAAAAAAAACCCTCATTTATAGAAAGCATTTTTCTCATCAAGATAATCTGACTGGAATGCAATACATTTAACAGGGCATGCAGGTCAAATAAAATAACTAGAGAGGCTATAGCCTGTCATCAGCAACGACAGATGCTTACCCTGAGTTGCAATGTAGGCGTTGCTTCTCTTGTACCCGTCCATAAAACTGGCATTGATGTAGTCTGATGTCTGCAGAAAGCATCACGAGAGGTGAAGCCAACAGCATGCCGCGATGCTCTACTGCCCCCTATTGGACTGCTAGGTTAAGTACCCCACATTGGGGCAACACTACTGATCGTCCATTTCATATGTTGTGTAACCAACAAATTTAAAGACCAACTTAATGGCCAGATATTTTATTTGCGGCACACAGTAAATATATAACGTACGCTACCAGTTAAAGTTTTACAACACCTCCATTTTTCCCATTTTTTATTGAAATGTACCCAGTTTAATGTCTCAATAATCAAGTACTCTGAAATTAAAGCATATAACAAATAAACAGTTGGATGGAATCGACAGAATATAATCAAGTTTTGACTCAAAGTAGCCACTTTTTGCAGATATAACAACCAAACACTCGTGGCATTCTTTCTACGATGGAAATCAAATATTGTTTTGGAAAGTTCTTCCCATCACTGTTGGAGAAGTTCCCATGAATGTGTTGCACTTGTAGGTTGCTTTGCTTTCACCGTTCTGTCCAGTTCATCCCAAACCAGTTCCATGGGGTTTAAGTCTGGAGACTGTGCTAGCCATTCCATGATTTGAAGCCTACCGTCTTGTCCTTTTCTTCTAAGGTAGTTTTGACATAGCCTGGAGGTAGATTTTGGTTCATTATCTTGCTGTCGGATGAATCCCTGACCAACTAGGCATAGACCAGCGGGTATTGCATGGTCCTGTCAAAAGGTGTGGTAAAAGCTGTGCAAGTCCACGACTCTGGATCAAGCAAAAGTGCCTCAGAGCATAGCGCTTCGTCCTCCATGTTTGACAGTTGTCACACAGAGGAACCATCCTTTCGCCTCGACGGCGTACAAAAACCCTGCATGATGAACCCGAGATTTAAAATTTAGATTCATCGGTCCATAAGACCTTCTTCCACTCCTCGGTAGTGACTGACGGTGCTTCATGCCTCAGACAAGCCTCTTTCTTATTTTGCTGTCTTAGCAGTGGTTTTCTTACTGCCACTCCACCTGTCAAACCTGCAGCTCCAAGTCTCTTCACAGTTGAAACTGAGACTTGCTTACTTGGGGCAGTGTTGAGCTGTGCTTGAAGCTGTTGTCCTGTGAGCTGCCTCTCACGCAAGCTGTTCACTCTCAGAAACTTGTCCTCTGATTCTGTTATGGCTTTGGGTCTGCCAGACATCTTCCTGTCAAGAGTTTCCTCCAGTTTCCAAGTGCCTTTTGATGGTGTAGGAAACTGTACTGACTGACACCTTGGCTTTCTTTGCAAATTCTCTCAAGGAAAGACCTACACTTTTAAGGGTTATGATGGTCTGTCTGTCTTCGCCAATCATTTTATGATGAATTATGAACGCAATGTACTACTTCCTGCCGTGCGACATTGTCCAAATAATGCTTCCGAGGGTGTAATAACAGTCTGTTCCAACACTGCTTTTATATAGAAATAGTGTTTTTAAGTAATCAACAAAAGTTGGGATGCCTGTAGGAATTGTTTACATCAACTTTCAAAGCTTAATTTACTTCCATTGCTGCAGAACAGTTGTAAGTTGTTAACCCATTACTTGTTCCCTGAAAAAGGCATTTTTTACAACTCAGAAATTTACATTATCTTTCAGTGTTTGGTAACCTAAACTTTTTTTTTTTTTTTTTTTTTTTTTTTTTTTTTAAACCTCTGGCAGTTTACTGCTTACCTTCATACCATTTCAGGTTATTCACTGTACTTGAACTGCTTGAATTTCAATAAAAACTGGAAAAATGGGCGTGTCCTTAAACTTTTGACTGGTAGTGTATATATACACACAAGTCATAATAAACTTCCATTTTTAAAACTGGCAATACTGTTGTCATATCATCTTAAATGGATGGCAATGATGAATGCGTTGCAACATTCTTTGAAGAGGAACAAGGCATGAGTCATTACCTCGTCCTCTTCATCACAGAGCTGGCAGAGCCGCACTCGTGATTGGTCCAGGCAGAGGACATCGCTGTACCTATTCTTTATCTGATTGGAAAGCTTCCTGTGAAGAAGGATACGCATACAGTTGCAGGGAAAACATTAAAAGGCAAATATCAGTCAGATGATTGTGTGCTCGAACATATTCCTTTAAATGGACACATGAAATTATGGATAAGAAAAAAAGTGACAGACATAGGACGGTATATAATTGGTTCATCTTTACTTTGAGTAGTCGAAGGTTCCGGCTGGCGGCTCCTTGCGGATCTCCTCGTACTCCTGATAGATCCCCTTCTTCTTCCTCTTCTTCACGTGCTCCACCAGATCCTGCACTGTCATGCCTCCTTGCTCAGGCATGTGAACGGACACCTCCACATAGACGTCCTCCTCTGGATACCACGACGACGAGAGGGCCGGGCTCTGGGAGGACAGCTGGTGCGGCGGCCGCGGCAAAGCCTTCTGGGGCAGCGGGGGCACACCTTCTACTTCCTCCTCTTCCTCCTCCTCGTCAACGTCCAAGTCCTCTGCGTCCTTGTTCTGAGATTGGTCGGCGGAGTCTGTGGCGTCGCCGATGGGAGCGTCCCCCTCATCCTTCTGATGCGCCGGGGTATCCGGGGGTGTGTCGGACTGGGGAGGGGGCTGGTGGTTGCGGCCATTCATGTTAGCATTAGAACTAGAGTTGCTGACCGCTGACCCATTCCAGTGTTGGTGGTTCCCCTGCGGCCCGTTGGGAGCGGAGCACGGGCTCTGCTGGTGCTGGCCGGGGCCTCGAGTCCTGCCCTCGAACCCGCCACAGTGGTTGTGCGGGTTAGCGTTGCTGTCGCCGTAGCAATTGGAGTTTGTCACCGTGAGCTCAGAGGCTAAGGGTGCGTTTATGTGGGTGTGGGATAATGTAGCGCCCGCGCTCGAGTTACTACACTCCAGGCTGTAGGAGCGCAGCAGGCTTCCCACACAGTCGTGCACGTTTTCGTCACCCAGGTCGGGGTTTGAGTGCACGTTAACGCAGGACTGGATCCAGGCCACGTGGTTGTACTGGGATGTCCCACCCAGGTGTTCTGGCAGGGACGAGACTGGGATGTGATTGGCCAACTCGTGGGCTTTTACAGTGCACACCTGGTGGACGGAGGCATGAGAGGACACTTTAGAGAGACACGGAGACCCTCAGGCCTACATAGATGATGTGCCAAATCCATCATTACAACACTAACATTCATTTGTTAAAGCAAAAATATGAGAAAGTACTACGAATCATTAACTTCAGTAGGTAGGTATGTAAAAAATATCTATCTCCCTCCCTCCCTCCGTACCTGACAGGTGGCTAGGGAGGAAGGCAGGGTGGGATATATTAGGCGGAAAGTGAGCAATTACTATTTGAATTTGATGTGCTGGAAGCAGGAAAAACTGGCAAGTGTAAGGATCTGAGCAAATTTGATAAAGGCCATTTTGTAATGGCTAGACGACTGGGTCAAAGCATCTCCAAAATGACAGGTCTTGTAGGGTGTTCCTGGTATGCAGTGGTTAGTACCTACCAAAGGGATCCAAGGAAGGACAACCAGTAAACCTGCGCAGGCTCATGGCTCATTGATGCGTGTGGGGAGTGAAGGCTACCAGTCTGGTTTGATCCCACAGAAGAGTTACTGTAGCACAAATTGCTGAATAAGTTAATGCTAGCGATGATCTTAAGGTGTCGGAACACAGTGCATCACAGCTTGCTGTGTAGCCGTACACCGGTCAGAGTGCCCAGACTGACCCCTGTCCACCGCCAAAAGCACCTACAATGGGCACATGAGCGCCAGAACTGGACCATGGAGCAATGGAAGAAGATGGCCTGGTTTGATGAATCATGTTGTCTTTCAAATCATGTGGATGTCCGGGTGTGTCGTTTATCTTGGAAAGAGATGGCACCAGGATGCACCATGGGAAGAAAAGTCGGCAATGCTCTGCTGGGAGACCATGGGTCCTGACATTCATGTGGATGTTACTTTAACACATACTACCTACCTAAACATTGCTGCGGACCAAGTACACCCTTTCATGGCAAGGCTATTCCCTGAGGGCAGGGGCCTCTTCAGTAGGATAATGCACCCTGCCACACTGCAAAAATTATTCAGGAATGGTTTGAGGAACATGACAAAAAGAGGTCATGGTAAATGGACTGCATCATATATAGTGCTTTTCCAATCTTGTGACCACTCAAATCGCTTCACAATATGTGCATCACATTCACAAACAAATTCATGCATCGATGGCAGCGGCAACCAAGGCGCACACCTGCTCAACGAGAGTAGTTAGGGGTTCAGTATCTTGCGCAAGGACACTTTGGCATGCTGCCGGGGAAGAGCCGGGGATCGAACCAGGAACCCTCTAGTTACTGGAGGACCTGCTCTACCTCCTGCGTCACGCCGCTGACTTGGCCACCAAATTTCCCCGATCTCAATCCGATGGAGCATCTGTGGGATGGGCTGAAACAACAAGCCCCATCCATGGGGCCCCACCTCGCAACGTACAGGACTTAAAGGATCTGCTGTTAATGTCTCGGTGCCACAGAACAGAGAGGACACCTTCAGAAGTCTTGTGGAGTCCATGGCTCTACGGGTCAGAGCTGTTTTGCCGACACAAGGGGGGGGGGCTTTCACAATATCAGGCAGGTGGTTTTGGCGACACAAGGGGGGCCCACACAATATTAGGCAGGTGGTTTTAATATTGTGGCTGAACGGTGTATATTGACTTGTGTATAAAGGGGCATAATAGGTTCTCTTTAACAGAAAACTGTGGAATTCCTTGTATGAGTTCACATACTTGGCCAATAAAGCTGATTCTGATAGAACACAAAGTTGTAAAGATGACAGTAGACAAAGCTTAAAATATGATGTTGCTGCAACAAAAAATAAAAAATTCCAATTGTAAAATGTGGATGCGTCACACACATCTTCAACCCGGCAGCACAGAAGACCTAATGTATACAATCAGAGTTTTAAGATGGGCACCCAAGATAAGTGTCACAAATTCAGTGTCTCACAATCTCCCCTTCTGTTCTTGAGTTATGGTGTTGAATAATGGCCAGAAAAGTGTTTTTGCATGATGTCACAGTGAAGTTGACCTTTTGTGTGATTTGTGAGAAGAAATGTTGTCATAATTATTAATTCATTAAATATGAATATGGCAAACCAGTGTTTGTGAGGTCACAGTGACCCTGACCACCAAAATTCCAATCAGTTAATCCTCGAGTCCTAATGGACGTTTGTGCCAGATTGAAATGAAATTCCCTCCAGGTGTTCCTGAGATATCGTGTTCACGACAATGTGACGGACGTGAGGTCAGTGATCTGACCTTGGACCACCAAAATCTAAACAGTTCATCCTTGAGTCCAAGTGGACGTTTAAGAAATTTCTCAAGAAATATAGTTTAAGAATGGGACGGACGTATGGACATACAGACAACCCAAAAACATTATGCCTCCGGCCACGGCTGTCGCCGCCGCAGAGGCATAAACCCCCCCCAAAAAAACAGGAAGATCAGTGCATAGCCTAATATAAATTGGTCTAATTAGAACTGAATAACAGCCGCAAACATTGATTTGTGTCACATTCAAATGGAAATGGTCCTCACTGAGTTTAGTGTAGTCTCTTGACACTCTCCTGCAAGTTTTCCCCAGAGGTTTTGCTAGAGCTGCCACCTCTTCTCTTTACTCTAACACTTTTGGTTTAGGCATTTGAATTTGACAGAATTGTGAATTTGTTTTTTCTCTGCCCTGACATTTTATCCACATCTTTCTGCATTGTCATCTTTGCTCCTTTGCAGCGTTGAATGAGGTCTTTTCGCAGGGCTTCATCTACTGCATACCCAGCCATTGCATCCTGGACCAAGCACAATGCTACTCAAGTCCTCTCTTTCAGGTTTTCTATGAGCATATCCTTGTTGACAGAGTACCCTCTTTCTACTGCAGCACGTCCATGAGACAGTGTGAGAATTTTCATTAGGTCCCACAGTGCTGCATACTCTGGTCTGACACTGACAAATCTTCCAAGAAATTCACCAAGCCTGCAGCTGTAAGCAAAATCTTGGAACTCTGCTTATGGTTTTCACTGACATGCAATAACAATGCTTCATATTGAGCAAGAACTTTGTCATATTCGGAGGCAGTGTACCATCCCTCATTGAGAACCTGTTTATCAAATATTGCTATTGCACTTTTAGCTTCTGTTACCATAGTCAAAGGAGATCATGTGCCACACTGCCGGGTACGGAAGAGGACTTACAAGATGTCGCCATGAATGGCAGCCAGGGTGAATTGCTGTGCGTTGTTTGGCCTCTATTTTGTGTTAATGTTTTTTGCGACCGCACACGGATTGTCTTCACGAGAGAGGAGATCCTTAACAATCAGGGAATCTACTCAAGACTTATTCTCAACTTTTCCTGCTCCTTCCGTGGAATTATTGGACTTTGTGATGAAAGGTGGCCCTTGCCCCGGCGGTCAGACGCTGGAGAGGAAAGCGCTCGGGGACGCTAGTGCGCTTCATGTGTAGGGATTACGCACAGAACTGCCGGTAATATCTGCGCTCAACATATAATAAGATGGATGAGCTGCTGATAGTGGTGAGGAACAGACTTTTCTCAACCCTCTTTTTGTTTCATGAAATCGTGACTGTGTGGGACTATTCCGGATTCTGTACTGCAGTTGCCCGGCTTCCAACTTTTCCGAGCCGACCGCGACACGGAGCTGATGCAAAAATAAAGATGGAGGGATCTGTTTCTTCATGAATGATGGCTGGTGTAGTGACGGGAAAGTGATTTTGCGGACATGTTCTCCTGGTCTGGAATCTTTCATTATAAACTGTAAACCCTTTTATTCCCCCTGTAAGTTAACATCCTTCATTCTTGTCTGTGTTTACATTCCACTGCAAGCCAACGCGCAAGGACGCGCAGTGGCTGCACGCCAATCAGATACTGGATGTGGAGTGGAAGCACCCGGACTCCCTAGTTATCGTCCTCGGGGACTTTAAAGGAATTTAAGACAAACTCCTGAAATACACTAACTGTCCCACCAGAGAGGAGAACATGCTAGAACACTACTACACCACTGTACACAACACGTATCACGCCGTTACCGTGCTGCGCTGGGAAACTCCAAACACGTCTTGGTCCACCTGATCCCGCATACAGACAGGAAGTCAAACTGTCTAAAGCAGCGAAGCAGCGGGGGGAGGATCTGCGTAAGTGCCAGGACTGCACGGACTGGGAGATGTTTAGTACTGCCACCGACAGTACTGTGTGAATACAGTGGTTTAGACGTCATACACTTCTGCGAGTATAGCTGTCTACCATCACCCACCAGGGTTATAAGCATGACAAGCCTTGGTTCACAGCCAAACTCAGATGGTTTTGTTTGAAAAAGGAGAAGGCATTCAAGCGTGGTGACAGGGATGGTTTTAAAGTGGCAAAATACATGTTTGGCAGGGCAGTGAGGGAAGCCAAACGGCTGTATTCTGAGAAGTTGGAACAGAAACGACACTGCTTCAGCATGAAAGCAGATCAACTACAAACTGAAACGTTCCCATTCCCTGAATGACTTTATCTTGCAGATGAATGAATGAACTGAATGAGCTTTACTGTCTATTTGAAAGACAAGGGGACAGTCAGAGCTTCATCATTCTCCCCTTAAAAATCCAGCCTGAGCACACTTCTCCCCCCATCACAACCTTCTCTCTCTCTATTCAGGAGAGACATTAAAAGGCTCTTCAAAGGGCAGTATGTGGTTCAATAGCAGTGAGTGCCGCTTCCTATTAAATCCACTGTTGCAGCTCCACCGACAACCACGTCAGCCGCGCAGCATTTCCCTATTTTTGCACAAGAGATCTACCCCCCCTCCCCCTTCAACTGTGTGCTGCTACACAGCCTTTTCAATAGAAACACGAGCTGAAACTACAGAGAAATGACGAGCCGGTTCTTTTGAATGGCTCTTTTGTATGAAGCCGAGCTGTTCTTTATTTTTTGTTGTTGTTGTCAAGTTTTACAGTTTTATGTTGTGTTTAAGTTGCTGAGATGGGCAGGAGATTTGCCACCTGCAAATGTTTCCATTTAGATAAGTCTATGCTCCTCCCTCACCTGGAAGTGCCCTGGCCTAAAAGGAGCGCACCCACCGCCACGTCAGATTCACAAAGTGAAGGCGCACTGGTCTGAGTTTTTTTTAAACTAATATTATGTGTGAAAAATACTATTTATACCTGTTCTACACAAAAACCTTGTTTTGGGTGCTCCCGTTAGGGGTCGCCACAGCGGATCATCTGCCTCCAATACCTTCTGTCCTATCTTATACCTATTCAATATCTTCTGTTCTACACAAAAATGACTAACTATAATACTGTTTTTATTTATTGTGAAACATCACACACACACACACACACACACACACACACACACACACACACACACACACACACACACACACACACACACACACACACACACACACACACACACACACACACACACACACACACACACACACACACACACACACACACGTTATTCACTATCAAGGCATTCTGGAGCAAAACGTACTGCCTGGTGTCAGAAAGCTCTGTCTCAGGTCATGGGTCTTCCAACAGGATAATGACCCAAAACACAGCTAAAAGCACCCAAGAATGGATAAGAACAAAACACTGGACTACTCTGAAGTGGCCTTCTATGAGACCTGAGACATCTGGAGGAAAGAGCTGAAACATGCAGTCTGGAGAAGGCACCCTTCAAACCTGAGACAGCTGGAGCAGTTTGCTCACGAAGAGTGGGGCAAACTACCTGTTGACAGGTGCAGAAGTCTCATTGAGAGCTACAGAAATCGCTTGATTGCAGTGGTTGCCTCTAAAGGCTGTGCAACAAAATATAAGGTTATGGGTCCCATCAATTTTGTCCATGCCATTTTCATTTGTTTTATTATGTAAAATGCTGTTGAATCAAAAGCAAAGTCTGATTCCTATTAAATATGGAATAAACAAAGATGGATGCCCATTCCTTTTGTGAGTTAAGTTATTTAAGAGAAAATTGTGGGTTCTTTTTTCGTCGAAGGGTACCAACAAATTTTTCCACGTCTGTAGGGAGATATACATTTTATATAAATAAAATGTTTATCTTAATTATCCACTATCCTGGACACCTCCCCTCCAATCAGATGAACTTAAGCAAATTATAACTCACCACCAATGAACTTCAACCCCTGCCCCCTCCCCTCAGTCATACATGGAGCAATACACTAGTTATTTGTGGCAGACTACTATAAAAACATTTAACATCTTTTAACTTTGAAAATCTAAAAAAACAAAAAAAAAAATCTTAAATATAAAAGGTATTAAAACAATAGTTACAGTGGCCCCAAAACTGTGATACATACCGAACTGTGAGCCCACTGTACAGTTGCATCCCTAGTGCAAACCAACTGTCTCCGGTGTTCAGACATTTTAACACCTCACTGGAGCACCTGCAGCGTGCCAGCCTGCTTCAAGCCTCCACCACCATCCCTGTCCCAAAAGAGCCAAGGATCACAGGTCTTAATGACTACAGACCCCTCAGTCTGACCTGTGTAGTGATGAAGACTTTTGACGCCTTGTGCTACGTCACGTTTGCCTACGGAGCCGACAGGTCTGTAGACGACGCAGAAAACATGGCTCTTCACTTCATCCTCCATGACCTGGACTCTCCTGGCATCTACGCCAGGATCCTCTTTGTGGACTTCAGCTCCGCATTCAATACCATCAGCCCAGCTCTTCTCCAGGACAAGCTCTTCCAGCTGAGCATACTCAACTCCACCTGAAGGTGGATCACTGACAGGAGTCGACACGTGAAGCTGGGGAAGCGTGTCTGACACCCGGACCATGAGCACCGGTGCCCCCAAAGGCTGTGTCCCCTCCCCACTACTCTTCTCCCTGTACACCAATGGCTGCACCTCCAGACACCAATCTTTCAAACTCCTGAAGTTTGCAGACAATATCACCCTCAGACTCATCGCTGAGGGTGACGAGTCTGCCTACAGATGGGAGGTGGACCACCTGGCTTCCTGGTACAGCCAGAACAACCTTAAGCTCAAAGCTCTGAAGACAGTCGAGATGGTGGTGGACTTCCAGAAGAAAAAAACCAAAACAAAAACAAAAAAAAAAAAAACCCGGCCCAGCCCCCCTCTCCCCTCACCATAGTAACTCCCAAGACAACTGTTGTGTCCTTCCGTTACCTGGGCACCAAAATCAAGGAAGGAGGCCCATTCTTTCTTAAACACCTGTATATTCACTGGATTTTCCTGGAGCTTTTCAGATACCTTCTCCAAAGCTTGTTTTGTGGCAAATCACATGTCCAGCTGTTTGAGTGGCACATTGATTGCTTTGTCTTGTTGGTCCAGTTTTAGCAGCTGGACAGGTGTCTTTATCTTCTCCAGTTCTTCCCTTTTGATAAAGTGTGACAGCAAGCTTCTCAGGGTGGACTGGAGCTCCTTGCTAAAAAAAATATATATATTTTTTTTAAAAAGGCACCATTTTTTGCAATGTCTTCTGCACTGCTGGCCACACTTATATTGCCCGCTTAGCAACTGCTAAGTCTTCCACTCATCGATGGACACAGAACTTCAGGGGGAAATGTTTTTCTTGTTTTGGTTTACTTCAATGAAGTCATTTTGCCTTGCTGGTGAGTCATGGAGCAACTGCCAAATAGCTCTTAGTACATCTCCCACCTTCCGACCTGTTTCTTTCTCTCCATTTTGAAAGCTTCCATGCACAACATGCAAACCACAACTTCCCAGATTGATCTGGGTCCATTTGGCTCTTGTCCACTTGGAACGTCCTCAGGAACTTCCAGTTGACCAAAACATACAAGGTAAGCCAATTTTGTTGCACAACATGAAACCCATTTGGCAATCTCGCTGTCTGGGAATATCGGACCAACAATGACTGACGTATCAGAGCTGGAGTTGAAGGAGTAGTTGTTTCAAGCCTGGCTTGGCTTGAAAAAACATGCTGAGCTGCCTTGTGCTCCTGAGCTTTTTCCCTGTTTACTTGTAATGCTGTGTTTCCATGATTGACACTTTTCTTGTGTACAGTGGCTGTTTGAAACACTTGGTTTATTGGACAGCTTTTTCCCCCCTCTCCTGTGTCTTTTGAAGGTGTCACCCTCAGAAAATGTGTTCTTTAATTGTCCAGTATCTGGCCTTGCCCTCGTGCCTGACTCTCGATTGCTGCGATGCCCATATTACCAACATCAAAAGACTTTTGAAAATTCTCCAGTGTCAGTTCCTCTCGTTCCTCTCCTCTCGTAGGAACTAGGAACGTTCATAGTTCTTAGAACACCATTCTTGAGGGACTTTGAGCTTCTATTCCAGGGCAGGGACTAACCTGCACAATAAGAACCTTCAGTGACATAAGTGCACGCTCCCTCGGGAGCCCCTCAGACCGAGCACAGTCCGCCCAGTCAAGTCACATCACTCTGGGTGGGGACCATCCCACGTACACTCAGCGGTAATAAAAAAATAACGAATAAAAATAAAATCCAATAAAAACAGTACTTTTATTGTAGATAGTATTTATTTCATTTATTATATTTTCCAACGTTAATTGAATGAAACAAAATCTGTGTGCTGTGTCCCAATGTGTGCCTGTGCCTTACGAAAGTCAAAACAAACTTTTAAATTACTGTAGATCTAATATGAGATTGAAGATCATCATCGGGGTTGTTGTTCCAGCACATCCCACAGATGATGGATTGGATTGAGATCTGGGGCATTTGGAGGCCAAGTCAACACCTTGAACTCTTTGTCATGTTCCTCAAACCATTCCTTAACAATTTTTGCAGTGTGGCAGGTGCATTATCCTGCTGAAAGAGGCCACGGCTATCAGGGAATACAGTTGCCATGAAGGGGTGTACTTGGTCTGCAACAATGATTAGGTAGGTGGTACGTGTCAAAGTAACTTCCACATGAATGCCAGGACCCAAAGTTTCCCAGCACAACATTGCCCAGAGCATTAAACTGCCTCCGCGGGCTTGCCTTCTTCCCATAGTGCATCCTGGTGCCATCTCTTCTTCAGGTAAAAGACACACAGGGCACCCGGCCATCCACATGATGTAAAAGAAAACATGATTCATCAGACGAGGCCACCTTCTTCCATTGCTCCATGGAAGTTCTGACACTGGTGCCTATTGTAGGCGCTTTTGGCGGTAGACAGGGGTCAGCATGCGCCCTCTTACCAGTCTGCAGCCCTATACACAGCAAGCTGCGAAGCACTGCGTGTTTTGACACCTTTCATAGCAGCATTAACTTTTTCACCAATTTATGCTACAGTAGATTTTCTGTGGGATCAGACCAGACGGGCTGGACTTCGCTCCCCACAAGCATCATTGAGCCTTGGGCGGCCATGACCCTGTCACCGGTTCACCAGTTATCCTTTCTTGGACAACTTTTGGTAGGTATTAACCACTGCATACCAGGAACACCCCACAAGACCTGTCATTTTGGAGATGCTCACCCAGTCCTCTAGCCATCACAATCTGACCCTTGTCTGCAGCTTTGCTCACTTCCTGTATTGCGTGCTTTCTAATAAAAAAAACGAGTGGTGTTATATCAAGGGAAACATGTCCTATGTGGACAGAAAAACTGAATTATCTGGTCAAGTTTGTAATGATAGTCAGTGATATGATGATAATTAGGAGGTTAGGAGGTTAAATATGCATATATCAATTTTGAAGTGACTTTTATAGCACCGGCCACTTGGCCGAAACAGTATTTATGGGTTAAACGTCGAAACATAATGCAAGGGTTAACTATCACAACAGGCATATTAGATACCTTGGTAATGATATCTCCACCAATCTGTCAGATTTGTTTACCCTTATTATAGAACCCAGAATCGCGATTGTGGCACCGCCCCTTGCGGCTGCCTGCGCGAGCATCACGTGTCGATTACGCACATTTGAGTATTTTTCGAGCTTATAGAGCTTGTGCGTGATCACCGGATGTCATGACATTTCACTGCATATATGTACGACCGTATGTGTATGTGACAAATAATCTCTTGAACTTGTCAAAGTCGCTCAGATCCTTACACTTGACCATTTTTCCTGCTTCCAAACATTAACTTCAAGAACTGACTGTTCACTTGCTGCCTTATATATCCCACCCCTTGACAGGTGCCATTGGAACAAGATGATTAATGTTATTCAATTCACCTGTCAGTGGTTTTAATGTTGATTATCGGTGTATATTAACCATTGCTGCCAGATCACCAATAACCGAATAGCCTGAACACCAATAACACAAATAGTAGCCTACAATTTTGCCTACTGACAAATCTAGACTGAACTTTACGTACCAAAATGTACGATTCAAAGTTAGAGTTGAGTTTGCTATGATTATTAACTGCCACTAACACCGGCTTCCTATTCATTATTTTCCAGCTTTCTCAATACCAACACACATTTGAAACCATTGCTCCTAGCCAGAGTTGAGTCGCAAATCTTTAACCTTTGCAGGCAAAACAAGCTGGCAAGCATGTCAACTTTAGCAACTGAATCAAACATGCTAACCAATTTAACATTATTCAACCATTTAAAACAAGTTGAGAAGAAAGCAACGTTAATCAAAAACCTAATAATGACCACAATTAACAGCCAGCAGTGACGATTTGAAGGATAATGTAACTTACATTATTCAGAGTTTCGGCCACTTAAGTTGTAATGTCATCCAAGCTGCATGTGCTACCATGTGACGCGACTTGGGGTGTGTTCACAGCGTTTCCACAACATAACCGAGAGCAGCCTATTCAAAATAAACCATAAACTACCATTTGAACGTTAATATGATCTTGAACATGACTTAGCCCTTTTAGATGTTATCCATTTTGCGGGGCTCTGATAGATATCTTAGTAGTTCATTCTCAGCTAAAGGAAAATAGGATACATTTTTTATTTTATTTTTTTTTTTTACAAGATTTACCAGGGCATTTTTCTTTTTCCTCTCAATTTCCAGGTGTTCTCCATCACCGGAAGATTGGCCAACTGTTTTCCAGGTATTCCAGGAAGTGTGGGAACCGTGTCAGATTGGGGTCCCAGAGACTAAATCTTATCAAATGGCTTAATGCATATCAAGCTGAAGTTGTCTTTTATACAAAAAGGTTGCGAGTGACTGTTTTAAGACATACATACCCGCTCTCGCAGTTTCTCGCGGACAAAAAGGCGAAGAACAGCGAAAGGAGCTCGGAACCAGAGAGGTGACGAGACAATGAAAACGCATTTTAGACGAGCCGGGAATGCCCCCTAGAGACAAAGAAAAACACACAAATTGAAACTGCCAGTATAATAAATGCTCCCATAATCAAGTACCAAATCGAGTTTCTGCGCTGTTGTGTCCAGGCTCATGAATCCAAACTGAAACAATTTCCATGACTTTGGCACCCAACTTCTGTTACACCCTGACCTGCAATTGTCATCAGCGTTCCATGAATGGCATTGGTTACAATATTATACATCCTTTTCTCTTGCTGGTTGAGATTCCACTAGGGCTGCCCCCTGACAGTTGACAAGTGGAATCAGTCGGAAACCCGTCAGTCGACTGAGATTCTTCAAGTCGAGCAGTCCACCCCCCCCCACCACCACCCCCTTTCAGTCAGTGTCTATTACAATAACAGGATAACATAGATAGAAGCTTGAAAAATGCACAGGGATAACAATTCAATGAGAAATTATGAATAAAGGGAATAATAAATATATTTTTATATGTGTGAATCGAACACAGCTCTCTGCAAAACAGAGAGCCCCGCTCCTCCAAATAAAACAATTGAAAACAGTGTGGGGATGGGGCAAAACTCGTCCACACGTAAAGATTATTTTCTGTGCGTAACGCATGGAGAGGGGCTGATTGGGGAGAGAGTCACAGATATAGTGTCCCCATTACGCATGGCTTCACTCCATATGCATTGCCCTCCCCCAGCTGACGAATAGTCTAATATTCGCATAGAACAGCAGATTCCGATTCAACTGGCAAAATTCTGAGTCGGGTACAGCCCTTAATTCATTCACACGGTTTGATGTAATCTGCACTATTTCTCAGTTGCTTTTCCTCAACTTCTACTTCAAATAGTCCCATTGTCACATTCAAGAAAAGCCAATGATAACAAGGTTGCAAGAAAGTTTAAGGCTCTCAGAAAGCTGCCGAATTAAATAAGCTTTTGTGATCATTACCTTGAGCAAGTCGAGTATCTTGACACAGAGCTCGTAGTCAAAGTTTCCATAGCATGAGTTGGTCATGTCGTAGATAAATATGAGACCGTCTCTTTGGGTTTGAACGCTGGGAAAATGACAGAGAGAGAGAGAGTGACACGTTAATCTTTGAAGGAGAGTTGGATGCCAGACACTCATTGGAAAATCCGGACTATTATTGTGAGGATTTGTTACGGAACAATCCAAAATTAAATTGAAGTCTGCAATAATGGGCAAAAGGTCTCTAGAAAAACTTGGCCAGAGAAAAGAACAAAGTAACAGCCAAAAGGAAAAGAAGTTAAAAATAGATGAAGAAAGAGTCAGGATAAGGACAGGATGCCACACCTCTCTATGGCTTTATCCAGCTGATAGATTATAGCCTGCAGGACGGCTTTGTGAGTCGTGACATCCGGCCGATGGAGACGAGCAGTGAAGAGGGCGAGGGCGGCACCTTTCGCATCACGACCAGGCTTGAGGAGACATAGGAGGTACAGTGATACACAGATCATTATTATTATTATTATTATTATTATTAGCGAGGGATGTGCCAATCTAATATTCAGGATCTGGTCCAATATTGGCCAAAATGATCGGATCGGTCATTATTATATTGTAGCCGTTGCATTGTATAAATGACTATTAACGACAAGTGGCAAGTTGCAGCAACATAGCGTGACGTACTGTAAAGAGAGGTCACGTGGCAACCAGGAGCAGCAATAACATCGAGTGAGAGACATGTTTGCAGTGTGAAATTATTTTAAGACTGAGTGCAAAAGCAACACAGTGGAATGGAATATATGCAACATGAGTGTTTGGAGGGGGCGGAGTTGTTTGAAATTTCAACACGACAAAACATGATAAAGCACTTGCAGATTTTTGTTATCTTAAGCTATTGAATTGAGTTTTGCAAAGTTGCACTTTAAGTGATATTCAAATCCCCTGTTAAAAGAATACCTGAATAAAAGGAAACAGCATTATTGTAAAAGTCATGTTGTGGGCTTCATATTTCTTTCTTTGAGGAAATGGGGAATAGTTTTAACCTGATCATTTGAGTATATACTCACCAGGACAGTGAATTTGCCATTCAGCAGCTCACAGCGGAGGGGCTCTTCGTCAGGGTTGATGTTAAAGATGCCCTCTTTGATTCTTGTGTTCTGGAGTTTCATAAATGATAACAGGCAAAAGTTGTTGCTGCCATGTTCACATATGGGAGAGACACTGGAATTTTCTGGTAGGGATAGTTTTGAGAAGCATTTTTCGGTAATAAAAAGTCAACTTCTATATCATTTTCTTGAGAAAAAAAAGAAAAGAAAAAAAAAAAAAAAAAAAAAGACAAAAGTACAGTTTGCTCCGAGGGCTGTCACTCCTGATCAGAGCTGCTATGCTGTACCTTGTATGCCTGGAAGAGTTTGATAGCTCTGGAGACGTCAAACTTGCGGGCCATGAGGAACTTGACAGCTGTGGGCTCAGAGACAAGACTAGCACTCTGAGGCTGTTCCCTGCTACGCACTTTACTCAAGAACTCCACCACCGCCTGGAAGAGACAGAAAGAAAGATGAGTGAGAGAAGGGAAGAAGGAAAGCCAACCAAATGTAGGGCAGAACAGAGAAATGAAGAAATGGGAACCAGAATAGAGCTATAGGAACTAACAATGTGAGATAACGAGAGGAACTGACGCTGGAGAAATAAACACACATACACAATCAGGTAAAGAGATAAGACAACAGGCGAATTAAGAAAATAAAGAGCAAACTGAACGAAATGTGTCAACCTACAACTCTGTAGCACTCAACACAGTGTAAAAATTGCAAGATAAATCTGCAAATAAGTAAGTGTAATAAGTAGTGGATTTTAGGAGACACCAGACTCATAGGTCAAGTCAAATAGACAGAGACCAATAAGATAGAATAGGAAACAGCAACTCAGCTTCACAACACTGAATCATTAACCAAAAACAATGAGCAAAAATAAAGAAATAGTGTTGGGCGCGATCATAAAATGAGGTCTAACATCCTTGTAGTCATAAGGATCCTTTCTGCCCTAAAGGAGTTGTTATAAAGATGTCATTTGACAAAGACAAAAGAGTCAAATGATATATAAAGATACGGGCTAATGTACGATTTTTATTCAACCGGCGACTAACTTGCAGTTCAGGCATCACTATGAGATGAAAAGAGGCATTTTCATGATAAGATGTTGAATTCGCAATAAAAAACCAAAACTAATAAATAAATCACGACTCAGAAACCGGTAAACGGGCCTCGGGAGAAGCCGTCGAGCATGGAGAAGCGACAACAAAAACCCTAGTACCAAAGGTGCCACTTCAGTTCAGATATCTCCAACGAGCGTACAGGCCGTGTTGAATCTTGGCGGTCACGCCTGCGGCCAAGTTGTCATCTGAGGCCCCGAATGACACTGGGCGCTTCTCTTTTTTGTTTTTTTTTCAAAGACCGTCGGGCTTTCTTTAATGCCAAGTCTCTGCACAACAAACAACACGGCATCCAGCACCGAGACAAAGTCCCTGTATATGAAGACGTACGCGGCCGCGATAAACAACCTCTGATTGGAACAATTCTAGGAACCAGGGGAGGAGAGGCTTCTGCGAATCCTCGGCTGTAAATGTGATCCTGTAACGTGACAAAACGTGGAATCCGAGGAAGAAGGGACGGGGGTCGTGGAAGAGTTGCGTTCAAACGTCAGTAAGACGGCCGCCATGAAGCTGCCTGTCACGATCCGAACACTTCAGTTTGACAATTCATTGTCACGCAAATAACTGCGATTAACAGTCGAATCAACTTTTTTTTTTTGCCGCTGTGTAAATAGAGCCATAATAATCGACGTCACAACGACCTATGGCAGAAGAGCCATCTTTTGAGATTGGAGGCTGGTACGTATGAATTCGGTGCGGTCCCCTCATCCCAGCTGATGGAAGCTCAGCCAGTACCAAACCGTGCGTTGCGACATCTCCGACGTTGACGTTTTAATATTAACACGTGATTTGGGGGGGGGGCACACGTGAATCACGTGTTCGAAATTCAACCGAGCTCCCAAAACGAACGCGATCCGGTCAAACAATCGCGATGAGTCGATTATGTAACGATTGTGACAGCTCCCGGGCCAAGTTCCTCCGAGCGGCAGCCCAACTAGCACTATGTAGTAGCTGATTAACATGTGGTGCCGAGCTAACGGCTGTTAGCATTAGCGCCAAGCGCTACAACGAGGCTGCGAACAAGACGCCGGGATAATAACCGTCGCCAACCGCGGCACAAACGGCTCCGACAAAGCGTGCGGTCCGGCTGGATGAAATCAAAGTTAGGCCAAGAAGCCAGCCGCACTAACCCAGCAAACGCCATTATGCTGAGACCCCGGAGCTGCCCCGCGTTGCGAGCGCACCGCTGTCAGCCACGCACGGGGGGGGGGGGGGGGTAACGGCTCGCTGTACACCCGACGGGCGTCGCTCCCGCGAAATAAACGGGCGTCGGCACGCGAGCCGCGCGCTTCCGCGACGCGCGGCGGGCGCTCGGCGACGGCGACGGCGACGGCGCCGGGACGAGAAACTCTCACCAGCTCCTCCTGGGTCGTCAAGGCTTCCGCCATCTTGAAGCCTCCGCTGCGTCGCACCGGGCGCGCCCACCCGCTCCGCTCGTTCACGCCCTGGCGAGGGACCGGAAACGGAAGTCCCGCTCCCCCGGCGCAATTCCAAGAAGTCGCGCGGCGTTTCGTCGCGTCGCGTGTGCGTGTGCGTGGGCGCGGCTTCGTCGGAAACAGTGAATCCAGTGATAATACTCCAGTCTGAGGCGATTAAACAGTAACAAACCCCTCCCACTGCTGCCATTATATAATAATAATGATACATAAAAATAAAAATGGAATTACTTTTTTTTTTTTTTAATATTAATACAAATGTGTCGTTTTAAACGAGGTTTATCCATCAATAAAGCACCAATAAATCACCGTAAAATAAAACAAATTTCATCACAAACCGTTTATTAATACAAATATATGTGCAAGACGCAGTGGTATCGTCAATCAACAAGAAAACGTTTTATTTTCGCAGCTTTCGAGAACAGAGAGACTGAGACTGAGACGGAGTTTCTTCCCTCAAGCCATCAGAACTGTCAACGCTGACCTCACCAGGGGTCCTAACTGAGCCATGCACTAGGCTCCACTACCTACTGTACTGTATGTAGCATACTGTACCGCATACTGTATCACTGTTCAGGGTTGTTCCTGATGCCGTATTGCTGCGCCGTACTGTTGTATACTGTGCTGTATTATCCCAAACACTACCTCACACTATTCACATTCACATGCCACTTTAATTCACATGCCACTTTAAATGCACATATCTGTACATACATAGGCATATTCCCTCTATCTATTACATTTTATTTTTATTGTATTTTATTCTATATATTTTTTATCTTATTCTATAAGTATTCCACTTACTGTATTACGTTTTAGGAGTCAGTTAGTCGGTCTATTAGAAAGGAATTTTCTACTTTTTATTTTATTTTATTTTTGTACTTTTTCCAGGGACTTATTGTGTGCTATCACCGGGTGCGTTGCATTACATTTCACTGCATATATGTATGGAAGTATGTATATGTATGTGACAAATAAAAATCTTGAAATCTTGAAATCTTGTTGTGAGCTGTGAATTCCCATATTGATTTGTCATACGGCAGTTCAACAAACATGTGATTATTGTGTTTTTTTGGGGGGGGGGGGGGGTTGTCACTGAAGCTTGGCAGGGGGTGTCGTTCGGAACCATTGTGTTGACCCGAGGTAGGAACCTTTGCATTTGCGTCTTTGTTGCGTCGGATTATTTCGGTGACGCAAGGGGCGGCGACGGCGGAGCGGTCTTTTTGATTTGCAAAAATCCAACCGAGGTTCTGTTTACGTTTGTACATTAAAATATTCTTCCGACGTGTCCGTTGTATTTACCGATTCGCCGGCCAGCCGCCCTTTTGCAGTGGTATTTATTTTCTTCACGTATGTCAACATTTTAAATTCGTGTCATGTTAATTAATACTAAACTCCTAACACGTTCGTTGGAACAACTTGGAGACATTTGTCGCTATGAGCCCTCCACCAAAGAAGAAATGCTACATGGGACAACACCAAGTCATAAAGAAAAACAGGTATTGTCCCTAAATGTCCTAATATGTGATATGTTCCTGATCAACTCGGTCCTGGTAGGAATCTGTAAATGAGTTTGTGCTAAGATGTCGACGTGCTGTGCATTTTACAATCCTGCTGGCTATCACAATACATGGGCACCGCCTTTGCGTATTTAAAACACTGCTTTATTGTTTCCACAGATCTCACGCTTCCAAAGGAGTGTCAACAGTCAGACAAGTTCAACTTTTGGAGAAGCCTCATCATCTGTCAGACAAGACAAACACACCACAGTTAGAGAACATCAGCAGAGATGACCATAAAGTCCCTAACATGGTGAGTTTGCCTGGTGGGGAAAAAAATATGTTTTATTTTTGTCGGAATTTCTTTCTCTAATTGAGCTTCATATAGAACACATTAACTACAAAATATTAACTAAAATGATAAGCAAAACACTACAAAACTCATGCACAGAATACTTGGATCAAGAACAGATCTTAAAACAAACAAAACAAAAATATCCAGATGGTACTCAAAGATGTGAAGTTTAAGTTCAACTCCAGGTTTCCTGGGACATAACTTAAATTGAATGTCTTAAGTCCAATCACGGTAGATCACCACGATAACTTATGATGCACAGCTAACCTGCTTCAGGGAAAGCTATGTTCAGATTAACTAATGGAAACAGAAAACTACTCAATTGACTCAAAACATGACATCAACATCCAGGGTCTCTTTCTGTTTGCTGTGAGCTGCAAACAATTTATTTTCACAACATGCATGGTAGTTTCCAAACCCTGCATTGCATTGGTGTAGCGAAAAAATGTTACAATGGAACTATGAGTCTAGCTGCAAAATTCTGTTGTCTCAATGCATCAGCTGGATAAGACATGTGGCCAATGACTGTTTTTCCTTTTGGTTTCTGGTTTAGGGAGGACGGACAGTTTCTCCCCTAGGGGAGTCCTCCTTGGCTATTGATGAGGAAATGCTCCAGGCACTTGATGCTCTGGATCCTGTAAAACCCGCAGCTGAAAAAGATCCTCCAACCACAGTAAACACAGATGCGCAAGGAGATCCAACCTCACTGGCTAGTATCACCAGAAAAAAGCAGAATGATTCAAAACAGGTGAGCAACAGCGGTCTAGGACCCAATGACAATGGTGAACTGTGTAGTCCACCTGCACAAACAAGGCATGGAACGAGAACATCCAAGCAAAGTAGTGATTGTAGTAGACCAGGTTGGAGAGCTGACTGCAAAGATCTTGCTCAGCGGCTTCTCTTCAGTGAGCACTCAGAGGAACATGGGTTTTCTAAGGGAGCCCCGGAGAGCCGCCAGTCACTGCCAGGTTCTGCTACCACCAGCAACCTATCCCATCAAAAATTAAAGACCAATCAGCAACCAGACATCCCCAGGGAGTGAGTCTTTACTTGCACATAATCATTTGGGAATATACTCATGTTGAGATGAAGTGCTCAGCATTTATTTTGACATTGTACGTTTCAGCAGTCAGATGCACAAGTCCAGGACAAATGGCTCCCCTCCCAGCACAGGCGAAGGTGGTCCAGGTAGAAAGGCTGATTCTCCTTTAGACGCCTCCAGTAACTACATCCTCTTCAGCCCAACCCGCCTGGCGGCGTTGAGGAAGAAAGCAGAACGTCGTCGGTCATTACAGAATCATTCAGTTTCTGTTCTCACAATCCCTACTGGTGTAGAGATTAGTAATCTCAGTGAGTCTTTAACTCAGCAAGGTGAGGCCAATGTGCTTATTGTTTGTCTCTTAAGAGAACACACAGATAACCTTTTGTTAGGATGAAGACTTTGTCTATCCGACTATCTCACTCACTCACTCTGTTTAACTGTAGGCTTTGCCATGTGTGCTCCTGGGGAGCATACTGAAAAGCTACTCCTGTCCAGTTGGGGTTTACCCAAACCTGTTCTGGAGAGGTACCAGAAACATGGAGTGACACACATGTTTGAATGGCAGGCCCAGTGCCTCTCTGTCGGACAGGTGCTGCAGGGACGGAACCTCATCTACTCGGGTAAGAGCACAGTGCTTTTTCCTGAGATGATTTTGAGTGATTTATTACTGTATACCAACTTGGGTATTCCAACATCTCTGATTGCACTTGGTTGATAATCTCTCGGTGCTCACCATTTTTTTCCCCCTGAAATTGTCAGCCCCCACCAGTGCAGGGAAAACTTTGGTGTCGGAGTTGTTGATGTTGAAGCGTGTGTTGGAGTCTAAGAGAAAGGCTCTCTTTATCCTTCCATTTGTCTCTGTTGCCAAGGAGAAAATGCTCTACCTTCAGGTGAGAGACGAAAGTAAACAGTTAACACATGGATTTTATTTGGTTTTGGACAATGCCTCTGACTCTAAGAGTACATATGAGTGATCAGTATCAATGTTTCTCTAGAGTGTTTTTGAAGAGGCAGGGGTTCGGGTAGAGGGATACATGGGCAGCACCTCGGCTCCCGGGGGATTCTCTGCTCTGGATGTGGCCGTGTGCACCATAGAAAAAGCCAACTCCCTCATCAACAGACTGATAGAGGAGGACAATATGGAGTTGCTGGGTAACGTACACCATCATACACCATTATCTGTGGTTTTATTAATGACTAATCTAAACTTTGAGTTGCGCTTAACATGCCATTTTGCATTGTGGTGCGTGTTTCGTGTAAACAGGTATGGTTGTGGTGGATGAGTTACACATGGTGGGAGACTCTGGAAGAGGATACCTGCTGGAGCTTCTGCTAACCAAAATCCGCTTCATTGCTCAGAAAAAGAAAACTATAGGGTCTGTCAAGCGGTCTATCCGTCCATGTCCATCTTTCATCCAGCCATCTTTTAGTCAGATTTTACATAGAGTGAAAACAAAAAAGTTTATTTAGGTGTGTCTATGCATGTTTACGCAGGTCCCTGTCAGAGGGCGTGCAGATAATAGGTATGAGCGCCACCTTGCCTAACCTCTCGCTCCTGGCTGGTTGGCTGGATGCAGAGCTCTACCAGACTGACTACAGACCCGTACCGCTGCAAGAACACCTCAAGGTGGGCTGCAGAATCTATGACAACAGCCTCTCTTTGGTGCGACAGTTCATACCTGCCCTAAGCGTTAAGGTAAAAAGAGACAATTGGCCCCATCCAGAAATATGGGAAACCATCATTACATCACTGGGAGTAATTTTGTGTGTTTTCCTGGCACAAGGGGGATGACGACCATATCGTGAGCTTGTGTTATGAGACTGTGAGAGACGGACACTCTGTGCTGCTGTTCTGCCCCTCAAAGAACTGGTGTGAGAAACTAGTGGACAGCATCGCCCGAGAATTCTACAACCTCAGACAAACAGGTACCTGACAATTTCAACTTTTTTTACTTTGTATCTGCAAATATTTCAAATTGAAGATTGATCATGATATTATGGTTTTACGGCAATTCCTGAAAGGGACACCAAAGGTGCCGGCAAAAGTACTGTTGTATTTAATCTACAGTATATAGAGGAAACCCTTATTACTACTATATATACTGGATAATTGATAGGTGTATAACTTAAAGGGTTATTTATGGTAGTAGGAGAGAAGCAACACCCATTAACTGAACTAAAGCTAATAATTCAAATTTGTTTTCCCGAAGAAGCAGATCTTTGGCTGTCAATGTGTAAAAGTCCAGAACGTTATGAAACCTTCCAGAAACGTACTTAATTTTTTAACTTTAGTGTTTGCTGTAATTATGTATTTTTTTATGTTAAAGTCGTTGTTTATTTCCAAAATTATGAACAAAATTACATCATAGCAGCTATTTTTCATTCACTAAGGAAAAAAATAATATACTTAGGACCTAATAGGGTAAGTTAATCTTTAATATTATATTATAGAAATATTACTGTTACCATCTACAAAAGATAATGTATTTTGGTATGAAAACCCGCATTTTTCTTTTTTTTTTTTTTCACAAGCCAAACCGCTTGAAAATCGGTTGAAAATTCAGCCAGTTATGATGATTTTAATTGTTGATAGACTTCCTGCCTCCATAGACATGCATGCATTAGGAGACGCGGCTGCCCCGTACCAATATGGCGGACGCGTTGAAGATTCTACCGCGAGGCAATGGAGGGAACAAAAGGGCCAGGGCCCCCCTGTCCCCCCATTATTTCTGCCCCTACCCATGACAATAACTAATCCTAAATGTATTTACATTTTTGGGACGGGATCATCAATTGAGAAGATGTTGTTGGTCTGCAGACCTATACATATGAAGGTTTTGAATATTATAAAGAGTTGCAGTTCTCCAAGTTGGAACCCAAGAGTTCAACACAAGAATTCAAGTAACAATATTACCATCGATTATTTTGTTATATATGATAGAGGAAAAAAACATGCTTTTAAGTCTCTTCTTTTTGTGTGTGTCCTTGCAGAACGAGACAGAGAAGCGGAACCCTGCGCAGTGTGTTTGGACCAGGAGGGGTTGGTGGATGTGATGGCCCAGTTGAGAAGAACTCCCGCTGGGCTGGACCCCATCCTGCAGCGCACTGTCCCATGGGGCGTGGCCTTCCATCATGCCGGTAATCATAGCCCAACAATCCCTAAACCACAGCATAATGCCACGGTTTCAAAGTGTGACAGTTTTTGTACTTTTCCAGGCCTGACATTTGATGAGCGTGACGTGCTGGAGGGAGCCTTTCGTCAGGGCCTGGTCCGAGTGCTGGCTGCCACCTCCACCCTGTCCTCTGGAGTCAATCTCCCTGCGCGCAGGGTCATCATTCGAACACCCACGTTCAACGGGCACCTGCTGGACCCGCTCACGTATAAGCAGATGGCTGGACGGGCCGGAAGAAAAGGAGTGGACACCATAGGCAAGGAACATTGGCATTAGGAAGTGCCAGAAGGGAATGGACGAATACTGATGTGCTGTTGGTTTTTACTTTACTTAACTGTGGAGAGAACAAAACCTGAGTTGGACTTAGTTATAATTATCCATGTCATCAAATATAGTTCATTTTACCTCATTGCTGCCAGTGACAACTACTAAGGTAAACTGTTTCTCTTAATTACATTATTATGTATCTCAATTGAACTGATGAGGTACTAATATGTATTTTATGTAAAAAATAAAATTGAACTATTGCCAAAGCACAGCACTTTTGATTCTACTCAGCGCATTGTTTAGATTTTCATTTGATAAGTACTGTGAGTATGTATAAATTGTATGGATAATAAAATGAAGAAAAATCCTTCTCTAACCCTACAACTCCCTTCCTGTGACAGGGGAGAGTGTGCTGGTCTGTAAGGAGGCAGAGCGTCAGAAAGGTGTGACTCTGGTCCAGGGTGTTCTGCAGCCAATCAGAAGTTGTTTGGTGAAAAGGGAGGGAGATTGTGTGACCACAAGTATGCTGCGCGCCATTTTGGAGGTATTTCAGCACTGACCAGTTCCAGTTTCTCACACCAAGTCTTACCAGCCCAGCAGGGAAATATTTGCCTGATTTTAAAGCAAGTAAAGCCAAGTGCTCTCCCAAGAACTGCCATGTTCTACGTATCTCCCTGATTTGCAGATCATTGTTGGAGGTGTCGCTTGCACACCACATGATGTACAGTTGTATGCTTCCTGTACATTGTTGGCAGCCAGCATGAAAAGCAAACCTGATGCCTCTGAAGGTGTCAGGCAGGAGCAGTCAGAACCAGGAACCAGCAAGGGAGCAATAGAGGCCTGTGTGGAATGGTTGATGGAGAATGAATTTATCAATATCCAGAAAGAGGAAGAAGGTGGGGGCTGCCTTTTCATATTTGCCATAGTTATATTGTTAGATATCAATTCCATATCGAAAATGTATCTTAGTGTTACTTGAGTTTATTATGATTTGCTAACTCCAGTAATCAGTGACATGAATAATCTAAAATCTTGTCAACATTTATGTACAATATTTGCTTAACGAAAATTACATTATTACATTTCATTTAGCAGACGCTTTTCTCCAAAGCGACTTACAATTGAAATGTTATGCTTGACTAAAAGAACAGAGTTGACTTTGTGTTGACAGAGTTGTCAAATCATAAGAAAAGTAAATCTAAATGCAAATCCATAATACATTATGGTACTTAACGTTAAACTTATTTTTCAAGTGTTTGAGGTAAATGCAAGACTTCACTCGACTGACGTATGTGTCCTTCTTCCTCATCACACCCAGAGGAGCGCTTCTGTCCCACCTTACTGGGCGCTGCCACCCTCTCATCCTCTCTCTCTCCTCCTGAGGCTCTGGGGATATTTGCAGATCTCCAGCGGGCTATGAAGGGTTTCGTACTAGAGAATGATTTGCACACACTCTACCTGGTATGCATATACGCACACAAATACATAATTGGATACGAAATTGCATTGCAAAGTTGTATTTCTATACCTGTGACATCTTCCCACAGACTAGAAACTAGAGCAAGACCGATATATCGGTTTGGCCGAAATAGCAGCATGGCCGATATATCGGCCATTATTGATCGGCACTTATGTGGCAGAAATGTCCAGATTTAAGTATAATAAACAAAAAAACTGATTATTTATCCTCTACATGTCTGTTTTACACTAGTTTTTAGTTACTCGCCAAAATAAGTGCAAATGTCCTACTAGGCTTTATAAATCCATCCATGTTTTAATGTTTACACTTGTGTTTTAACACACTCCGCAAAATTGGGATCGGCATCGGAAGCAAAAATCTGCCACCATTCGGGCTCTACCCAAAACCACATTCACGCTCTTTGAACCCTCAACCACAGTCGTACTTCTAATCTTAATTCTAAATGGCTGCTTCTTTCTCACAGACAGTCCTGCCGTCAAAAACTTTCAGAGGTTCTACTGGTCCTCACAAGTTTCCTCACAAACACACTGCTACGTAGTTCTGGTATTTGCCATTTCCTCTCTGTCTGCAGATCACTCCAGTGTACGCAGAATGGACCACCATCGATTGGTACCAATTCTTCCGTTTGTGGGAGCAGCTGCCGTCGTCCATGAAGAGAGTGGCAGAGCTGGTGGGTGTCCAGGAGGGCTTCCTCGCTCGCTCGGTCAGTGGCAAACTCGTTGCCAAGACTGAGAAGCAGTGTAGACAGATGGCTATTCATAAACGGTAATGCACATTTGTCAAGATACATTTTGATCTTATTACACTTTACTTAAGCTGCTTTCACACATGAACTCCGGATAATCGGGTCTGGACATTTTCCAGAGTTGCCCTTTCACACATGTAGCACACCTGAGCGTGAGCCAGTAAAGTAACAGATCTTTGTGTTTCGTGTGTCCTTCCAAAGGTTCTTCACTACCCTGGTGTTGCAGGACCTGGTGAATGAGGTTCCCCTTGGAGTAACGGCTTCCAAATATAACTGTAACCGTGGCCAGCTGCAGTCTCTTCAGCAGTCTGCTTCTACATATGCAGGTAGATGCTAAGCAGTGTGTAACCTGGAGTGGAGTATACGACTACGATCTGCACATCAGAATGTTCTTGGCCCTTAGTTACATTTAGCAAAGACCCCCTCGGTTTAGCAGATTTAGCAGGTTTTACAAGTATTTGAAAAGTAGTCTGAAGCTACTCTTTTATGTAGTGGAAGGCTACACGTTGAAGCAAACTTTCTCATTCCAGTTACTTTGAAACTTCCTGCTTCCTTGTTATTGTCGCAAACTTGAGATGTTCTAATATTGTAAATAATTTATTTATATTTTAGAATTGATTTTACACACCATGAATCATAATATGTATTACTATTTTTAGTAGTCCATTACAACAAAAGAGGTAAAGATTGACAGACATTGAAAATAATGAGTCGAAAGAAATTATAACAAAATGTAATCTACTTTAATTCACATACGGGACTGATTCACATAGGTAACCATCTAGCCTAGGACTCTCAGTTCCACACTCTGTCGGCCTCTGTTCTGCAGGAATGGTAACGGTGTTCTGTAGGCGTCTGGGATGGAGCACCGTGGAGCTGCTGCTCTCCCAGTACCAGACCAGGCTGAGCTTCGGGGTCCAGAGGGAGCTGGTTGACCTGGTCAGGGTGTCTCTGCTGAACGCAGCACGAGCCAGAGCTCTCTACGCACTGGGGCTCTGTACTATCGCTGAGCTGGCCAGGGCTACTGTGTCAGAGGTGGAGAAAGCCCTGAGGAAAGCTGTTCCCTTTAAGAGGTGTGTGGACCAGACACAAAGTTGGGATGTTCAAAGGTCTTATTTTTAGTTTTCCAGTAAAGTAAATGTTATTCCTTTTCAGTATTTCTCGGGTGTATCCTTTGATGTAAAACTTATTGTCAACAACACAAAACACTGTTAAAAAAACAAGTAAACCATGTTAAAATCACAGGGACTGACAAATCGCAGTGACAAATGTCCTTAGCTTGAACGCTCATTTTCCTGTGCCTCCTATTTACAAACTGTTTAAGGGAACACTATTGTAATGGTGGGATATGTTTGTGTTTATCAGCTCTAAACGTGCCGTCGACGAGAGCGAAGGGGAAGCAGCCGAGAGGCGAAGCCTGCGTTGCGTCTGGGTCAGTGGTGGGCGGGCCCTGACAGAAAGGGAGGCAGCTAATGAGATAGTGTCTGAGGCCAGGCTGCTCCTCCAGGAAGACCTGGCCCAGTTGGGGGTTCAATGGGACCCAGGCCCGCTTCCTCCTGGGGTCCTGTCTCCCCACTCGGACTCTGTGGGCTCATCAAACAGCCCAGATGGAACACGGGGGAGTAAATCTAGAACCCAACAGGACGGAGAGCAGTTCCATGAAAGACAGAGCCGGCATGCCGACGGAAATGCAGAGATTAAAGAACCCTCTGAAAGTAAAAAAAGAAAAGATGACAGGGAGACGAGGGAAAAGAAAGAGATTGGGAAGAAAGAAGAAACTAACAAAGAGCTAAGAGAGAGAGAAATTAAGAAGAAAGTGGATAAGGAGGAAACGCAGGGAGATGGTGAACACACTGTAAGGATACAGTCAGGTAAAGAAGGGCCAGTAGAGAGAGGAGCAGTGGGAAAACCAAAAGAGGGAAGTATTCTAAACACGGCCGCAGTCTGTGACACAGAAGGTATGTGTGATGGAAAAGCAACAGAAAGGGTTAAAGGAGCAGGAAAGGGCATGACCAGTGAAGATTTAGCCTCAGCCAGGCTCGAAGCTCCGAAAACAAACCATCTCAATCCTAAAATGAGCCTGACCCAGGAATTAGCTGAGATAGTCTCCAGCCCTCTTCCTCTGTTGGAGCCTCTTCCTCAAACCTCCACTTCCCCGATGCCCCCTCCACGGTTCAGAGCTCCAACGTCCCTCCCAATTGAGCGAAGCCATGTTTCCGCTGGGACCTTCAAAGAAGATACTACTACAGAGCCTGTTGCATCCCCCATACAGCTAGGCAGGGTAAAGCACGCCAGGGCCCTAAGCAAAGTGCTCCAATCCTTACATTCGGACAAGAACGCGCAAGAAAACATAGCGCCTGTGCAGCTGATACCCCTGCCAGATCCTGTAGAGGTTGCCCCAGTAGCAAACATTGCACATCAGGCTCAGGCATCCAGCACTTTTCCTGTTGCTGACCATGAAATTCTACCAACCTCACCTGCTCACCAAAATGTAGACGCATCACAGCTTCCTGTTTTATTATCACAACATATCTGTCCCTCCCCCGCCACCACATTGTCTCCTGAGGCCAAGCGGAGAAGGAAAGAGGGACAGGAGGTGGATCACTTCTCCTCTCCTGACCTGTATATAGGAGACAGTATGGTTAATGTGGTGGTGAAGGCCGAGGAAGCAGAGGACGGCTTCGGTGACAGTTTTGAGTTAGACAGTCAGATGGAAAGAATCATCGGTAAACAAGTGTTTCAAGAAACCAACACAGTTGAGTGGAGGACAACCGTAGAACCGTTAATAATGGAGGATAGAAAAGATGATGTAGAGCTGGAGGTGAACATAAATGAGGGAAGAAGCTCAAGACTGAGAAAAACAGTCGCTGGGGGAACTGTGCACGCTACCCCAGAAAACAGTAACCATCAAGGCCACGCACAGCCCAACAATGCTCTTCCAAGATTCAACATTTCTCTCATCGAAAGCCAGCTTGAACTAATCCTGGACAGGGGTGAACAGGTGAGTGACCGTAATGACAAACAACTGAACACTCCTCAGTTTAATTAGTGATGTTAACTTATTCAGGGAATTGAACAGTTTTGATTGGTTATAGCTATTTGGAAATTCAGTCAATAATATACCAGTCACAAACATTTACTGTCACATCTGAGTCATTAGAGCCTGTTGTCCTTTTTATAGGTCACTTCTAAATCTGATGATGGCACTAAAGATGAAGAACATGATAGTAATGATGAGGTTGTCGGTCCATTAGAAATCAATCAGGTTGCTCCTGAAGGTTTAAATGGAAGCAGTAGCTTCCTGTTTGACAGCCTGTTTGACAGCTCCCTTCTGGCAGGTCTGAGCCCAGATCCTAGCCAATCAGAAGAAGAGGAACATGTTGCCCATGAGTTCAACAGAGACAATCACCAAATTCCATCAGCCCAGGAACGAAGACACAGCAAGCTTTTGGCCAACCAGGAGGCAGAGGAGCAAGAGGCTGTCCAATGGGGCGAGTCTTTCTTTAATCTGTCAGAATGGGGCGACTCGTTGTTGGTAAGTGAGCACTTCCTGGAGAGACATAGTTTTCTCCGACACACTGAGAGAACACAAAAAGATCTTGATCTTAACCCTGGTGAACCACAGAAACCTGACACTGGCTGCAATGTGTATGCAGATCAACAAGAATCAGATTCACAGCTGAGTGCAGGTCAGACAGACCCACAGAAATCCAACCACATGCATCGTGTAAAGCAGCACAATGATGACACAAACCCTCGAAACCAAGGCCATTCAAACAAGGTGAAGCAAGATGTTAAAGCATCGAGGAAGAGTCACGCAGTAACCTTAATCCTGGAGAATGGAAGGAAGGCAGGGGAGAGAGAAGCTACCGTAGATGGAGAGAACAAAACCAGGCAGGGTGTGGAGGAAGCAAGAAAAGAAACCTCTAATATGACCATCTCAAAACATCCAGAACAAATCCAAGACCCTTTTCTTAGCTGTAGCCCAGGACTACAAGAGATCTTTGACCACTGGCCTAGCATGTCTGACCAGCCCTCACCTCGCATTGGGACAGGGGTTACATCTGCTCACACTCACTCTCACGCACCTAACAAAGACACAGTGAATGCTCTGGAAAATCTGCGTTCCCCAATTGAGCTGGAAGGGAAAGAGGAGAGCGTGATCGTACAGCCTGCAGTCTTTGAGGGCGAGTCTCCTGAGACTGCAGACACAAGCAGAGCAAAAGCCGGGCTGAGATCAGCTTCTGTCGGTGACCTTATCCCTCCCACACAGGAAACTGCACCTGTTACCCCCAGAATAAAACTAACCACCACTTCTATCCAATCTCCCCAATCTGCCAAGCCTCCCAACAGATCTACTGCCACCATAATCATCCCTGGCCAAAATTCATTTCCAATGTGTCCTCAGTTCCCCCCACAGCCCAATGACCATCTCAAAGCTAATGTTTCCGTGTCTGACAACGACAAGTCTAAGTCCACTTCGGATCTCAGCCGCAGACACAAAGTGGGAGAGAAAGACGAGCCAAAGTCACATTCTAAAGCTGACTCCCACACAGCTCAACGCTCAAACCCAAATCCTAAACTCGATTGTGAGCGCCCTCCCCTCCCTTGCCAACAGCCTGAGACCAACCCCAGTTCAGACCCGTCCGTCATTGACGAAGGCTTCACTCTACAGCTGTCCCAGGATGCTTCACTCACTCCAACCAACTCTGGCGCCTTCTCCGTCGTCGATGTGGCAAGCAACAGGAGGCTTTTCCACACTTTTATCAACGAGTGGAAAACAAAAGAGAGGTATTCTCTGGCTATAGCCTGTGAGAGGCGTGACCAATCCCAACATCTTGATGGGCGAATAGAGGACAAACATAAGAGAGGTTAGTAACTGACATCTTCAGTACTATTATCCTGATTATAATTTGTTATTAATTTGTTATTATTGTACTGCCATCATTAGTATTATCACTACTGAAATGCTACCTCACCATACTATAGATGATATATTTTACTATATGGCTTTACTCCGGGATTAATAAAGTGTTATTTTATTTTCATCAAACTTGAGGAAGAATACTGTATTAACCTAAATAAAGTCGGCAAATGTAAGAGTATTGATCAGGTTTTTCATATCACTTGGCACTGCACAAGTGCTGTCTGTTCATCTTGACATGTTTTCTCCGAGCATTGTCAGCAGACCATCAGACGCTCTGCAGGACTAATGGCCTCCCGGTAAGAGGAGGGGATGGACTGCTGTTAATAGGTCTATCTGTCTGCTGGGGAGAAAGAGATGCCTACTACTTATCACTACAGCAGGAGCAGAGCACAGGCATGTACTCAGGACACACACACACACACACACACCATGGGACCCACGTTTCCACATTTGGCAAACTCATTCCCTTTTTTTGCGCCTTATCTTGTGTGTTGCCTTGCAGGTTTGAGCTCTAGTCTCGCCCCTCCTCCGCTGGATGCTGATTTGTCAGTGGGTGAGAGGTTGGAGCAGGTCAAGGCCTGCCTCAATAGGCCGTCGGATGGTCGTGCAGCTGCTGTGGTTGTCACTTATGACATAATCCATGTGTACAAGACACTAGTACTGAGTTGTGGCATCAGCTTGGAGGGGAATTGTGAAGACCCTAAGGTGAAAACACACACACTGTATACAGAACATGCATGAGAATAGGTTTGGCCCCTTGACAGTTAATTCATTTAATTTATTTTATTCCAATTTCAGTCCATTTAAGTTTGTTGTATTTTTTATGTAACCATGAGGGAAATATACTTTTTTGAGTATGATTTAAAAAAAAAAAAAGGGCTTTAAACTTACTGTTTACACATATCTCCTAATTTTGTGATTAAATAGTGGCTGATATGTTATGTGACTGTTATTGTCAGGTGGCGTGTTGGCTCATCGACCCGGGGAGTGAGGAGAGAACTTTGGCCAACATGGTGATGGTCTACTGTCCTGAAGAACTGGCTTTACTTGAAGGACTGGGCGAAGGCAGATACGCCCAATCATACTGTCCACGTGTTAAGGCAGCCACGGAGAGTGTGCTGGTGTTTGGCACCATGAACCATCTCACTGGGCTTTTGGAGAAGGATGGCATGCTGGGTATGGAACGAAAACTGGAACATTGCCTAGACATTGCCTTCATCTCACTCATATCACGGAAGGGAAACTGCCGTGGAAATGTTCAAATTACAGATTTCATGTGTGGTTTTTGTTCAACAGGAATGGGAAATTGCAATTATCACAGTTGGTTATTTTTTATTTATCGTTTTACTGTTGTGTGCCACGGCAGATTTATTCAGGCGTATGGAAATGCCCTCCCAGATGTGTTTGGCTCTGTTGGAGCTGAATGGAGTAGGTTTCAGCGTTGGAGAGTGTGAAAGACAGAAACATGTGATGCAAGCCAAACTCACTGCCCTGGAATCGCAGGCTTACAGCCTGGCCGGACACAGCTTCTCACTCACCAACATTGATGACATTGCACAGGTCTAGCATCTTTCTTCTCTTCCCCTGACTGCATTAGAGAACAGTAAATAACACAATTTAAGGTTTAGCTGATACAGTTGTGCAAAGGAGCTAAAAATGTGTGTGTAACTTGCATATTTATGAATCCTGGACCCCACAGAAGTCAAGTCAAGTGCAAGTCCAAGCTGCAATTATGCAATGCTAATAAGTAAACAATGAAGGAGTGTTTCAAAGAAGTCTGGAAGTTTCTAGAAACCTATATGTGTGTTGACTGTGCAACTCATAGGTACTGTATCTCGAGCTCCATCTGCCTCCAAACGGGGACGTGGGGGGAATTAAAAGCAAGAAGACCCTTGGTTACGCCAGGAGAGGAGCAGGCAAAGTACGACTAGGCAAACAGTTTAGCACCACAAAGGTAAGTTGTTAACCCTCCATGGTAAAGTCCTGTCACTGCTGTTATTGAAGCTGATATCAAATACAGGGTGAAGGCTTCCACAAATTGTGCAATTTCGCCTGTGTTTGGTTGGGATAGTACTATCTGAGACAAATGTTGTGGACAAATTCTTAGAATTTTAACTTAAAGTGGACCTATTATACCCCTTTTTGCACAAGGTAATATGGGTAGTTATATACAGTATATATATTCCATATGAGGTACCCAAAACATGTTTTTGAATTTTTTTGCTGAAAATACCACTCAGATAGTGCATTAGAGCCACTCTAACATACCTCTAAATTCATTGTGTTACTGACGCTCTGTATAAATGGGAGGAGCCACCATCCTGAGGCCACGAGTTATGTGAGCCAATGGGGTTTGAGCATGGAGTTCTATTTATTCTGTAACTTTCACTGATTTCACCTTATTGGTCCACCAAAATCTGTATTTGAACAACTTTGAGGCAAGAAATACACAATCCAGTTCCTAAAAACACTCATATTAGATCTACAAGGCCTCATTTAAAAGTTAGTTCCCCGACTTGCCGTGCCATGCTCCAAGCATCTGGAGGATACAAACACTGCACCGGGACTCTCGTACGCAGGGAATTTTTATTTGATGTAAATGTTGTAAAATAAAATAAATACACCAACAATAAAAACACTATTTTTATGTTTTTGTTTGGAGAAACCCACAGTGGATCGGATGGAGCAGATGACCAGATAAAGAAATGTGTGACGAGCTGAGTCAGCTTCTGCAGAGAATAGAAAAAACCTTTGCAAACAGAGCGTTCAGAGCAGTCAAAAGCCTGAGGGCTTTGCTCAATGCGATTACTTTGTCATTAGTTTATCTCATTATTTGAATTATTCGACACTTTGGCCACGTATAATATGAACATCCAATATTGTAACATTATATCTATGACAGAAAGTAAGGAAAAAACAAATCGATCCCCTTTAAGCCCCCTTATGTTGAGTTGACTAATTTGATGATGTCATAAGGATGTGCTGGAGAAACTCCGTCCTCTACACCCGTTGCCTGGGGTGATTCTTGAGTGGAGGCGGATCACCAACGCTATGACCAAGGTGGTTTTCCCGCTGCAGAGAGAGAAACGGCATCACACTACCCTGGCCATGGACAGGATCCATCCCATTGCCCAGACACACACGGCAACAGGTACATTTACGCACACACAATTACACAAACACGCACATAGTCACTGGGATTCTAATTTGGTCACATAGTGTACTGAATGTAGAAGAAAGGAGGTATTAATGAATTGAATAATATATTGTCTTTTTTATTGGGTGCATTATTTTTTTTATTATTGTTATTATCATTTTCTTGCCCAGCAAATGGTCACTCTGCACCTTATATATTTTTTTCACAGGTAGAGTGAGCTTCACAGAGCCAAACATTCAGAATGTCCCCAAAGACTTTGAGATTGACATGCCAACGGTGGTGGGGGACAGTCCACCTTCGCAAGATGGCCGGCATTTTGCCACTAAGCCGGGGTAAGCCAACATTTCCCCACAGGGAACCATTGCATTGTTCCGTCCCAAAGTCCCTTGAAAATGTTTAAACCCAGGACACAAATTGATTGATTGGACATTGACTTTCCTTCACCTATCACAGCTCTATTTCACACCTAGACCTCCCCCATTTTCGATATATTTTTTTCTTCTAACTTAAGTTAATTCCATTCGACATAACTATGTTTCTTAAGCATACTTTGTCTAGAACTGCACTAACAAGCTTTGCTGTATAAGATGTTTGTGTGTGAGTGATGTGTATTGATATTGTAGCTCACGCTGGAACCTCACCAGGCGCATTTTAGGGGGGGCTGGGATTTAGGATAATATTGAAACACGTGTTTTCCTTTAATTGGGACAGATTTGGGTGTATTCTATCTTAATTTATTTTGATGATAATGCAATACCTCTGAAAGATGATGAACACGTTTAAAATGGTCACCCATTGGAGCTGTAACTAATGCAGTAATGAGGCTGTTGTTTCCTTCCAGCAGGAGGCGCTCCATGATGCCCCCACTTCCAGTGGGCGGTCCAGAAAAAGGCCCGGCCTTCTCTGTTAGCATGCGACATGCTTTTGTACCCTTTTCAGGTTCCTCATTTTGTTATTTACACATATTACTAACAGGATCTAGACTTAGCGTGAATTTATTTTAAATATGTGGTGTCATTTATAAAATTTGTGTGTATGTGAGAACTTTCAGAGCATGTTTATGTGAAACAGTTTTATGTTTCTTTGCTGTAGGTGGGATGATATTGGCAGCGGATTATTCCCAGTTGGAGTTGAGAGTGCTGGCTCACCTGTCCAAGGATCGGCGCCTCCTCCAGGTAAGATATTCACTCAGACACACAATACAAATAGTATTCATAACATGCAGGTAATTTATTACAGCTGAGCAAAGCCATAGAAATCATGATTGTAGTTGATCCGGTTTTATATTTATTGAATATGTAGACAGCGAGAAGGAGCAGGAAACACTAGTCATAAGCATCCAAGACTCTGCTGACTCTAAATCACAGTCACAAGTTCTGTTCAAGGGGATGGTGAATGGTAACTTTCCACTAGTTCAAGGACATCCACATGTGGCAACAAGTTCAAGTTTAAGTTCAAGTTCACATATATGCAGTGAAATGTCATGACACCCGGTGATTACGCACAATAAGCTCTATAAGCTCTAAAAATACTAAAATGTGCGTACAAACAAGGACAAACCAGGACGTCTGGTCACGTAGGCTACATCAACTGTAAATATATGACACTTTGTTTAGGAAACAAAAACCTTGATAACAACAAGTGGAAATCTATCTAAATATCGAAAACATGGATATTTTGTTTTGGTGTTAGACATAATGAAAACAGTGTAGTGACTATGATTGGTTCAATACTCAACAATCAATCAACTAACAAACTAGTAAATCACTCAATATCAATTCTCACCTTGCATAGCTCATCATAATCACGATCAAGAATTTCTGTTCGGGTCCAGTGAGGTTCCCCGCCGAGCCTCATCACCATAACTGCAGCGGTTGCTTTGGTCACAATGGCTCCACAGATGGCTTTCAGACATGTGACCCAAAGGAGGATAATATTCAGGGAAACTACCACCAAAACGATGTATGCAACGAACAAAATCACCCTGCGAGGGAGAATCTGTTTGATCCAGGAGAAGGAGTTCTTGGTGTCGCCGGGGAGAACTTTATGACTACGATGGAGGTGATCAGTAACGTCATTAACGCGAGCATTGTTGTAAGATATGAAGGTACAACACTCAACTCCGATTACTGCACAAACCCCACCTTCAGACGCCAGGATGTAGTCAAGGATAGCTTGGTCCTTGAAGGCGACGAGTCTTGTCGAGGCAGGTTCCTGATCCAGGAGAGACCTATCTCCAGCACCGGAGTTAACTAAGTCTTCAACAGCGTTTGATAGAGCTCTCATTTGGTTCAAGGATGACTGTACCCCATAATTTTGCCTGAGCATGCCAAATACTGTAGACCAAAAGGACTGGTTAGGGGTGTGTAAAGCACCAGGGCTGTCTGTATCCAGATTGGATCTAATGAGATTCTCCAAGTCTGGAGTTGAAGGTGCATGGGGTAGTACACGCATTGCTGGAACCACATAGCCTAGCCCGCATATCCCACTCCACCCCACAGGGAGATAATCATAAGCTGTTGACCCACAAACCCAATATGTACCTTTTGCTGCTGGGACAGAACAATGGGCTGCGGCTGTAGCCAGTCTACTAAAAAAAGGATTATCGGTAGTGCTAGCACATTGCTCCGGAGGAGGAGCGGGGAATGTGCGAATCAAATTTTCATACAATACGGGATGCGATGGAGAATACACTGCTCCACAGCTTGATTCGCCTAGAAAAGAACTGGTCCCATTTCCTTTGATACACCAGGGGAACTTCAGTGGGAGAACATTAAGTCTCAGAGACGCAGGAGCATCGCTACAACGGTGACAATGTTGATCAGCAGTGTGGCACGGCGTCAACCTCGTTTGGGGTGACATGGGACACAGCTCATGATAATAGGCCTCATTGGTACGCAATAAATGACAAGTGTCACAGTCGGAGGTTGGCACAGCCATCATAGGAATTCCTTCCTCTGAGCTGAGTGGAATGAAACCACATACATAACCGTTTGTAGTGTTGTTCAGAGGCTGGTGCTCGGCCACCAGTTCAGCCAGCCTGAGGTAGACGTTTATAGGTGGTCCGCGGTCACCCTCAAGGAGCTGGCCAGCAGCAATGGCTGGAGAGGGTGTCACTTGAACATTGCTCCTATTGAGTGTTGAAGTCGGGGCAGAGATTACCGGCATTTCACCCTGAATCGGCGTGCCGCCATTTAAGGCGCTCAGGAGCAGGAAGAGGAGAGTTCCCATGCTGCTCGTGATCATCATCGCCATCCACGGAGTCTGGATCGGGGGAAGGGTCCAGGAGGGTTGACGGTGAGACTTCACAGCTGTGTGGACGGTCAGCAGGACCTGGTACGGACCGCTCCACCTGGCCGGTCTCTTCCTTGTAAAAAATGTATAGGTGTGTCAGCTGCCATCACAAAAGTGTTGATGTTCATTCCATATGGGGCCTAATTAAATGTTCATAGGTGCGCTAACTGGACTTATCATAGGCACACCTGAAACACCAAACGCTTCTTCTATTTCAGAAGACTATAATACGATGATACTTATTATATTCTTATTTCCTGTGTCAAGCTTCTAACTTCAGCTAAAGGAAGTACATCTGTTTTGGTTCAATGGCAGTTGGAACAAGACGGTTGTCTTGCCCTCACATGTCTAGAGAACTTTGATTAACTTCTTCCTTAGATAGTGCGAGGCGCCAAGTGAGGCGCTGACCTTGATGCTAAATATTTCAGTACCGCACTCACACACAGACAGTCTGGCGAAGTAAAAAGGGAGGGGGAGTCCGCACAGACCAAGACGAAAAAACAGACAGAGGCTTTACCCAAAAGTTTTGCAGAAACACATTATGATGTAATTTTCTTTCCATTTTGGTGTTGGATTGGACAATATCTTCTGTTATATTTCTCTTTCCAACTCTTTGTGAGACTCTAACCCAACAGGCCCATCCAGGCAAATAAACCGTTAAAACATGTTTATAGTTTTATAGTCTCACATCGATATCGGTTATAATCACACATAACGACTTTTCCAAAAATGGATGGTGGACCTGCCTCCACTTTGTGCAGAGATGGGGAACAATAACATGAGGGGATTTTTTTACAAAAGGCTCCCTTACCTCTTTCAGATGCTGTGTTCACTCTGTCCAGCCTTGAAGCGTTCTGCAAATACTCAGTCTTCAGTCAGGTTCAAAGCTGGTCAAATGGGATTATATTTCTTGGCTGGTACACAGGGAGAGGCTACAGCAGTAATGAGCCTGGCAGAGTCTGCCGGCTGTGTCTAGACGAGTCCAACCAAGGCTGCTCGGTGCGAGGGAGGGCAAACGGTAACTTCTCACTCCTTCAAGGACAACCGCCTGTGGCGTAGGGGGTTGGACGTGAGGCCTGAGTTTCAACGTAAGATACTCCAGACCCAGAACTTGCGCGCATTAAAATCCACTAGTAACGAAGCAGCCATTATTGTATTTCATGCGTCAGGTGCTGAACGGCGGAGCGGATGTGTTCCGTTGCATCGCCGCGGAATGGAAGAACATCGACCCCGACGCCGTGGACGACGGCCTGAGACAACAGGCCAAACAGGTCGAGCCTCAGAGTGACCCTACGCTTATTCTCATTCAAGTGGTTGCTTAAAAATCCTCCGCCGACCTCATCCTGATGTCATTTTGAGTGCAGATTTGCTACGGCATCATCTATGGGATGGGGTCCAAGTCTTTGGGGGAGCAAATGGGCGTCGATGAGAACGACGCAGCCTGCTACATCGAGAGCTTCAAGGCCAGATACACGGGTACGCTGCTGTCCCCGTTCATATCCGCCTTGTACACGCGTCTCTGCTTTCAGGCTGTATTTCACGCATTTTAACTGTCGTTTTCTGCCACGGGGGTTCAGGGATCCAGATTTTTCTCCGAGAAACCGTTAAGAACTGCGCCAAGAACGGCTACGTTCAGACGCTGCTGGGCCGGCGGAGATACCTGCCCGGGATCACGCACGCCAACGTCTTCACCAGAGCGCACGTACGTTTTAATGTTTGGGATAATTGAGCGGATTAATATCAGTACACAGCAGGTTTTGTTCTTTTATTACTCTCGTCACACTCGGCCCCTCTCAGGCCGAGCGCCAGGCCGTCAACACGACCGTACAAGGTTCGGCGGCGGACATTGTAAAACTCGCCACGGTCAACATCCAGAGATGTCTGCGGGAAACCTACCCCAACGCTCCCCTGTCGCACCAGCACTCTCAGCCAGGTGAAACAAACTACACGGGGCTCTCAAATCTCTGGCAAAGCAGGCATAAAGTGTCTGAGGTTTTTTTTAAGGATTGTAGAAATAGCTTTTACAAGTCCTTTCTGGTGGCTTTTTAGGGCATAACATGGTAAGAAATCACAGAATCATCAGAATGCTAAATAACCTCTTAAGTCCCTTTTCAGAGATGTCAGGTTAAACATGGATGTAGCTCCTAACAAATTATGGGTCTATCCCATTTCAATATCTACGGCTACTTCCCAAGTATTTTCTATGATGTGCTCTGTAACTAAATGGTACGAAGTGAATTTATCCTGCACTCGATACATCCAGAAAAACATTCCTTTCAAATCAGTGATAACCATAATCATCACCCTAGCCCAAAGAAAGGTCATTGTTATGCATATTTCACAAACTGAATTGAAATAATCTCTATTCAGTATGTAAATAAACTTAACCCAATTTTATTTACAACGCAAATACATTTTACTACCTTAATTTCATTTAGTGACATCAAATGACAATGTATTTGAGGGTGTGGCAAACTACTGTACCCGAATGAAGCAACCACATCATTATCTGTCCATAATTCCACACACTGCTCCTTCGCCTCATTTATTATGTTTTTTTCCCTCTCCAGTCAGTCGTCGCGGCAGGGCCGGGAAGTCTCACCGGAGGGGAGCCTACTTTGTGCTGCAGCTGCACGATGAGCTCATCTACGAAACCCCGGAGGAAGACCTCATACAGGTCGGAGCGCAGCCCCTCACCAAGTCATTTGTCGTGTCAGGATTGAGTAAATAGACTAGAGAACAGTTAATATACCTTGTTGTGAGTTAACGTTTTTATCTCTCTACCCCTATCTGCGTCAGGTGGCTCAGATAGTGAAAATGGAGATGGAGTCTTCCATGAAATTATACGTGAAGCTGAAGGCTAAGGTGAAAGCCGGACCCAGCTGGGGAGACCTGGAGGACCTGGACATATGAACGTGCGTTTGTCCTGGAGATGAAATGCTTGAATCTAAATGGTACCGAGAGACATTGAGAGATTCCGTTAACAAGTAATTAATGGATGCTGCTGCAAATGTCAATCTATTTTGACAGATGTTTTTAATTCAATACACAGAATCTAGTGAAGATGAATCACTGTATTTAACACCAAACTACGAACTATAAATGAAATTAACATGTATATTTTTTTTACTGTGCATTACAAAATGATTCAAATATTGTCAAAAAAGCCTTTTTTTTTTTTTTTTTTAACAAGCTATAGTATTTAAGCAGTATGTCTAATCTAATAAATTAAAACATGAGCTGGGCCGGTGTTGCATGTATTGACTTTTGTGAAATGTGCAAACACTTGATATTTAAAAGAAAAGAGGTCCTCGCAGTGTTTGTCTCAAGGACGTCCTGAAAAGTCACATTTTATTGAACCATAGTTTTACGTGTCATTAACAAGAACATAGACCCCACTGTTTTGAATTTCATTTTATTCTTTTTTTTTTTTTTTTTCATTTGACATCATTGTGTGTCTACTGTTGTCAGCATTATAGACATTTTTTGTGCAAAATCAACTTTGCCAGTTCTGGGTTCAGAGAAGGGAATCGACAGGGTAGAGGAAGCATCTTCAGGGACCTTTGCAATTTGTTGTTGGACAAGGTCAATTCCCACACACAAGAGACACTCTGGTGAAAACCGATACAATTGGGTGGATACTCCAGTGGATTCTCAGACACAAGACACCAAAAATTGAATTAGGTCCTTTTTTTGTTTAATCCAAGTAAAGACAATCTCACCACTTGAAACAAGAGGGGCAATTTTGGATTATGGACGATGCGCCTGGGATTGACTTTAGTTCACTGCTGATTTCAATACCATTGACCAGTGGATCAACATACTAAGAGAAAGATACAACAAATAAATATGTGATGGACAAACATCCATTAAGTCAAAAAGCAGCAACATGATAAAAAAAAAAAAAAAAAAAAGGTTTTCAAAATGATAGGAGTGTGATGTGGTCTCTCTTCTTCAGGTGCCCCATTAGTCAAAACATAAAGGTTGCTTTCTGAGAACCAACCATTTAACCTGTCGTACGACAGCCTATTCAAGTATGTTCGGTTTGTTTCACGAGAGTGTTGAAGTGGTCATGAAGTGCAGACTCGCATAGAGTCGCAATTATACATCTGTAGCTTCGGCTGGCTCTGCAAACGTCCATGAATGTGGAGCAAATTCTTGCTGTGGACCTACCCGACCAATTCTGAGGCTCGTGACGATGTATTCCAAACAACTACAAGGACACAGAATTACTTTCCGCCACTATCGGCTTTTTAGGTCACGGAAAATAGAAATAAAGGGGGCTCTGTGTGTGAGGGGTGGACAAACGCATCTGTAAACATGAGTTAGTCACAGACTCATTACCACAAACAACACAAGAAAGTTATTAATTAAGGCATTGACACAGGTGGAGCTGTGCATCCAACCAGAGTAGAAAACCGAATTGAGGAAAAGAAACATATGTACACAGATAAGTGCTACTTCAGTCGCCTAGTGGTCCACAACAACTGGAACCAGTAATGGCCGTCCTTGTTCCAGGAGGTTAAGGGGGGGCTTGTGACGCGGGAGGGGCAGGAAGTATCCCTGATCTGATGGCGTCATGAAGAAAGGCTTCGGGCTCAGCCCACACAGTGGATGAAATGGGATACACGGGAGGTGGAAAATAAGGTCACAGGAGGTTTTTTTTATCGAGGGCGGAGTTCGAGGGGCGGTGTCAGGGCTCTCCACCGTCCGCGTCCCGGCTGAAGTAGTACCTGACCGGGGGGCCGGGCAGGTCCTCGTCGCCGTCCGCCTCCGGAGCGAAGGACACGGTCAGGTCCACGTAGCGCCGCTCCGCCGATGGCTTGATCAGCTTGTGCATCCTGGGGGGGGGGGGAGGGGAGGGGAGAGGAGAGGAGAGGAGAGGAGAGGAGAGGAGAGGAGAGGAGAGGAGAGGAGAGAGAGAGAGAGAGAGAGAGAGAGAGAGAGAGAGAGAGAGAGAGAGAGAGAGAGAGAGAGAGAGAGAGAGAGAGAGAGAGAGAGAGAGAGAGAGAGAGTTCTGTGGCTGAACCTGGCAAAACCATCCAACTGCAGTGGGATGAGTGGAAAGACAAAAAAGGAGACAGAAACAAACTCAACGTCTTCAATTAATAACCACGCTTACGTCAGCTTCAGTCTCTTGCTGTGTCCGGGCATCACGGGCACGTAGAGCATCTTCACACCGTGGACCACCATGGTGGGCTCAATTCCATACTTCTCCTGGATTGCAGTCGGGACAGATCGTCCAATGACGTCAAATATGTGGAACAGTGATGGACGGACGGGACGGACCGATCGGACGAACAGTGCTTGTCTTGAGAAGTCTCACCACGTACTTACCCGCACTGCGTTCATGAAGTCAGAGAGCGTGAAGTCTTCGTGGCCACAGACGGTCCAGCGGTCCCAGATGGAGAAGTTGATGTCGTCTCTGAGAAGGAGGTCAAACAGGAGTCAGCACGATGGAACAAAGACGTTTTGTGGCCTGAAGCAATGATGAGGAGATGATGCGCTCTCCGTAAGTTCTGAAATGTGAGTCGTATTTGAAAACTGCAGCTTTGGTCCTTTAATCTAAACATATTGTAGAATTGAACGATTTTACAACAAAATTGTGGTCAGCTCAAATGCGACCACGATTAATGATACATTCAACTATATATTTCCCACCTGACGCGTGTCCTCTTAACTGGGGCGGTCTCAGTGAGCACCACTACAGGGATGGCCAGGTTAAAGAAGCAGTTTTTGAAGGACTCAAAACCAAAGCCGCCGACGACCTTGATGAGTTCCAACGCCACCTGAGAAAACCCAAGAAGGAGAACATGTCAAAATTGGATGGAAAAGGAAAAGCAGTCTAGAAATCAGCCGTACAATTGGATTAGTGAAGATATTGTACCAATCTAGTTCATTCTGTTAAAACTGGTTCTTCTCTCATTTTGTCATATATCATTTATTTTAAAAATCTGTCCATTTTTAAAAGCAATCAGAACTTGAAAACACAACTTTTCATTTTATCATGGAGGAAAAGTCAGGCATTGACATTTTGGAAGTTATAAACAGCACATAGAGATTATTTTACATGATACATCAACTATGAAAATTGTTGAAGAACTAAAAATATACTTTGATGATTTACCATCGTTGGAAGATTTGATCGCAACTTCACACATATTCAATAAACAAGTAAAAGTATATATATATGACATATTTGTTTTAATATAATACAGGTAGGGAAAACCAACAAAACACATTTAAGGTATTTTATAGGACAAAGGAAAGACTAGCACATGAAAATTGTTTTGGTCTAGTCTTACCAATCCCGCCACGGCGGCTGTTGCCGTGGCGATAGCTGGGATGATCTTGCCGGCGATGCGCTTGGTCTTGAGGCGATCGGCGGCCTCGATGGCGTACATCTTGGCTCTGAGCGCAGAAGCCGACTCCACAAAGTCCATGTGACCATTACTATCGTCATCCTTCTCAAACTGCAGTGGGGTCATTTGTAACCACTCTAAACAAACACACGCACACATGCATGCACGCACAAAGGAAAACGTCTTATTCAGGGAGGTAAAGGGACAGATAAATATACATTTCTGTGTTCTATAGGAATCGTTCTAACTCTAAATTCAAATCTTGGCTCCTGGTCGTCACCTGGTGTGACGTTGTTGGCAGCGATGGCCTCCTCCAGCTGCGTGATGGCCTCCCTCTCCTCCTCGCTGCTCAGAGACATCTTCAGCTGATCTGGCTTCTTTGCAGTCTCATCCGTCTCTATGAGCTGGACATCACGCACACAAACACAAACACACATACATAATTTGCTCAAGAGGTTCGAGAAGCGTGTTGCACATCACTACTTGGGGATTTCTGGCAAGACCGAAATGGATAAACCTACTTTTTCGGAAAGCTGGTATTCTGGAATCTTGATAGCGCTAAGAATCCTGGCCAGTTCCTCTTCAGATTGATCCTGGAGGAAGAAAAGCTTGAATGTCCCTGCGTCCAAAATGGCGGACTAGGTATTACATGTTTGTACTATTGTCCAAATGTGCAAACAAAAGTCCATGACGGAATTGCATGCGGTCCAGATTAAAATGATTATTCTATATAGTTTTACATATGGCCTTGCCATAGGCAAGCATAATGAACAGTGTTACCATATTTCACCAGATACAGAATGTCATCTGGTACTTTCCGCATGCTATGTTTTTTGGACATACAAAAATGTTCACATTCTAATTTGGCGTACTAAATAGTATGCTAGTATGCCACTTCGGACGTGGCAAGCATAATCATGCGAGCGTGTGTATATATACACTACCTTTTCTGAGTACGGGATGTTATAGATCCCTGCAAACAGACGGGCCATGCTGACAATGAAGGTGTAGTGCCTGATGGGTAAAAAAATAAAAATAAATAAAGAAAATAATGCACAACAAAAAAATCTGTCTTTATATTTGCTGTGTAATTTTGAGATTTTTTTATACATGATTGACAAAAAAAAGCTCTTTTTTTTTTTAGAAGAAGAAGTGTGCACTCACAAAGAGTCTTTCAAGTCAAATTCGATAGGCGTTGGAGGTCTTTTCGGTGACTGCCAAAACAAACCTAAATAAGTAGACAAGACTAATTCACAACCTCTTCACGCAGGTAGGACAATGGATGGAATGTTTATTTAGAAGGTTTGCGTATGAGAAAAAACAAAGAAACGTAAACATACTTCCATCCTTTAACCGTGTGTCCAGGGGGAAAGAGTGCAACAACTGAAGGGCCTTCAGGAGAAAAACAGTGAAATGGATTAGGTCGACTCTAGCGTGGATCCCGCATTCACAAAACATCCTTCATTATTGTCTTAGATCATGATGGCCGGTTCATTACCTTCCTCTTGAAATACTTGTCAAATTTAAGGCGGGCTGCAGCGACACACTGCTCCCACTGGCTGGGGCGCCTGCTCAGCAGCTTAATGACCTGGAAACCCCCTTCCAGGCTCTCTCTGGCCTGCATCCTCTACACAGACAGACAGACAGACAGACAGACAGACAGACAGACTCATTGAGAAGAGTTTGATATTAAATGGAGCTAGGGCTAGGCAATAGACAAGAACGATATTGATAATTTGACAATGTGGTTTCAGAACATATTTACACACAAGATTATTTGAAAACAATCATTAGTCATGTGGATGTTATGACCAAGCAAGTTTGATTACACCAGATAGAACAGCCTATGAAGGAATATCCTAGACATAAGAAGCGTCACCTGTAGCACAGCTTCAACTGAAGAGTGGGTCTGCCAGAACCGGTTATAGATGGAAGGCTTGTGGGCGAATGCACTCTCAAACTGCAGAGCGAGAGGAAAAAGGTAAATGTCAGAACATTCTGTTTAAAAGATTAAACGGTAAAACAAGGTTGGGACAGGATAAGTCAACACTGTTTGGGACCGAATGGTGTTGTGTTGGGCACCTTGTCCCTGGCCCATTGGATGGTGTGTTCTATGACCGCAGGGAAGGACTTAAGAGTGCAGAATGGAATCTCCTCCTCGGGGGGGTCCCTCTGAAAAATAAGAGATTTTCCTTAAAACAATGTGTAGAGTAAAGTAGGTGATCCAACAGTGGCAAAATCCACACTATAGCCAACAGCTTTCATAGAACAAGCTAGAGAGATGACACAGGGCCAGCAGCAAACAAGACTCACATGGCTGTTGTAGGACTCTGTCAGGTTTGGCACAATGATTTCGGTGTGTCCTTTGGTTCCCATGGTGCCAGAATCCAGCAGAGCTTTCTGATTGCATACGCTACGACTGTAGATTGACCAATTACAGCCAGAAAAAGAGGCACAATTTAGCAAAGAAAATAGTAACTTGTCAAAAGCAAACCCTGCCCAAATTTACTCCCACACTTACGCATCAACACTGTAAGAGTTCCCACTAGATCTGTGATGCTTTGCTGTAGTACTGTACAGTAGAGCTCCACAATGTTGTACTGGTCCATTTCAGAACAACAAGCAAGCTTTTACTCAAAGGAGATAGACTAAAAGGTCCACACATCACCACTGTGACCTCCAATGACAAAACCGACAGAAGTATTTTCCAATTTATTTTCAACTACAGAGAAAACACTGAGGCCTGATTTGTACTGACCTGTCTACATATCTACGAGCCTCCACATTGTCCAGCGCGGTGACCACAAGATTTAGTTGGCAGTAGAAGGCATCACTGTACACCCCCTCGGTGGCTGGACACACCTTGTTGAGGTGAGCGTTCACCTGCAGCCCTGGGTTGATCTCTAGCGTGGCAGCGGCTGCTGTGGTGCTCTTAGGTTTCTGAAGTGGGATGACGTGAACAGACGTTTACTCTTGAAAGGCTAACCCTCTTACAATTTGGAGTAAAGTAAAGTAGTATATTAAGTAAAGTAAATATTAAGTAAAGTAAATATTGGACAAGCATGTCCCAACTGTGGAATATAAGGATGTCACATATTGGAAGGTAAAAGATGGGACGAGGATAAAGGAGAAAGAGGGTATTTGTTTCGTAGGATGAGCACATCTGCTCACCTGGATATGACGTGGTCTGAAGAGAAACTGACGATTAAGGTTGGACTTCTCTATAAGGTCTGGGTCTGTGATGCACACCTGAAGATGGACACACATCAAAAAAAGACCAGTTAAATGTACTCCACAATCACCAAATCCTATACAAATATTTCAGGAAAAAAAACAAGACAAACTTAAACTCTACCTCTCCTGAGCACTTCGCCAATCCGACGCCAAGCAGGGCAAAGTTTTTCAGCATCTCACAGCCAATGGCGCCACAGCCCACCTTGGGAGTGAAACATGCAAAAAAAGAAAAGAAAAAAAAAAAAAAAAATGTATGAAGCGAAGCATCTCAACAACAGTCGATACACAGAATGATGCTACCGTGGTGTGAGAAACTCTCACCATGAAGACCCTGAGTTTGTGCAGCTCCAGACACATGGACTCCCCGATGCAAGCTCGCAGCCCGTCGTAGCGATCCCCCCTGCTGGCGAACTCCTCAGCGGAAAGAGACTGGAGCGGCTTGACGACTTCGATTGCGTCCAGGTAAAACTACATACAGGAGATGAGGTGTGAATGAATGCAAATCCATTCAATACATATCCCTTATTTTGAACAACTAGTTTAAACACAATGATAAATCAAATTTGCGAGCCATTTAAAGATCCTACAAAGAGAAATAGCAACATTTCTATGCAATCATTCCAGAATTTGAGTGAGTTCCACCAAGTGACAGGGTTCATTCTAGCATTACAAAATTAAATTCAAGGACTTTCACACTTTTTTTTTTTTTTTTTTTTAAAGAACTTTATTTTTAATTTCCAAAGACTTCCCACAACAAATATATATACAAATATAATACATTTTCAATGTGATCTTTATTCATTAAAATATAATATAATCTTAGTCTCATTGTCTATTATTTATATTATGTATAGTAGTATATATTATCTACTATTATAAGTGTATATAATATGCTGGATTTCATTGGCATAATCTGTCGTAAAAGCGATTCAGGAACATTTTGTTTATGTTACGATTTGAACAACAAAATCGGGGGAATATCACACGTTTTCGATTCCATTTTTTTTTTTTTTTAATCAATATTTTTCAAGGACTTTTCAAGCACTTCAGCACAAAACAGGATATTTTCAAGCAAGGTATTCCAGTATATACATTTCTGAGGACTAAATAGCACCTAATGCACCTCAAGGACCTGGTAAGAACTCTGGGGTGACTAGTGGTATACATGACGTACCCATTGCTGCAGAGGGGCAAACTTCCCTGTGAGGGCCTTGAGGGCCTCCTGACTGGCCAGGCCTCCTACAGCTGCTGCCAAAGGAGGAAGGGCCCCCCTCGCTGTCCTGGAGAGGCAACGCACCAACTCAGTGTTCACTGGGGCCTGGGTACAGAGGCGCCGAGAGAGGATTGAGTTAATGAAAGAAAAAAGAACAGAGGGACATCGATCTGATATCTGTCATCTAAAATTCTGGCCAGTTTGGCTTTTCTTTAAGATCTGACATATTTGATATGGCTTTTGATATATATTTTCTTAACCGAGATATTGTCTGACATTCATTACAAATATCAGTCAATCGAGGGCAAACGGTTCTTTGAGCCAGACTCATCATTAAACATAAAACAAGCAGTGAATGAATACAATACACCCCTGTTTTAGGTGGATATATGATCCAATGCAGTTTTGACCAATGCATGATCAACATTCTGTACTCTATTTTGGAATGGCAGTGACAAACTAATAAAAACAGGAGCACTATCTAAAATGACTTGTCCGGCAGGGTGAGTGTCATTAAAACATTTGCATTCAAGTAAAATTAGAGGAACTCACTTTGTTCCTGAGCCTCATGTTGACTTCCTCTGTGAGCTTCACCAAAACCTCAGCATCCTGCAAACACCTGATGACATCACAGTAAAAAAAAAAAAAAAAAAACTCAACTTAAGATAAGAAACGGCAAGAGACGAGAAAGGTTTTCAACCTTCTTCAAAAGGGGATTTGAGGGCTTTCTTAACATGATCAATCGCTTGCAACTTCTTGACATGCATCATTTGGAATTAAGGTTAGACAACGTACTGCAGGTAGAAAAGGACAAATAAACTAAGGCTGTGATTACCCTATTTTTGGCATTCTCCCTTGCTGTTCCTGGAAGGTGTCAAGAGCCAGCATGGCTGCATGGATCTGTAGCGGGGCCTGACAGTCATATGGAACAAATAGATTTTTTAAAAGCAAACTGTAAACTAAACTAAACTGTAAACTCGGATAATTAAGGCGCAACCCAATGAGCTCTCACCTCCGGTTTACTGAAGTCTGGGGTCAGAACCTGAGGGTCACACAGCTGTTTTTCCATCGTATCCTGACACACACACACACACACACACACACACACACACACACACACACACACACACACACACACACACACACACACACACACACACACACACACAGTTATCTGTTAGCTCCGTAGTACATTGCTATTGTTTTGTTTTGGGAGGACAGTGAGAAATCTTACAAAGCTGTAGGTCTTGGGAGTCTTCACCAGGACAAAGAAACCTCCGTGTGCATAGGGCTTCAGGTGTGATGTGTCTCCAATTGAAAAACTGTGAGGGGAAAGGACTGGCTCACACACACAAGCGCACACAGATGCAAGCGTGCGTGCGCACACACACACACACACACACACACACACACACACACACACACACACACACACACACACACACACACACACACACACACACACACACACACACACACACACACACACACACACACACACACACACAAATATGACAATACTGACAACAACAAAAAGATCACGGAGACAAATCATGACACAGCTCTGGACTGAAAACGTTCTACTCAGCAATACAATGTGCATCATTTCCGCAATGATGGTGCAAACTAAGTTGACTGCATGACTTCACTTCTGCTCAGATGATTTTGTTGTGTAATTTTGGAACCAATTTCTTGCAGCTCCGATTCATAAAAAAAAACCCACAACAAATGTTATCATTTCAGAATTTCTCCAAATGTGTCAATAGTGGAACTGAGAACAACATTTTCACAATTATATTTTGCAACTCATTCTGATGCAGATTAATATAATTTGTAAAAAAAAAATCTAAGTAAACAAAAATCACACATCACATCTGTGCTATCGAACAGAACATATGGTAGTAGCAGTTATTTTTTCCACTACACATTTATTACATGTATCTAAGGTTTAGTGTATATGCAAAGATCTGATATGTACAGGTTTATAATAAAATAATAATAATAATAATAATAATAATAATAATAATAATAATAATAACAACAATAATAAAAATAATAACATATTTGTATAGCACTTGTCGTACACAACATGCAATTCAAAGTCCTTTACATTAAAAGAAGGCCAAAGGCCATATTAAACACAGTATGGACTGTATCTTCTTTCAGAAATGTAATAAGCATTTCTAAATGTTCTCAACTAAAATGAACTAGAATTTACAGGTCACTCTAAAAGATCGATCGGACAGCTGCAGTTGATTCAGCATGCTGTTGCTCGAGCCCTCGCTAAGACCAAGAAAGTAGATCATATCACTCCAGTTCTCAGATCTTTACACTGGTTTCCTGTCCGTCAAATAATTAATTTCAAAATACTACTGTTGGTTAATAAAGCACAGAATGGTTTAGGTCCAAAATACATTTCTGGTCTTCTGCTACGTTATGAACCATCCAGACCTCTCAGGTCGTCTGGGACAGGTCTGCTTTCGGTTCCCAGAGTCAAAACTAAACATGGAGAAGCAGCGTTCAGTTTTCATGCACCACATATCTGAAACAAACTCCCAGAAAACTGCGGGTCTGCTGCAGCTCTGACCTCTTTTAAATCAAGGCTGAAGACTTTTCTGTTTGTTGCTGCCTTTTACTAAACAGACTACTAAACCATAATTTTATAATGTGTTCTTTTGCACTTGGTCTTGATGCTTCTGTTGTTTCATTTAAAGCACTCTGAATTGCCTTGTTGCTGAAATATGAATACAAGTGGCTTCAAGTGCACTTTATTATCACAGCCTTGGCCGATCTGAAATGGACATTTCAGATAACTGAAAGATCTCCACACCGATTTTCCGGGGCAAGGAAATCGCCTTGACGAGGAAAACCGCTATTCTGGGAATAGGTGAAATAGTTGTTAACAAAGATAAGATCTCGAGAACAGTTCTCAGGGGCTAGGACATCGCTCTGACAAGGTAAGATGCTACTCAGGAATAGGCGCTATTCCGGGAATAGGCAAAATAAGTGTTAAAGAGTAAAACGATGTTTCTTTGATTAATTTCTTGTACTGCACTTTTATGCATTCTAGGTATTCTATTTGTTAACTTTATGCATTCTATATCCTTTTATAATGTGTTTCTTTGCACTTTGTCTGAATGCTTTTTATGTCAAGCACTTTAAATTGCCTTGTTGTTGAAATGTGCTACAGTATACAAATAAACTTGCCTTGCCTAGAATCTCAAAGTCAACCTGTACCTGAAACCGGCCGCGCCGTGCCGTTTAGCTCCTCCATGCCGTTGACCTCTCTGAAGAGGACACTCTGGCCTGTCTGCAGGCCGTGGGTGCGGTTGTCCATGCAGCAGACTATGCCCAGGTTGTCCTGAAGGCCCAAAACGGTCAAAGAGGAAAGGTGATTAATGCTGAAGGTACGAATTTCCCTGTGACCAGCTTTAATTTAATTACAAAGAAATACTTATATATACAATATACAGTATCTCATAATACATCCAGCAGATAGCATATTGCAAAGCATAAACCTTTGATGAAAAATAAAATATTTTTCTAATTCTGAACCTCGTAAGAAATAGGAGATAGCAATGAGTTTAAAGTCCACCTGAGTGATGCTTTGGATGAAGATCTCCTTCGGCTCCTCCCCAGTGGGGTCTGATACCTCAAATTCATCCCCAAAATCACAAAACACCCGCACACAGACACCATATGCATCACAGCCGATGAACTGCGAGGAACAAACAATGCGAGGATTAGGCCAATATTTGAAAATGTGATAGTGAGCAGTGTTGCACCCAACAATGTAAACTAACTCTGATGGGAGGCTCTTGCGAGTGGCAGAAGTCATCAACTCTCTTCTGCAGGCTCAATCTTGCTTCGGTGAGAATCACACACTGGAGGAGAAAGCAAAGCATTCATTACCGTCACAATGTCTTGCAATCGTGAAGTAAGTTTGATTGTAAAATGAAAAAAAGCCCAAGTATATTCTTCGCCGTCTCTCTGCTTAACTAAAAAAAAAAAAAACAGCTGTGTTAACACGCAGATGAGGACGTAATACTACTGGTATTAAGTTACATTCTTCCTGCACATCAAGACTAATATAAGAGTGAACCTGACAAAGCTAAATGCGTTGATCTCTACATGGCTTTTTATTTCAAGCAAAAGCAAAAATACCACAGACTTGACTAGAGTAACTAACTTTAATTGTAACTAACGTGAAAATTTTTTTTATGAATCCAACAGCAGTATTGGCATTACAGTAATGACACTACACTCAAAATCTGAGTCGTGCTTAGATGGCCCAAATCATGACCTCCAAAACACTCTCACATTATGTCCAGAGTTTATGTTCTAACAACTTTAGAACAGTCTCTTACTTGGTATTTACTGAGGAAGCTCAGGTCAGTGTTGTCGTCCAAAACAGAGGAAGACTTGTCCACATGAACGTAGGGGTTCAACTCTACCACCCGGGGGAACACTGCTTCCACCCTAAATCAGAAGCATAACAAGTGTGTTTGGAGAAATAAAGTAAGTGAAGATAGGGAAATAAGTGAAGTGAAAGTAGGGAAATAAAGAAAGTGATGTTATGGTAGGTATGGAAAGAGGAACCTCCAAGGAAAATATATATATAATTTATAAGGTTTGAGGAGTTAATTATTGACATTCAGGCCATTTTTTATGCAAATATTTAATATATTGTTAAATAAATAAAATTCTAATAAACAACATTAACGCAAATATATGGGCTTCATCAATGTAGCCACATTAAGAAACTGATTTTTAAGGCTATACTGGGCTTGACATCTCAACTCAGCCATTTGCTTAAAGTGGGACACTTGCCGGAAACGGGACACATTAAGTGGGGATCTGGGGGTCCTCCCCCAGGAAATTTTGAGCGTCAAATACTTAATTTCTTGCATTATGGCAAATTGTTCTGCACCAATTTCTGCCTTTTTGCATCAATTTATGTTGGAAATATCTTTATGTAAAAGAAACACAAAATCATTTTTAATAATTTTAATTTTAACAATGCGAATATTGTAAATATTGAGGGCGACGTATCACCTGTGTCCCCCCGAAATCTATTGCCAAACGCAATCTCGGCTATTAAACAATAACTATTTAGAGATAGCCTAGATCTTTCCAGTGAACAAAGCTAAATTCTAACTAAACCATTCAAATGCTCTTCACTCCATTAGAAGACAATGGAGCAAGAAAAGTATTGGGAATATGACATTTAATTTAAAACAATTAGAAAGGATTTTTTTCCATTAAATGCCTTGATTTCATTTTAATTGTGTGGTTTGATTTAAAGGATGTTAATTGAATCCAGTAACATGAAATCATCATTATAAATAATATCATTGTTTGTAGTGGAATAAATATAAACAAAATATATTCATATAGTTTCATAGTTCAAAGAAATGCTTGGGACCCGTAAGAGCCGGCCGGCTCTATTCAACACTAATGCTTCTCCGTCCACTGCTTTCCTGTCCGTTCAGTACGTTTTTCTCAAATCAGACTTTTTTCCTAATTCTACTCATCTTATCACAGCATCATGTTCTGTTTAACATTATTATCATATCTTTGATATAAAAATGCAAATCATATCCATGATGTTAACTATTCTCATGGAGCCTGTATCTGTGCATACAGGCACTTCTCACAAGATGCTGGTCTCCGTTCTGCCCTCTCAAGTGGACAAAGCAAGTGGACATATAAAAATTCAATAAAATGAATCTTATTTTATTGAATCAGAACACTCTTTTTCTTTAAATTATTAGAACATATAAGCTCAAGCACGGGCTGTGGCTCAGGCCGGAGCTTGAGCGAGCTGTGGCTTGCTAAACCCCACACTACATTAGAGATCACATTTATTTTTCACTTGCACAATCAGACTGCATGAGGCATGAGGCATTCCACTTGCCTGAGCACAAAGTTTACTTGCCCTCGGTAAGCATTAATGTTGAGCCCTGATATAACATATAATGAATAAAGAGTGAGATATATATTTTAAAACTTCATATGATAAAAACGACACAAATTACCTTTGTTGTCATTGGATAAATATTTATTTTCATAAGCTCTGATGGGAAATGATCTACTAATGTTTTCCAGCTACAGAACATGAGGGAAACAACGGAAGGAACAGTCCCACCTTCCTGGTTCGACTTACCTCATTCTCTGGTTCAACACGTCCTCTTGCCGGATGAAGAAGTTGGAGCCAAGATCCCAGGTCTCACACTGCTTGGTGTCATGGAGGGTGACTGTCTGCAGACGGACACACATAACTGTTAGCTGAGCTCGGGCCAAACACGCATGAAGAGAAGTTTACATTTGAAATTGTATAACCGAGAGGCGACCCCGGGGTGGACCCAAGAACTGCTGGAGGGACTGTCTCTCAACTGGCGTGGGAAGGCCTCGGAAGTTGAATGGATGGATGACTATATAATTTAATGAAAATGCTTACCTTTACACCGGCCAGGGCAATATTCTTGGCTGTGAACCAACAACAAAGAATAGCAACAGTTGTTTAATTAGCTCATTGTCGGATCATTGATTCTGTTAGTTATAGGAGTACTAAAAGAATCGATATGGTTACTGTTCCACAACCTGCAGGATGACCCACCTATCTCAATTCCCAATCCTCCCATTCCACTCACAAAGACCGAGGACTGGGCCATCTTTTGCATAGCACCGTCTCCAAGCACATAGCGCTGGCGGCTGAGGGGGGTCAAATAAAAGGACAGAAAAAGTGATAGAGAGAGGGCCTACAAGAGACATCCAGGTCAAATAACTGTATATTGTACTTGTACAGTGTAAAACAAATCAACCCTTTTACTGTCTGACATACCATTGGGTAGGTTCCCGTGTCACTAAGCAAGGCAGGTATATTTGTATTCTAATAATACAATAATTATTATATTGTATAGAGATTTTATAAAGGAAAATAAAACGTATGCAAGCATAGACATAAAAAGCTCAAAACAGATCAAATACATAATAAAATCACAGGGACAACAAATCATGGCGGGAATCAAGCCCACACCCACTTGGTCTTTGGGGCTCTATGCCAACGAAAAACTAAGTAGGACTGTAACTACACACTGATGAATTTAAATAAAATGCTAACAAAAATATTATTATATTACAATATAATGTTTTGTGTGTGACGTTGCATTTTCAATCAACTTGCCTGTACAAAGAGTCGTCGATCTCCATCGAATCTGCAGCCATGGTGGGAGGGGAATAGGGGGGTTCACTGGTCCAAGAGAGAGCAACTGTGCTAAAAGATTACAAGTGGGGGGAAGAAGCACATTTAAATGTGTTATCTCAAAGAATCCTTAGTATACTCTGTAAGTATTTACAATTCATGCATTAAAGTTGTCTTGAAGTGAAATCGCTTAAGTTGTATTTAGTGTGTTAGAAGTTGAACTTATATGCTCATAAATATATATGTTTCATGTATGGTTTACACACATACCTAGGAATTCCGATATCATTGTAAGACAGGTTAATGTTTACATACACAATTTATTAGAGCTCTTACACTACACTTAGAGCACAGCACATAGATGACTAGCAAACTACACCTATGTGAAGTTAATACATAAAAGTAAATAAGAAGTACCAAAAAAAACATCAAGTATACTCACAATAAAGAACAAACGGGTAGAGATACACCTTTAATATTTGAAACTTTATATACTAAAAAATACAGTTTCAATATGGGAAAATACACTTTTCCCAATCGGCTAACAAAAGATTGGAATGGATCGAGAAGACATGAGCGATGAAAAGTGATGAGTTTTCTTTTCTTGACCTGCAGACAGCACCGCAGTGTAGTGCATGAACTAGCCAACGCTACTAGCTAGCAGCCGATACTCTTCCAAGGTGACGTGTCAGCCCGACATACGAGTCTGCTTTGGCTCTCCCGCGTTAGATAGTCGCTACTATAAAACATGGAGAAGACTACTACTGTTATACTCCGTGCTCGATGCCTCAAGGGCCCGCAGCGAGATGCTAACTGCTAGCTACTGATGCTAGTTAGCGCAGTGAAAGGCAGTGGCCGTGGAGCCGGCTTCAGACTAAAGCAAAGATTAAAAAAAAAAAACCAGTGTCGAATATGGTCACGTTTCCAAGCGAAGGCTTCACGCCTTACAGCTATAGCAACAAATCTTTCGTAAAAAGGAGAAAGAACATTATGTAAATCATGTGTGAGAAGGAGCCATACCTGTCAGTGTGAGCGAAGAACTGCGGCGAAAGAATGCCTCTGATTGGTGGGAGACTCGGAGCTGTTCCGGGTTACCTCGGTCACGTGATCCGGGGTTCGGCGTGTGGAGGGCGGGGCTTAGATTACTACGAGTGTTAATGGGCTGGTCTGCACTGTCTGCCTGTCTATCTGTCTGTCTGTCGGTCGGTCTCCCCGTATGTCGGTCCGTTTGTCCGTGCGTCTGTCTTGTCTATCTCTCTGTCTCCCTCTGTCCGTCTGGTGTCGACTTTTGTCAACACTTCCAAGGCACTTCAGTGGAGACATTTGTTTTTGTGTTTGTGTGGCGGAAATTGTACCTGGCTGCTGTGCCAGGTTTTGGCAGCTTGTGTTGGCAGGATTTGAGTCAAATATTTGGTCATATAAAACACATCTATTCCTACATGAGTGTGGTTATGAAAAGAAGGTGTTCACATCCAGGCAGATGTTGCAGCCCTGCAAAACAAAGAGACTCCCTGTTTGAACAGACAAAGGTCAGAAGTAAAACATTTACATGCTGTGGACATGTGGACTCCCTTTGCCTTGGGAAAGATAAAAGCTTTTCCTCTATTTATCCTCTTTCAACACACCAGTTTTTACAGCTAGTCTATGTTTTTGTCACTTTGTTTCTCTTCTTTTCTATGTATATTATCGGTCAGGTTTTTTTTTTGGTTTTTTTTTGCATTCATATATCAATTATCTATCTCATATCTAAAGGTTCCAAGTTCCTCTTGAAGATGACATTCTGGCCTTTCATCCCGGGGTTGTATCAGATTAGATTTGGTTTGCTGGGGCAATATCCTTCAACTTCAGATTGTCAGGCATCCTCCCACGATTCATATTGGTCCAAAAAGATCACATTGGTACCTCCCCCTAACACACACACATTTACACACACACACACACGGATACAAATTCCAAAGTGACTGTTGTTGCCCCTCTGCTTGCATTTCGGACGGCTGCCCACAGGCCCTCTTGGTGAAATGTTCTGCAGTCGCGTGGCCCTGCGGAGGCTCCAGCGGATCGCCGTCGCTCCATTAAATGTCACCGGGAGTGTAACGGGTGCCTCGCAAAAGGAGATGTCCACCCTACCGCGGGTCTACATCACCCGGCAGATCCCCCCTGAGGGTCTGAAGATCCTTCGAGAATCAGGACAGTGAGTTGACTTTTATTAAAAGACTGATGACTGGACGTCCAAATGCACTGCATGCAGTAGTACTTTGACTGACTATGAGTTTATCATTGACTTTGAGTAAATAGGGCAGACCAGTCACATAACATTGAAGCAGTCGAGAAGACGTATCCTATTAAAGCAAAGTCAATTGGAATTTCACATAACCTGTTCTACTCCACAACAGGGTCTCTACAAATGGAAGATTTAGTTTCCACAACATTAAACAATGCTAGTGAGATTGCTGTGTGATTGTCCCCAGGGTGCAGTTGGAGCTGTGGGACTCTGACGACGTTCCCGTGCCCAGAAAGGAGCTGCTCCAGAAGGTGAAGGGGGCTGATGCTCTGCTCTGTGTGCTCACGGAGAAAATCGATGCAGAACTGTTGGACGCCGCAGGTCAGATTGATCATCCTTTGTTCCTGTCGAATCTGACCTATCTGATGTATGCAAAGAGCCAACTCCCTCAAACGTGTGTGTGTGTGCGTGTGTGTGTGTGTGTGTGTGTGTGTGTGTGTGTGTGTGTGTGTGTGTGTGTGTGTGTGCGTGCGTGCGTGCGTGTGTGCGCGCGCACGTCAGGTCCGAACCTGAAGGTCCTGAGCACCATGTCGGTGGGGTTCGATCACCTGTCGCTGGACGAGCTGAAGAAACGGTTGGCCAATCATATCTCTCGAAAGAAACACACGAATCTATACAAAGCTGCCCCCCTTGAGCCATTTTGACGTCATGACAACTCATGACATCAAAGACGTATGGTTATAAATGAGTTCTTCCGTGTGTGCGTTCTCTTCAGGGGGATTCGCGTGGGCTACACCCCCGACGTGCTGACAGACTGTGTGGCAGAGTTGACCGTGGCTCTCCTGCTCACCACCTCCAGGAGACTCATCGAGGCCACACACGAAGCCAAGACGTAACACTATGCACATAAATCTGGGGGGGAGGCACTCACACGAGCGCTGAATTGTGTATAACTGAACCCGTCCTCTCCATCTTATGCTGCTCCATGTGCATCTCTTCCTCTCCCTACTTTCTTCTCTCACTTTGGATAGAGGTGGCTGGGGCACATGGAGAACTCTGTGGCTGTGTGGCCATGAACTGGCCGGCAGCACTGTGGGTATCTTCGGCCTGGGGAGGATCGGTGAGTGCGTTCTGTCCCTGAATTTCCCTCCGCCGATGAATAGTGTAATCACTCCATTGATAAGCTCCTGTGTGTGTCTCTCTACTTTTGTTGTAAGGCGTGGCTATTGCTGAACGCCTGGCCCCGTTCAAAGTCAAAAAGTTCATCTACACAGACGTAGCCCCCAGGCCTGAGTTAGCCAGTATCATTAATGCAGAATATGGTAAGAAAATGGCTTTTATCAGTAGGTTTATACAGGTTTAATCCCCAACCCCGATATAAACGCGCCAAGACAATTATAAATGATCTTGTATTGTATATCCTCCTAGTCTCCGTGGACGAACTAGCCAAGCGGTCGGACTTCATGGCCATGTGCTGCGCTCTGACACCGGAGACAAAGGAGATCTGTAACAAGGACCTTTTCTCCAAGATGAAGAAAACCTCCATCTTCATCAACACCAGCAGGTACTGGTGATCATAATATCCTCATAATAAACATATAACCGGGAAATACACAGTGAAACCAAATGTGCTTTTGAAACGTGAGTCTCCTGTGCGTCTTCTCTCTTTCTCTCTGCGTTGCTTTAGAGGAGGTGTGGTGAACCAGGAGGACTTGTATGAGGCTCTGTCCACCGGGCAGATCGCAGCGGCCGGACTGGATGTGACCGTTCCCGAGCCCCTTCCCACCAGCCACCCCCTCTTCACCCTCAATAACTGTGGTGAGTGTGGAAGAACTGATTTAGCATAAAGCAATCCTAAAGTGTTCTTGAACAAAGCAAAGTCATGATTTATTGGGTTGTTTTTTTATGGCAGAAAACACAAATAATCTCCAAGGATAAGATTCATACGTAATATATATATTTTTTACTGTTTCTCACTCAAGATCATTTCTGTCTTTGTAGTGATCCTACCTCACATTGCCAGTGCCTCCTACACCACCCGTAATGCCATGTCCTCCCTGGCAGCCAATAACCTGCTGCTCGGCCTCCGTGGAGAGCCCATGATTAAACCGCTCAAGCTGTAAAAGAGCCCATCACAGCTGGATTCACGCCGAACGGATGGTTGGGAGTCAGGCTTCCCAACTTAATGATTTTTTCTTGTCGTTTTCTGAATTGTTTAATATTAAACTGGGCCTTTTGACTGGTTTCAGTAAACTCATAAATGATGACAGTAATGACGGAAAATCAACTGACATAATTGCTGAAGGATAATTACTATCAGATAATTATGCCACAGCTTATCGTGCAACATTGGAGAATTCTGGAAAAATGTCACAATAGATAAACATCAACTTCTCTTTATTAAGCCAATACAACAAATGAAATATTGTACATCTTTTATACCTTTGACAAAAACGACAAACATTAGTAACCTCCAACTTTACTTTAGTTCCCCGGTGTAAGTTGTACACAGGGGGAAAAAACAAACATGTAAATCCTTCCATTTTGGCATATCAAGAAAAGCCCAGCTATTTAAGCAGACGGCATAAGGCAGTAACTAACTTTTTTCAATTATTAATTCAGGCCTTTAACATTTTTTTCGTTTTGGCATATTCATACTTGAGTAGTGCATGGACAATGAATGTGTCAGTGCATATTTCACATTAAAAAAAAGTTTTTACACAATAGTTACATAATAGTTCCAGAAGACAGCACCATGCACCTTCATATCTGTGTGACATGGGGAGCCATTTAAGATTATTCCACCTTGGACCCTTATCTCCAGGCAAACACACAGAGAACCAGAAGACTGATTTGAGGTTGTCCATTTATTATTATTTATTTTTTTTACGTTTTCGTACTAAAAACAGGCTCACATCTGCAATGTGAGTAGTAACTGTTTGCCTTATGTTGTCATCAATCACTTGGGAAGAGAGAAAACAGTTTAGCTTATGTAAAGAATGACAACATCAGTTATTTCCTTTGAAAGAAAAATGCCAAAATTGCCTTTTTTTCCCTATTCTAAATAATCCTGTTTATTAATTTGTACACATAACAGCTTGAAAACATAACATTAAGGTGCCACCTAGAAATGGAAGCAATATAACATAATTCTCAGTCAGTGACAGACAGTGTAATTGACACACTACAGAAATACTACAAAAAGGCAAACATGGAATAGGTTGTTCAGTTCACTACGACAGATTTTCTACCTTTTCAACTTTCTACCAAGTAAAGCACATTTATCTCAATCGACTGGACGTCAAATTCCCAGATTGGGATCATTGGGGCAGGGAAAGGACAAAAAAAATGGAAATTATAAAAAAAAGTGGCCCTGTTAACTCCTCCATTGATTTAACAAAAGTAAAAAAATTGTGACAGTCCATGACGATAGAATTTATGAATCTATTACATCATGTACTTTTGGACTACGCCTGCGGGACCTTTATGAAGTCACAATTACCAGGTCCACCAGGAACCCTCACAAAATAATAAACAGACCAATTTTGGCTTCTGCATCTGCCAAATAATAAAAGTAGGACGAATCTACATTAAGTTATGTCAGTTAGCAGACACCTTTGCCCAAAGTGTCTGGATGAAAAACTGAGTGAAAATATACATAGATCAGCCACAACATTAAAAACACCTTCCTACTATTCTGTAGGTCTCGTACGTGCTGTCAAAACAGCTCTGAGCCGTTGTGGCAGACCTCGGGCTTGTTGTTCCAACACATCCCCCCAGATGCTCGATTGGATTAAGATCTGGGGAATTTGGAGGCCAAGTCAACACCTTCAACTCTGTCATGTTCCTCAAACCATTCATGAACATTTTTTTTCAATGTGGCAGGTGCATTATCCTGCTGAAAGAGGCCATTGCCATCAGGGAATACGGCTGCCATGAAGGGGTGTACTTGCTCTGCAACAATGTTTAGGTAGGCGGTACGTGTCAAAGTAACATCCACATGAATGCCAGGACCCAAGGTTTCCCAGCACAACATTGCCCAGAGCATCACACTGCCGTCTGCTGGCTTGCCTTATTCCCATAGTGCATCCATCCTGGTGCCATCTCTTCCCCAGCTGAACGACGCACACGCACCCGGCCATCCACATGATGTAAAAGACACTCACGTGCCCCTTGTAGGCGCTTTCAGAGGTGGACAGGGTTTATCATGGACACTCTGACCGGTCTGCGGCTATGCAGCCCCATACACAGCAAGCTAAGATGCACTGTGTGTTCTGACACCTTTCTATCATAGCAGCATTAACCTTTTCAGCAATTTGTGCTACAGTAGCTCTTCTGTGGGATCAAACCAGAGGGGCTAGACTTCCCTCCGTACGAGCATCATTGAGCCCATGGGCGCCCATGACCCTGTCACTGGTTCACCGGTTGTCCATCCTTGAACCACTTTTGGTCAAGCGCTACATACCAGGAACACCCCACAAGACCTGTCGTTTTGGAGATGCTCTGACCCAGTCGTCTAGCCATTACAATTTGGCCCTTTTCAAAGTGGCTCAGATTCTTACGCTTGACCATTTTTCCTGCTTCCAACACATCAACTTCAAGAACTGTTCACTTGCTTCCTAATACCCGCCAGTAATGTTGTGGCTGATCGGTACATTGTTACATAGTTCGACATTCAAGGCAGGTCTTTCTTTTTGATTATCTTTTTTTACCGCTTTTGTCATGGGTGTAACATTAGACTTATGAGAGGTATAAAGAATGCACAGATACCAAGTACTGTAGCAAACTATTATACGTTTAGATAATGACAGATTTCTCTTATTTTGTTTTCTACCAAGAGAAAGCCATGACACCCACCTCTAAAGCACTGCAAAAAGTGCTGTACCTAAAACATCAGAGGTCAATTTTGTCCAATTTATTAATATACCAGGCAACATACTAGTCAACTTCATCATCCTTTTACACTCATGTACGCATGCACAACCACACAGTGCAAAACAAATTATTGATGGGCTCGTGCTACAATCCTCCATTCTACGAGTGCCTAGATTTGGCACACTTTGCTCACAAAATAAATATTTTTTTTTGCACAAAAAAAATCTGCAAAATGATTGCGGAAGTGAGGAGAGACCATTAGCAGGTCCCTACTTCCTTCAGCACAAACAATGACAAATACAAAAGGTGCTCAGATTGAAAGGCAACTTGAGATCTCCAAATATCAATTTGATTTTGAGTAAAAATATCCGTGATCCAGCGCCGCTGCCTCCTACATCTTGGGGTTCATGATTGACAGTCAGTTTTGTAAAGGAGCTGGAAGGACACGGAGTGATTCCATCCACTCTTTCGACAATAGACAGTAACACAAACACAACACTTGTGCCAAGAGTTCTTACTTAGGGTGAGATGCTCACACTTACTGCCCAATCCAGCCTGCACCTACGTTGGGATCACTTTTGCAAATAACTCATTCACAGCCATCAATGGGAATGCTAACAGCATACGTCAAGGTTCTGAGACAATGGAAGAGTCATTATGGGGAAGTCATCGGGAGGTTCCAACTGTATAACAAAGATCACATTGGTCGTGTCCTGATGGGGGTGGGGGGGTCGGGTGATGGGGAAGTCATAGGTATCAACTTGAGCTTCCCTCTTACTTCAGTAATTCCAGAGAACACCCAGGAGACAACGCAATTGTTCGGCTGCATTTACTCACATATTGACTCCAAACACGACCAATGGCAAAACCTTGAAGTGAGTTCATGGGAGACATAAGGTGCGGCAAGAAGTGGTAGGTTAACAAACTAACAATAAAGAAATGTCTTTATGCCTATACATTGATGAAAATGATATATTTTTGGTGGAGGCATCAGACCGATCCAGTTGACAATTTGCTTGGTAGCAGATGGTGTACGATTCTCTACTTCCCAATAAGGACTATTAAGAGTAGTAGTAGTATACTAGTAAGATATGACACACACAGGGGGAATTCAGGTGTCGTGGTCAACTACTACTACGAGCATACATTTTTGGTTCTTATCACATAGTATATTGTATGATTTAGATTTCCAAGGTTTTTACATTTTCCACCTTTGAACTCCCAATGCAGTAAAATGCAAACCAACAAAAGCAACATCTTAAAATGATATGTTAACCATTTTTCACCCTGGGCCTTATCAATCATTTATAAACGTTCTTAGCACAACCTTGCTGAATGCTTGCCGCTCTGCAGCAGCTTCTCACTGTGCTCAAATGCAGTCCCAACAGGGCAAACAAGGCCTTAAAAAATACATTAAATCTCCTTTCCGAGAGCAGGAAGCTCAAGATGTAGTCGGATAGTCGTCATATGTTATGCGGAAAAAGTGATCCCAAACCCGGAATTTTATCAGGGTTTTATTGAATCCAGCACTTATGCAAATCAGCCCTTTTGGCTACATCCAGGTGAGGCTAGAAACAGTAAGTTTCAACAGACAAACCTAATCTTTAATGATCCTTTAATTTAGTCTATTTGATGTTTAAAATCACGCCCTGATTAGCGACGCCTACAGCAGAGCATTGGGCATGTTGTTGTTCTGCCAGCGCAAGCAGGTGGTTTTGGAGTGCTTGTACAGGTGGGAAGACTGACTGAAGCGCTTGCCACACTTGAGGCAGGCGTACGGCTTTTCCCCAGTGTGCACACGGATGTGTTTCTTACAATCGGTCAGGGTGAGGAAGGTTTTGCAGCAGATTTTGCAGGCATATTTTCTGGCCCCCTCGACCACCAGGACATTATGCTCCGACAGAGCCTTTTTACACTTGGAGAGAACATCCGCTGAGGCTCGGGTGAGCTGAGGGGGAAGGGACGTCGGCCTCCCGCCATTCATGTCATAGCTGCTGTTCTCATTGAGAAGCAAAGTTCCGCCCAGACCGGACGAGGACGAGGAAGGGTCCTGGAGAAGAGCACTTCCTGATCCGTCCCCCCCCATGCTGTTGGCCACTTTGGGAGCAATACGTCTGTAACCAGGGTAACCCATGGAAGCGGAGGTGCTTCCTTCCGCAGCCCTTGAGGCTCGAGCCAGAGAATGAAGGCCCAAACTAGACCGCTGAAAGTCAAGGCCGAAGGGGTCCACCCCTACGCCTCCCCCTCCACTTCCTCCAACTCCTCGCGGGTTCCCCAATCCGTCGTGCAGAGGGCGGAGGAAGAGAGAATCGGCGTGGAGGCCATCTCCAAACCCGCCATGACCCTCGCCGTTCAGTGAGCCTTGCCGGAGAAGGGAGGACGACGCAGAGCTGGGCGTCCCAGAAGCATCCTGTCCCAGCAGGAAATTGTGTGACACTGTATCACCGGTTGTCGTGTTGGGAAGGTCGTCATCCCTGGTTACCAACCCTACCGAGCTGCCTCCAAAACCTTTAGGGCTGAGGAAGCTGGAAATATGGAAGCTAGATTTGCTGTTCATACCGCTGGCACACTCGAATCCTCCTGCGCCTCCTGCACCCCCGCTGCCTCCACCTATGCTGCTTTTTAGCAGCAGCTGGGGGCTGGGCTGGAGCAGGGAGTCAGAGCTGGGCTGGGGGTCTGAGGAGAAGCTGCGGTCACTGCTTTCGGGGCTCAGCTCCACCTTCTCTTCCTCCTCCTCCTGCCCCCCGGGCTCGGCCGGGTCGCTGCCTTCCGCCTGAGACATGACATCGCTGGTTTCGTCAGCGGGCTCTGGGGAGCTGAGTGGCTCTCGTTTTACCATCACCTGTATCAACAATGGGTTGTGTCATCTCTTGACAAATTTCAAGGAACAAATATTAATACATTAAAGAAAGATATTTTGGATGTACAAGTTGGAAGCCACAGCTTTACCTTCTCTTCCTGCACGTCTTCCTCGTCGTCCTCCACCCTCGATTTGATCTTTGCTCGAGCGTCTCGCGGATCACCGTCCTCCGTGTACTCCTCCTTTCCCACTGCTCCCTGCATCTTCCCCGACTCCTCCCCTTCAAAGTGTCCGCTGTCTGATTGGCTGGGGATTTGAGAATCATCTTGAGAAGCCCCAACTAGTCCGGCTATTTCGGCATCTAGTTTTGATTCATCCCCCATTTTGTGGGAGTCTGGGGAAAGCAGCGACTCTTCCTCCCTCCCGCCACTGATCCCTACCTCTCCCAATAAACCTCTCGGTGGGGCCGAGGGCCGGGGCCTCTGCCTGGGTCTCTCGTCTGACAGGCCCAGGGTGAGGGAGGGCTTGCGCTTGTGGAAGCGCCGGATCGGGATGGTGGCCCTCTGTTCAACCATACCTCCATCCACCCCCCGTCCCACCACGTCCTCCTCCATTCCTCCCAGCGCAGAGCTCACCAGGCTCAGTCCGAGCTGCTGCAGCAGGAAAGAGCGCTGCAGCCTGGATGTAGCGGTGTTGGCTGCCAGGTTAGCGTTGGCTGCCATCTCTACTGCTTGTTGCTGTTGTTGTTGCTGTTGTTGTTGTTGTTGTTGCTGTTGTTGTTGCTGTTGCTGTTGCTGCTGCTGCCTGTGCCTCTGCTGGTCCTGCTGAGGGTGGTGGCGGGATGGCCTGTCAGCAGGTGGAGATACAGGCAGCGTGCGGGTGGTCAGGTAGTGTTTGCAGGCCTTGACGACATTGTTGAGGTGCAGGTGTGAAGCCGCGAGGAGGATATCCATCACATTGCTTTCCCCGAGCATCAGTGTTGAAGTGTACATCATGTCAACCAAGGCAGCAAAGGCCTCTGCAGTCACCACCTGGGGGAGCACAGATGATTATCAGTTGACACCAAAAGCTTTTTTCACTCTCTGGGAAAATCATGGTCGTCTATGCCCTCACCAAAATAACAAAATCATTATGTTCAACTTCACCTCACTGTCCAGCTGGATCATGTTCATACTAGCATCTCCTTCGGCAACAGTGAAAAGGGCTCTGAAGTGGGTGCTGCAGGCGGCCAGCACTGAGCGGTGGGCCTTGAAGTGGCGACTTCCCACCACAATCACACAGTCACATAGCTGGCCGTGGACACGCTGGTAGTTCAGCTGTTGGAAAATCTGCTCAAAGTGGCTTGGGAAATCCATAGCTCTAAAGGAGGGAACAGAGAAAAGGGGCACGGGTTAAAAAAAAAAAAAAAAAAGGTTTTGGTAAAGAAGAGGTGGAGGTAAGTGAGATATGGGGAGGTGGTGGGTTTAATTGAGAATGTGACGACTGAATGGAAAAAAAAAAAAAAGAATGGATGGGACTTTTCATTATGGCTCTTACTATCATTAGATTTTAGTTGAAATAATTGTCAATTTTTTGTCTCTTTTTTATTCTACGCCACTAACACGAGCAGACTATTGCGAACAGAAATATCTTTCGACATTAAAAATTCAAACATTACAATTTCACAGTCAACCCAACTGATGGAAACTCACCTAATTCACATTCTATTTATTGTAACATTTCTAAGATTGGATTCAAATATCCCCTTGATATTTGGATGGAAACATCATTGTAGAATTACGATCGCAATCAAGTGGCTATGTAATAACTGTGACAGCTCTACTTTTGATGGAAGTTTGATCACTGGACTTATTTCTATGATTATTTATATATGCACTTATAACGTAGTGCATACAGTACTGTATCGTCGCACCAGACTTCTTGAAATACTCTGTCCATGCACAGTGACCTGCACTGCAATTAACTCTGTACATACATACTCTGTATATATGAATACACTAATTAACTATACTAGTATATATATCGACATATTTTGCTCAGATATAATTTGAGTATATTCGACTTGTTGCATATTTATTTCTAATTGATTTTACTCGTTATCTCTATGACTGCTACTTCTACTTTGTTTTGCACAGCCTTTGGAGTTTGCCCATTTCACTGCGCCACACTTATATGACGTGACAAGTACAACATCTTGAACGTTCAAATCTCGAACGTTAAACGACCAGCATCCGGCTAGCCAGCGCAGCCACGCCGGCCGCCCGGCGGGGAACACGCGGAGTGAAGTCCGGACGAAACCGGCGGAGTTCACATGAGGATGCGGAGCTACCTTGGATGTCTCCGACCGGGGGACGGCACAAAAGGTCCTGGGAGAGCAGCGGAACAGGCCCCGGCGGTCACGGGCTAAGGCAACAAGCTACCTCCGCTAGCCTGTCCGGTTCCGGGCCAGCTCGCGTGTGCGACGTGATCTCCAAATCAGCACTTGGTCCGCACCGTCCCATGGATTTGGGGGCCTATTTATCGACGATCGTCCGGTAAAACGTCCCACCCATCCTGTTCGGCGGAGTCCAGCGCGGTCCACTCCACCGTGTTTAGCGGGCGCGACGCGAGACTCGCTGTGGCGATTCGTGGCGAACGGATCTTTTGAAAGGGACTCGGGAGTCGCTCCGGCATCGCGGCGCGGGGAGCGAGTGTTCGCCGACCCACGAGCTGGAAACAATCAACGGGAGCTCAGTGGAAACCCAGGACACAGACGGACAAGCCGTTTGGCATAACCGCCATTGGACGCGACGGATTTTCTTCCGCGTTCCGCCAAACTAAATCGTTTTGACCGACTTTGTGGTTCACACTCCGCCGAAACACGTTTTTTGTTTTTTTTTTGTTTTTGTTGTTCTTTTTAAAGGTAGATTCCCGCGTCCAACTGAGCCGAACCCATCATCGTTGACCGGGAGTCAAAGGAGGAGGACCCCCCCCCCGCGTCCATTTGAACGAAGAGTCGGAAAGTCGAACGACTCCTTTTTCACCGAGTGACTCGTCAAGAATCGAGTCTCAGGAAGGAGCCGAAACTCTCATCGCCGGGCTAGAGCGGCGGCGTGAGCAGCGCGTCCCGCCCGGTCGCGAAATGCCGACGGGTCCGCTCGCTCTGCTCTAGACGCCGACCATGGATCCGTATTCTGGGATCGAACGCGGAGCGGGATCTCTAGCGGCCAAGACGCCGACATAGTCGTCTCACGCCCAGACTGCTGTACCCGCCAGACTCACAGGGAGGCGCCATGTCGCGTCTCCCCCGCGACCTCGCCTGAACGACTGGCGCGTTCAAGTCATGTGGGAGTTTCGGACTATACGACGTATCATTGCTGCATTGCTGAATATAGAATGTAACATGCTATATACTAGTAACGTACTACAAAAAGACACAAATAACAGACGCAAGCAAGGCAAATAATCAGTTAAAGTCTTTGCACATGACTCTAACACATTTACCTTTATATCACAGACGATGTAGGATATTTGAGTAACGTTTTATTTATGTTTATCGTGTCCGGCTCTTGCAAACTTTTCCTGCGGTTGCTAAGTAGGGGAAATCAGGGTACAAAGCAAAAGACGCATAATATGCCTATTTAGCTTTATATATATATATATATATATATATATAGTATTGTATGTATTATATAGTGTATATAGTATTGTATGTATTATATAGTGTATATAATTTGTGTTATACTGTTTATACTGAACTGTTTTTCCAGGTGCCAGGAAGCTCGTCCCTCTCACATGACTTGAACGCTTCATGAAAGTATTAGCTCCTTATTTCAATTTGTACGCGTTTATTTTTGCGGTTTATCTTTTAAAATGCGTAATAGTTCCATTGTCCTTGTATCTGTCAAAGAATCGTATGAATTCCCATGGCTTGTTGTTGTTTGGTGGGGCCTTTTTTTTTTTTTAATAAAAAGGTTGAACTGAAGTTCGTAGCGGTGCCACTCCACACCCGAGGGTGTCGCTGTCGATCGAGGGACGTCCTTTCAGAAACAACAACAATGGCTGCCACCTGCACCTTCGTGCTTTGTGAAGAGGAGAGAGAGGCGGATAAGGCGACTATTGGTAAATAACATTCTCATCAAGACGTCGTGGAGTTTCAGAAACATGCCATTGAGACACCAGTGAAATACGGTGGGCTTTCCTCTTCGGAACAGCCGGCTCTAGTGTCCACGTGGGTACACGGGGATGGGTCCAGTGTCGCGCAGTGGGGGAGTTAAAGTGGTAATCCGTAAGATACTTTTGCTTAAAACCAAAAATGAATCATTTTTTTGATATTAACCCTATATTTATTTAGCTGGCACCTCGTAAGAAATTGCCAGCCGGTCTACTTTGGTCATGCACGCACTGCTATGCTGCCTCCATGGTTGGTGGCGGGGTCCGCCTTTCCCGGCAAGAATGCGAAGATCGGGTCTGTGTGCAAGAAGTGAAAAAGGCAGCGGCGGTGAATTTGATAACTTGTGGTCATAGAGCTGTCCGGACGCGAGTTCACAAAAATGAAGGGCACCTTCGCAGGAAAAACCCGGGGTGTGGCCCAACCTCCTCAAGTGACCGAGAAAGAGAACCTCAAATCGAACGATGAGAAGAAGGCAAAACTTTCGAGAAAAGCATTTGACCGTCTTGGAGCAAAGATGACAAAGGGTGGGGTTCTTTTAGGTATTTGTAATGTAATACGCAATCCACCCAACACAGACAATCTCATGGATGACCACTTTAACAGTATCAGATTTTAGTGTTTTTGTCCGCTCTTCAGATGAATGGGTTTGAAGGTCGGGCTTAATTTAACTCATAGGATGACAAAAATATGAAGCATCTCCTTATGGTGTATCAATGTGACGTCATTATTGAAGAGGGTATTTTGATTTCTCCTCGGGACAGTTCAGTTTTCAAATGGGACCATACAAAACGCGGACCGGCTGGATTTCGCCTTCTACAAGAGCGTAGACGAGGCGAATCCGAAGAAAAGACTCAGACGGATGCTGGTGAGAAAGATGGGAGACGTTGTTTGGGCTGTATCGCGTGACTGCGGCTGCTGCTGCTTGAATACTGTTTTTTTTTTTTTTTTTTTTTTTTTTTTTTAATCTTTAGGTTGCAGAATCAGACAGACTATCCTACGTTGGAAGCAATTTTGGAACTGGGTCCTTCAGATGTGCCAGTCTTTGCAAGTAAGGCTGTCAGAGTACAGTGCAATTTGTGTATTCCCAGGCTTCAAGGTGGTTTCTGAAGAGTGTCGTTTTTTTTCTTCTTCTTTTTTCTTTTGACCCTGTAGCTATTATGTGGGAGTACTGAACAAAACGACCATGGAGATGGAGTTGCACAGTGCACAGCTCTTCAAAATGCAACCTTGTATACCAGGTAAACAAATAAACAGTGTTGTTTAACACTAGGTTTGGGCAATGTCTATGAAAATGACAGGACGGATTACATCACCTTATCGCACAGGCCTACTGACCACTAGCCCCTTTTGAGGATGTCCTATTGTTTGACTTATTGTTTCAAATTATTTTAACCCTGTTGAAAAAAAAAAAAGTTTAAAATTTTTACTTTACAGTTTTATTTTATTTTTTCTAACCAGGGGAGTCAACCGAGATTGACAAATCTCAGGACGCTCATATTCAGACATACCGAGAAAAGGTATCATAGCCCCCCCCCCCCCACACACACACACACACATTCACCATCCATTATTTAAATTACAAAAACCTACAACTGTTTATGCTGTGTATAGGGATCCCTTATTATATGTTAATGCGTAAACGACTCTTGTCTTTAGCTGGACTCCCTGACTGAAGCCTTTGGCACCGTCAGGCAGAAAAGAGCCCTGTCTTCTCGCAGACTGAACGATGTGGGCAAGGAGACACTGCAGAAAGCGATGACAAAGGCTGCCAGCGACGTCATTGACCATAAGGGGCTCGAAGGTAAATCCGGTTAAAATAGCGGCCTCTGCCAGGTTCTTCTTTCAAATGCCACTGATGTGACATTCATTCTGTTTCACTTTTCTTGTGTAAATGTATTGGGAAAACGTCCGCCCTTCAAACAATCCGAAACAGCCATTTTGCCTGATAGGAGTCAATAAATGCCAATTCTTAAATTGAATGTCTACAGTTAATCTACCCAGTAACATGGTAAAACGTGCTTTGACTGAGGCTTCAATGCATGTGCAAGAATTACCAGTAGCACAGAGCCCAAAGTGCCTTAACTATTGATAATGGGACAAAAGACCATCAGCGTTAGGCCCTGCCTGTTTAAAAAAAAACCAAAAAAACGAATAATAATAATAAAAAAAAAAATTGCATTTTAGCTCAAATAGCAAAAAAAAGAAAAGAGCAGCTTAATGTATCATTTCGAGCAACGTTTTTGATTCCAGGACCTTTTTTCATCTATGTCTTCAACATTTTTTCCGTCTCTGTTACCCGTCTCTACCCTCAGCCCTCAAAGAGGAGCTGAGTCAGGGCTCCAGTCAGATCGACTTCACTCTCTACCTGCCACCACGCAATCCAGATGCAGACAGACCCAAGGACGTCTATGCGTTTGATGATCGTATCCTTCGCTGCTTTTTATTTTTATGTCTGATTATGGATGCAACGGAACTAACCTGCACCGACCACATACATACAGCCTGTCTGCAGAAGTGTGTGTGTCTGTCTGTGCTATTTGTCCTTGATTGATTCCCAGTCTTGTCCCCGGCTGAGTATGAGAGCTTGGCAGATGGAGGTCTCCAGATGGCAGCTCTCACACCTGAGGAGCTGCAGATAATGAAAGAGGAAAAAAAGTAGGCTTTGCATACACATGTGGAGGATGTATACAATTTTTTTTTTTAAATATATATATATATATATATATATATATATATATATATATATATATTTTTTTTAAATCTTAACATAAGCCTGCCTTTTCCTTTGAGTGTTTTTTTGTTTTGTTTTTCCTTCCAGAAATTTAAGTGTCCTGAAGCTGTTGGAATCTCTGCCTAGTGAGGGAGAAGCCAGGGAGAAGACGCTGCGCTGCGCCTTTTACCTCAACATGCTCCTGAAATTTGGGAAACAGGATGGCAAATTTAGTAAGTGTGAGCACTTGGGTATAATAAGATATATGAGATATGCTTTCCCTTCTCTTTGCCACTCTTAGGATTTGATGCCGGATCATAATTCACTTTCATGCTCATATTTGCAGCAAGCAAGAAAGATGGCTGCCCTTCTATTATCCATAAAAAAATGCGAAATGACTTCGCAGTGCAGTGCTTCAAAAAGGGCTGGTAGGACGACCGTTCCATTCTTCAGAGAATTTACACGTTCAATCGTGCTGATCCCAAACTTGACTCACTGCTCACATTTCACTGTAGGTTCAACAGCGTCGTATCGCCGGCGACACGTGCCAAGCTGACGGCTCACTGCCTGGCGCTGCTGCTGCACGTGGGAAGCATGTGCGCAGACCTGACGTTGTTGCAGCGCGACCTCAACGTAGCAGAGAGCTGGTAGGAAGGCAGGCCCGTCCTCTCGCTTTGCGTCCGTGTGAACGCAGATGCTCCCAGAGAGTCGAGGCTGCTCTTTGAGAAAAGCGGTCGGAAACTCCGCCGCTTTTCTCCGGCGGCGGCTTATATAACAATCAAAGCAAAACTGCATGTTGTGCTTTTTGATCTGGGTAAAACCTTGTTTTTTTAATTTTTTTTTTTTTTTTTTTTTTTATAAAATCTTGAGATAAATTCCTAGGCTCATGGGATTATTAGCCTCTTTAACATCTAAAAATATCCTTCTTTCAAGATTCAGGATTCAAGAGGTTTATTTGTCACATACATAGACATACTTCCATACATATATGCAGTGAAATGTCACATCAGAACTCCAGCATCCCATTCGTTGAGGCCATAAATGAAAATCGCAATAGCTATAACTTTAAAGATATTGCCATTGTCTGTACCTCTGAGTAGCTCCCAAATATTTTTTAAACCTGCAACATTTGAAGCTTTGAAGCATCTTTCTCCAATATTGTTGATAGCACCTGTGTAAATGTGAAACAAAAGAAGCATATCATTTAAAATTCTTATTTGGTTAATGCAGCAGATTTTTCCGTCCAAGGAGACATTGGTGTCACGTTATATTTGTTATATGGTCCCAAGCGCCGCTAGCTGATTTGTGTTTTCCTTTTAGGATAACTAAGGTGGCCAAAGCGATGGGGCTGACGCTGAGTAAGACCGTCAAGGGCGCCCCGAGAGACGAGCACAAGATTGCCTTCCTCATTCTGCCCCTCGTCAAATATGCACAAAGTTCGGAAAGAGGGGCTTTCAAAAGAAGGCGTTGAAGACCAGGAATGGGAAAAGAATGTGCGGTGGGGAAGTGAAGTGGGATTGACAAATTTGAAACGCCACAAATTAAATTGGTTTGTTAATGTTATTTTGTCAGCAAATAAAAATAAAAAAATGTTATAAGTTTGTTGATTGGAGATTTGACTTAGGCTTCACACTTGATGTTACAAACCACTGAAATGAGATGTGAAAAGAAGGAAATATTTTCAGGTTGGTGAGAATAGTCATCACATTTTCATTTGATTCATAGTTTTCTATAATTGGCTCAAATCATTCTCGTCTGATCAGTTACATGGTGTTTTACAGCATATCTGGAATATCTGGTTTATATAAAATAAGTCACATGAAAAAACAGGAAAAAAAATCACATGGCTACAGTCCAAGACTACACAGGCCCACTGACCACAAATTTGGGACTGAAGCTAGTTTGGTATTGTTTTTTTTCCTCTTGCATATATACGTACATTATAACAGCTCTCCAGCCGCCATCAGTCTTGATAAAAAAATCATACAAGGCACAACCATACACTGTAATATGAAAATTATAGTGGATTTTCTACCTTGAATTCTGAACTGATTTACAAACTGTCCACTTTCAAAGTAGTGCATTTTTTTTTAAGAGCTCTTGGATAAAAGCCGGACAGTCAATGGGTAATAATGTGTATATGAATATAACACTGTGGAAGTCAGAAGCTTAAAATACAACTTAAAAGCTAACAATCTGCTCTATGGAAGATGGACGTTTGAAGTGATCCTATTTTTTAGAAGTGCAGGGTAGCGGCTCATCCAGGATTTCAAAAGTTGGAGCCGCCTTAATGCAGTGGTGAACTCTCCTTTTTCATGTCACAGCTCGTTGTGCCATTGACGACGCCCTGCTCTCCAGCAGGAAGTCATCGTTTGAAGCAGCTCGCTCGTCATCTTAACAAGGGTCACATCTTGAGTCGCACGCCGCGCCGAGCTCTGAAGAACACGCTGTGGGTCTTTTAGAGGATAGAGCAAAACATGCTGCCGCTGCTGTGGCAGCCGCTCTCCACGGTGGCGCTGATCCGCGTGGTCATGGAGATGGTGAGTCGGGAGGAGTAGCGAGAGGTGGAGGAACCGGAGGGCGCGTCACGGAGCGGGCGAGGAGAAGGGTTCTCCAGGACCCAGGAAGTGTCTGACAGACTGCTGGCGAAAGCAAGGGAATCGACTTACTGTTGAAAGGATGGTCTTTGAACCACAGTGATGCCTAATACCTGCAGCGGTGTTTGGTGTCATTTCAAATGTGATCGATTAGGGTCAAAGGTGATGGCGCCGACACCGCGGGCCGCATGCTTACCTGTTGTCATGCCTCAAGATGCCGTTGTTGTACAGCGTGCAGCTCTCATTGCTTGGATCGATGTGCAGAAGTGTTTTTTTGTTTCCAGGGTGGCCCTGGAACAGAAGATTGTCATGGATAGCTCCTTTTACAGGCCCCAGAACAGCAATGCCACACCCCTGTGCGGGCTGGACACGGTTCCGCAGTACCTAAAACAGGAAAACAATGAAAGACAGGAGGAGAATATTAGTGTTACATAAAATACAGGAATGAAATGCCTTTCTGTGAGTCCCTACCACAGCTCACCTTCACATCTGCATTGGTGAAAAGTTGAATACCACACCCGCGGTTACCGACCACGTCGTTCTCTCCGATCTGCCCGTCGCCACAGAAACTGATGCCATGGCCCCTGTTGTCATAGATGCCGTTGCCGCGGAGCTCCACCTGGCAGTCCTTCTCCACGGCAACGCCACCCCGGCTGTTGTCAAGGACACAGTTGTCGGCCAGCCGGGTCAGCTGGCTGCTCTGTATCACAGCGACGCCGACCCCGCAGTTGCCGTTGACGAGGTTGGCGATGACATTAAGCGGCTCGCTGGTCTTCACGTACAGACCCACCGCTGAGAGAGAGAGAGAGAGAGAGAGTTCATTGTGTCTTCCTTCAATGTTAGAGTGTTCGGTTCCATGTATTAAGAGTCATTATGTTCCAAAAACCTATCCTGAATTTCCCCACGGGATTAATGAAGTTATTAATCCCCCTTATTTTACAGACATTTCATTATTTAGACACTTTTAGACACTTTTACCAAAATAGAAAGACAACAACAATAGGAAAAGAACTGAAACTATAATAACAAATAATGCCTCAGGATAGTAAAGTATAATTTATTATTATTATTATTATTACTATAAATAATAATAAATATTATTATTATAATTAAAAATGTTAATAAAACCATCCAAAAAGGTGAAATTATAAAAAGATTACGTTCAGTTAATGTCCAGCTACACATGTGTATTATCATGTGTAGTATCATATAAAGACATTAAATAGATATTAGAAATATTATACATAAACAAATATTATACATATTATCCTTAGACATTATACATAAACAATTAAAATATTATAAATAGGTATTATGAATATTAAAGATAAGACATAATGGTAAATTTGCTGTACTGCTGTAATGACTTCACTATTTTGAAATCTATGTTCATTTCTCCATTAGTTGTACTTCCTGTATTGTATTCTTCCAAATGGCTGGTTCTGGAAGTGTGGTCTTTGGTGTTTCCCAAAAGAAAAACACCCGATCTCTCGACATACATACTCATCGATGTGTTTGGCTCTCACGTGGTCGTTACCTCCATTGTGGCTCATGCAGTTGCTCTCTATGAGCGCCACGCTGATGGAACGCCGCGCCGAGTAGCGCTCGTCCTCGCTGTCCAGGTCGCTCTCCCACGCAAACAGCTCCCCCTCGTCGTTGAAGTTCTCCTGTGCTCCGCCGCGCCTTCCGCCCGCTTCCCCTCCTCCCCCTCCTCCCCCTCCTCTCCTTTCCCCCCCTCCTCCTCCGACACCCCCCTCCGGTCCTCCTCCCCCCCTGGCCTCTCGGTTGTCGGCGTCCTTCCGGCAGAACACGGCCAGGCCGTACATGCGGTTGTGGGTGATGTGGTTGGCGAGGAGCTGGGGGAGGCTGGAAGACATGACCCACACGCCACAGCCTCTGTTGCCTGGAGAAAACCCGGAATTTGAAAAAAAGGTGAATAAAAACAAAAAACGGTAATTACCAGAGCCTAACATCAAGGATGTGGCGTAGTGCCGTAACGCACTTTTCCGCACCATGTTACACCAAAGTTACATAATGCAAGGACAAGCGTGGGGTGGGTGGGAATGAAAGAGGTGCCATTCTCCATATTACAAGTCAACGTACCATCAAAATGATTTGACAGCTGTTATTTTAAGATAAAAAAAGTGACATAGCATTGCTTTAAAATGACTAATAGATTTTTTGACCTGCAGTACATATGAATTACAAAGTCAGTATTAATTAAAGTAATAATTAATAGACCAATCATGCTAGCAGGGTTCATTCTGGCATTACAAAATGAAAATCAAGGACTTTCAAGTACTTAAAAAAATAAATAGATTTATAAAATCGAGTTTGGAAAACCCTTATTACCTTTAAGAGATGAATAACAGAACCAGGGGGAATATCACAGGTTTTCAATGATCGTGTTTGTTTCAAGGACTATTCAAGCACTTGGGTCTACAAATGGGGCTATTTTCAAGGTATTCCAGGAGTAACATTTCTGAAGACGAAAATTCAAGGACCTTGAAACCCCTTAGGGCCCTGGCGCGAATCACGCATCGACAATGGATGGAATTACTCACAATAGATGTGGTTCCCCTCTATGAGACCACGGCCTCTCTCTCCCACCACCACGCCATCTGAGTAGCCGTGGCAAATGTGGTTGTTTTTCAGGACGGGGTCACCCCCTCTGCGGATGTCCGCGCCCCCCCACTGGTTCTCTCTGATCACATTCTCTGTTGAAGGGGGAGACAAAGCAGGTTTAGTGAGGATCCATCGCTCTGTGAAGGAAATTCATCTGTTGTGGAATGAAAAAATGTGTTTTTAAAATAAGATGCAAACAACAACAACACAGTGTGCTCGTTATGTGTAATAGCTATGTTGTATATTTATCTGTATGCATTTGTTGTTCCAGATACAAATGCTCCCCAAATTCCCCAATAAAGTGTGAAAGAGGACCTATTATGCTCCTTTTCACCAAGTTAGTACATGGATTCTGAGGTGCCTAAAACAAGTCGCTAAAATATACCACTCAGATTATGCATTCAATCCCTTCCAGTCTGAAAACAGGCTGTTTCAGTGGGAGGAGACACCCTCCCCAGGCCCCTAGTTCGGTGAACCAATGGTGTTTGAGCATGGCTTCCGGGATTCATTGAATTTAGCCCGTAAACTTTCACTGATTTCACCTTATAATTCCATCAGCATCTGTTTCTGAACAGATTTGAGGTGAGAAATAAGCAGTCCAGTTGCTGAATCTTTACTCGGATTAGACCTACAAGGCCTTATTTAAAGGTTAGTCCCGAGTTTCACCACGGTGTCCGGAGCAGCGAGGGGCACGGAGCAGCGTGGGATACCGCACAGGACTTGGGCCTTGTTTGTTGAATTAAATTATGGAAACCTCGGAGGTTAAAATTCAATGTAATTAAAAAATACATCTACGGTTTTGTTTGGAGAAACACGGAGCGGATCCCGCGCCGCAGCCTACAGTACAGTCAGTGACCACACACAGAAGATTTGTGCTGGTCTCTGCAGCCAAAAACAGAGCACTTCCCACGCTTAGCTCTTAGCTTCGATGCTCGCGGGTCCAACTGCGCTCCAGCCGTGGGTGGTGTTACTCAGGTGGAGGGCGGTTCTAATTCTAATGTGTTTCAATGCTACGCAGCACTGGGACACAAACCTGAACCACTTGTTTTACAACTCTCAATGTAACCTTAATTTAATTAAAATTCTATATAAATGTGACCTATGTTTTACATTTTTTTATTTAAAAATCAAATCTTAAATTCAACTTCAATAGATGTTGATGTTGTGTTCCATTCAAAAGCGGTTATTTAGTCAATTTAGTAAGTAAATGAGTCTGTTATTATACTGTTGCACTATACAATTCTTTGGTTTCTGTAATTAAAATACAAAATGATGAACAAAAAATAGTATTGTGCAAACATGAAAAGCGATTCCGTTATACCTTAAATAGTACATTTGCCAGCTCCACGGTAGGCTAATATGTGTTTTTGATGATATGACATGGAACAGACAGTCACATATCCATTTACCCACCGATTATCATTCCTCTGCCATTCTCATTTACAGCAATCCCTGCTGCCTGGCCCTGGAAAATATGATTCCCACTGGAAAAAACAAAACAAAACAAGAAATGCCAATGAGCGATGTCCAAGAAAGCATTAGTCGATCGGTGGTGAATATAAACATATCTACAGGAGTGGGAACAGAAGTAATTCTCCTACCTGACCACAGGATTCCCATTGAAGAGAATGTAGACGCCTGCCTCCTTGTTGCTATAGATTTGGTTACTCCGGATAGAACCCTTCCCGTTGCCAAGGACGACAACACCGGAGCGCAAACCACTGTGTATTCTGTTACACTGGGGAAGGGGTTTGGGGAAAGAGTTACTCACATTAGGAGCAGTTACTTTTGGGATGTAGGAGCCGTCCATGCACCAGCATACGCTATCAGAGTGTGTCCTAGTCCTACCTTCAATTCAACAGAGAGATTCATCGAAAGCAGACTATATGGCGACGTTATAACCACAAATCACACAAAACAAAGGCGGTGGGGTTACCAGGATGATGGGGTTGGCCCCTTTGCGGATGTCGAGCCCGGCCTCCCCGTTGGAATGGATGTTGTTCTCCGCGATGAGGCCCTGAGCGGAGAGCCGCAGGAACACGCCGGAGGCCCGGCACTCTCTCACCTCATTACGCAACATCACTATCTGAGGAGAGTAACCCAGAGGGGGCGGGGGGGGAGGGGAGGGGGTGATCAGATCACAAGACTAGACATGGGGTCGCTGCTTAGCTCCTTACGAGCTTGACTGTCAACTCATTTTTGATAAAGATTACTCCAAACCGAGCCACACAGAGACATTTTTTTTTTTTTTACAAAAAAAGGATATCGCTCAAAAGTCTGCTCCGTATGGTGATGTCATGTGGTCACATAGAGCTTCATCTGGCATTTCTGGGAAAGCGATGCCTGATAAAGGTCTGCGTCGTTGAAATGTTACAGTAATATATAATCGGGAGCTGAGTTTCCAGTGTGTGGATATCCTTTATTTCATGCTGTTACTTTTCTTAATCCTGTCCATAAGAAAATCAATGTGGTAAAGAGAAGTCAAAGTGACAGCAAGTCTGCAATGTAGGGAAACAGTTAGTGCTGGATATATTTACTGTGGCATTCTGGATACAGCGGACCGCATAGTTGAGCCCGCGGAACACGTTCCCTTCCAGCCGGGCCTGTCCATAATTACACACATGCACTCCGCCCTTCCCGTCCCTGAAGAGACACCGCGTGACAAAACAACCCTGGACGGACGTGGCCAACATTTGGGCCTCGGGGTCCCTGAGCAGCTCCTGCTGAAAGGAGAGGAGCTCGGGGATGGCGGATATGGGGTCGGGCGACGTGGTGGGGGGCGGGGAGCAGTCAGGCCGAGCCTTGAAGAGATGGGCAAGGCCGTGGTTGGTGCAGGAGAGTTTGTAGTTCCAAGTAGCTGCCAGATCATTGATATTGCCGTTCTTCTCCGCCTCTTGGCTCTCCCCCTCTCCATCGCCGTGTTCCACCTTGCTCCAGCTGTCCTCGATCAACGTGCCTTGATACACCACCTCGAAGCCAGTCCTCCTCTGCCATTCCCCCTTGCTCAAGTCCTCCGCGGCGACATTAGGGCCCGGTCGGGGTCCGTTCGTGTTCCCGGCCTGACTGCCTGACCGCGACGGGCTGCTATTTCCGGGTAAGCGGCATGATGTTAACGTCCTGGCCAAGGCGGCCAAGTGTTTGCAAGCCCAATTCTTCTCTGACACGGGAGGGCCTTCGACGGTGAGAGAGGCAGTGTCGCTTCCTGCAAAGTCGCAACTGTCCAGTAAGCTGAAGGCGACGCCGAGAAAGTGTGCGGAGCTGCCCTGGGAGAAGGAGCAGAAGCGTGCCTGGCAGGTTCCCGGGCCTCGAATCTGCAGCTGAGCCCCTTCAAAGTTGCAGTTATCCAGCTGGACGTGACCCCATGATGTCTGGAGGGAATGGTGAAGATTGGGGAAAAAATAGGACAGAGAGAACAGATTTAGTTGAAAGCACACAATTGCCTCAGACAAAACAATTGCATCAACGTGTACTTCCTCTCACCTTGTAGACAACAGTGGAAAACCATGCTGGCATGAAGACCAGGTTGCACAGCCTGGCTGTAGGGCACTGCTGCTCCACACACACCAGCAGGGACACTTCCCCCAGCCGGCCCAGCCCCACCAGCTCCACAGGCACCTTCAACGCAAGTTCACTCTGCTCCTCGTAGACTCCAGGGTGGAGAACGACCCGGTCGTACGGCCCGGCGGCCCCTAGGGCGGCACGGAGGGTCTCGAACTCTCGCCCGAGGCCCACGTGCCAGATCCGGCGGTCCTTCCTCCTGCGGAAAAGGTGGAGGCAGGCGGAGGACTGCAGCTCCGGGCCGTTCTGGGTCCAGGTGCGGCTGGCGAGGGCGTGCTGCTTCAGGGCCTCCCTCCAGGACGGGGGCTCCCGGTGGGGCTGGCTGGGCCAGTTGGGGTGGCGGCACTCGGGGCAGCCGAGGCACAGCTGCCTCCAGCGGGTGTTGTCCAGCGAGAGGATGAGTTCCCTCCAGGCACGGCACACCAGGCAACAGCGGCCCAGGTCGGGGAGAGGGAGGTATGCCAGGATCACCCTCCACAGCTCCACGGGGAGGCAGCCCACTTCCATGGCAGCACAGGCTCCACCTTGCCTGTGGGAGGTGCACCAGAAGGACCAGGAAGAATCTGAATCTGTTTATTTGGCCAAGTACATTTACATATTCTGGGAATTTGTCTTGGTACGGGCGTTGTACAGTCAGATAGCCTAAAAAGCAGTCAGTCTCAAAAACATACAAACATTTACAGAATATACTAAATGTGTTCTCGGCACAGGGTAAATTAAAAGCCTATGGCAGTATGGCAGCTGCTGTGGGTCTAAATATGAATATAAAATATGAATATAGATACATGTAGATTATATATATGTCTACACTGGATGAATGATGATGACAACATTGGATGAGTGGCAATGTATTATATTCTAGTCATTACAACGTCATTCTAATACTATTACAATGTATTTCAGTGACCGCACAAGTTGTTGTGTAAGTTGAAACGCATGTTTAAAGTAGCAGGATGGAGGATCACTGCGGGCTGATGTTGAGTAAACACTTGGACAGAGGCACACATTATTTTCTTTAAATACGGCACTTTGGGAAAAAGGTCGATAGTTAATAGATAATAATGATAATTAGAAAACCGCCGACATGCCTCTTCGGTCATTTCTGCTTTCCTAAACCCTCACTGGAGTAAGTGACGTCACGCCGTACAGATAATACACTGTTTTATCCCCAAAATAACCCACGAGCAGCTCCAATAGTTATCTGCGACATGGGACTGCAGCCTCGGGTTTCCCTTGCGCCGAGTGTTGAGAGATCTGACCTTTTTTTTCTTTCACCGACCGTGGCAGTAACACGCCATCTTCTTCGATCCCCAGCGACTTTGAAAGGCAGCGGCGGCGTTTATTTCCCAACGTTCGAGACCCGACAACGACCCATCACCGGAGATTGGGCGTTGTGGCCGAATTACGACACTTTACGGCAGGACGAGGAAGGCATGGAAACCATGGAAACCAGGGACGCCCCATCAGGCCGAGAAGCCGTGGATGTGCGTGTGTGTGTGTGTGTGTGTGTGTGTGTGTGTGTGGGGGGGGGGTAATACATTCTTTATGTATTACTTGACTTTATTTTCCAATTTTTTTTATTCTTATTTATTTATTCGTTTTATTGTCTTTACCTTTTTTTTTTTTTTTTTTTTTTTTTACCTTTTTATTAATCAATTATTATTATTAATTATTCAATTCAATTAATCATTCAACTACTATTGTAATGTTAGCAGATGGTTCTCACAATCCCATATTTATTGTGATTGTAAGCGAGACGGCAACCAAGCCCCAAGTCTGCACCAGATAATATGGGAGGATGCAGGATGTTTTCTGGCGCCTCACTGGCAAAATAGCCCGATATGCCAACACCAGCCATTCATTCTTTTTCTCTCCTTGTCACTAAGTTTATCTCATAACGCTTCCTTATATATGTCTGTTTGATTAAATTCACGAGACTGAACCAGTAATAACTAATCACAAATAACTGATACGTCGTTTCCAACTCGATGACAAAATTCTCAAATGTTGACCGTACTAGTTTTTCTATACAGATGATACTGGTTCATCCAATTCTATTATAAAATTATAGGACCCAGAATCGCGATTGTGGCGCCTCCCCTTGTGGCTGCCTGCGCGAGCACCTTGTGTCGATTTTTTTAGTATTTTTAGAGCTTATAGAGCTTAATGTGCGTAATCACCGGGTGTCATGACATTTCACTGCATATATGTATGACCGTATGTATATGTGTATGTGACAAATAATCTCTTGAGCTTGAACTTGACCTATCCGTCTGCTGTCATTGTTTGTATAATTTTGATCATAAAAAAATAAAAATAAACCTTGGTCGTGTCGATACCTTAAGTTGGGTATTCGACAAACATTCACATCCATTTTTCCAAGCTCAGGGTCGTGTCTGGGGCTATTAGACAGAGCTGGTGCGGCTGCTTCGTGCTTGGGGACCGTCGCTAAGGAGTGTGTGTTTGTGTGTGTGTGTGTGTGTGTGTGTGTGTGTGTGTGTGTGCAGAGGGCGGGGCTGAGAGTGCTCGAGCACCTGCCCCTTGATGTCCATGGTGCCCTTTATATGTGCCATGTGTTTTTGTTTTTTTTTCAAAGCGTGAATGGGCATCGAGGTAGCAGATCATCATGATTGGGACGCCCACGATGCTGTGCATCAGGGCTCCTATGATCTCCTCTCCTCTGTGCGTCCCTTGCCGCTGCGTCCCCATTTTGAACCGAGCGGCAAAACGGATAGAACCTGAACTGGTTTCATGTGCCTTTTTTTTTGAGCACCTGCTCCTCAGCCCTGTGTGTGTGTGTGTGTGTGTGTGTGTGTGTGTGTGTGTGTGTGTGTGTGTGTGTGTGTGTGTGTGCGTGCGTGCGTGCGTGCGTGCGTGCGTGCGTGCGTGTGTGTGCATGTGATGTGTCCACCGGTGAATGAATGGGACCAATTCGTTTTTGTGTATGATGTCAGAATAATATCATAGCATCTCCAAGCAGCGGAAAAGGCCCCGCAGCCATCTCTGAGTCCCACTTCACAACGCAAGGAAAAGCCTCGATTACCATGACTTGCAGCCTCAGAAGACCCCCCACTCCCCAGAGATGCTGGGGGCCCGCAGAGCAACACCCATGCACGGCCCCGAGGATCACGTGCAGGCATAAGACGCAGAACCTGGGCCGTGGGCGCCAGGCACGGACCACTGGCCGGGAGCCTGTTCCCATGCCAACAGACCAACAGCCCACCAGAACCGCCCGCACTGGCTGGTGGTGTGTCGCTTGAAAGTAAGATTTGTGTACATGTGTAAGTGTTCCAAGCTAATATGAGTGGTATTAGAATTGCAGGCACACCAGAGCAGGTGAGTGATGGGCAAGATCGCAGCCACCCGCCAAATCCCCACCCAGCTCTCACCACACCCGTTCTGCAAACCCTAGGCCTGTTGTGTCCGGTATGTACGGAGTTTGAGTTCTGGCGCTGGGAGAGATAGGCGAAGCACAACAAATAGGCGAAGCACAAAAGAGCCGTTATTAAATTTGCGTCAACGGAGACTTTGAAGTGTCTGAAATGCATCCTACGCAGCGTTGCATTTACTCCTCATCTGACGTTTCCCCATCATGTTATTCTCATGTATCTCTTGGTGTCATCAATGCTTGAATGAACACCTATGTTTTCTATAATCTCTATAATTATATAATCTACTATATTTTGCTCAAGGACAGATTAAAACACTGTTGTGTGTATCTTCTTTCCACGCGCCTTCTCTTTCGGCTCTTGTGTCAACAATTCCTAATCTTTCAGAATCATGCAACATCATTTGCGAATATATCCGCATGTCTTTGCATATTCTAATCAGAGGTACCTGCGATACAAAGTGACGTTAAACAGTTGGCTATCTTACATGATTTACATCTACATACTGAAATCTGGGGGTCTTTTACATGAACACTTTTAAACTCCATTCCCATAGTTTGTTTCCCATCAGGGCCCCAAGACTCCAGAGAGACCTCTCTGACAAAACGAGGCACTCAGTTCACCCCATGAAACAAAACAAAATGTATATAGTATACAGTAATACATGTCTTTTCAGCATTTGTTGCATGTTCTAATACGGCGGTTCTCAAAATATTTGGACCAAGTATCACCTCTGATAACTTCATCATCTCATCTTAGCACTTGAATATAGATTTCTTTAAAATACAATACACATCGCCGATATTCTTCTCTGACAAAAACATAAAAATAAAAAGGCAAGTGCGAATGAATGTTATATGTGGACTATACTTAAGACTGCTGCCTGGTTGTATTTATTGAGCTTTTAACCAGGTCCTGGAAGACCATATTATCCATATGCACCATACAGCCTAGATGGTGCTTCTCGACCATTGGCTTCAGAAAAACCCATGCAACCTACTCTGGCAAAATTGCACCTTGAAGAACGTGTGAAGAGTAGAGAGAGAAGTCAGATTGCTTAATTTTAGAAATAAAAAATAAATAAATCTGTGACTAGTCTGACAGAAGATTTCAAGTGTTCTCAGGTGAGGTTACTTTGTCTGTTATAATGATAATATTTTGAGTCAGTTAGTTATTATTATTATAATTATGAATAATAATAAATCATTTTTAATTAGATTTAACTAATTGTCAGTAATTGTCAATTACTGAGGCAACGAAATGCATTTGTCTGTATTTTACCCATTCTAGTAACTGACGTACCTAGGAGCAGTGGGCTGACATATAATAATACAGTAATAATAAAAATAATAAAAAATAATAAATAAATAAAACAATGATTAAAATAATAATAATAAATAAATAAATAATAATAATAATAATAATAATAACTAAGAACAAGACGAAAAAGGTCAAGGCTTTTGGCGTAATTCATATTGATTGTGACTGATTTACACTTCACTTTCATTTACATTTCCACTTTCACATTCCGGCAAAATAAAACATCCTGACAGAATAATTTAATTATTTTCATGGAGAGAACGATGGCTTTTCTGGGATCCACAGTTTATTTACTTTAAATGTGGCAGTTCTGATTCAGAATGTACATTAGCACCGTGTCCAGTGCGCAGTGTAGACTCTGTCGTGGTTTGACAATACAAACTATACATTCATGTCCATATTTATGTACTTTCTTACCTGGTAAATGTTTGTTGATCTATTCAATTGATATTGTATCTCTTTGGTCCCGAAAAACAGTTTAGACAATAATCCACACAAAAACCTGTGACCACGTCAAGTCGAACGTACGACTGAGTGATGCGTTCAAGATCCAGCGATCGTAAAAATAGGTAGCTCTGCGAAACTTATTGAAAATATTGTCCAAGGCATAAAGTCACCATTAAATGTCCCCACTGCATCTCCCAGAAAACGATCATAATTCTTTAAACACCGTTCTTCAGGAATATTTAAACTGAACGGCAGAAGAGAAACATACAGACAGTGCATGTGCACTGTGCATGTTGATTGGTCCAGAAGTAAGTCCACAATGTTTATTATCTTTATAACTTGTGATCCATTTCACAGAAACCAAAAAACTATAATACGTACTGAAAAGGAATAAACTGGACCCCATGTATGCATGTAAATGGCCTGCAGCTATATTTATTATTTTTATTATTATTGTTATTATTATTATGGCCTACTAATAGTTAGTGATGCAACACTAGCAAACGATTTGTTCGTGGTGAACAAATCCTCAAAAACTCTTTTCTGAGTGACTCGTCAAGAACCGAATCACAAAATAGAGTTGAACCTTCCATCACGACTAATAGTTCTCTCTTTCAGTGTGAAACATCTTGTTGTGATGAACACAGGGCTGCCATTCTGGCTGGAACTGATGAATTAAATGAATTATCACAGCCTTGCAATTTCGATCTTGCAACACAAGGGCTACTTTCCGTTATTGAATTTTTAATGGCATTTGAAACATGATCCCCCTGGTTTTCACCTGGACCCCCCCTGGTTTCACCTGGTTTTCACCTGGACCCCGGCTCAGGGTCCTAAACCAGGGGTGACCAAACTGCGTCCACGTTTGACGAATGCTTGACTGTATTGTACTTCTTAGTTTTAACACCAGGTGGAGCTACTGTCTTGAACAAGGCAGCTTCTCCACAAAACAAGATTGAGCATGTCCAGAAAGTCAGTGCTGCGGCGAATCGAAGACTTGTCGGCTAACTTAAAACATTAAGTGTCAGATAAAGCTTGTGCTTTTGATTTTTCCTCGATTGCGTGTGATGAGAGCACAGATGCCGCAGACACCGCAAAGCTGTTCATTTTCTTTGTGGGGAGTTGACGATAACTTTTGCATTGCCGAGGAGCTGCTTGATCTTAGGAGTCGAAAGGGCACAACAGCGGGTTGATGACATTTTTGAAGCGGTGTCAGATGCAGTTGACAAGATGGCACTCAAATGGGACAAGCTTGGTGGAGAACGGATGAGGCTCTAGCAATGACAGGCGAGCGCAAAGAAATGGCCTCTATGGTGTGCGCTGAGGTGCAAGAGAGTGGAGGCGAGGCTGTTAAAATGCATTGTATCATCCACCAAGAAGCCCTCTCTGCCAGGACAGTCCAGCTTGGCGATGTGATGAACACTGTTGTGAAAACTGTCAACAAAATTCGAGCACCAGGGCTCTACCACAGAGAATTTCAAGCTTTTCTATCTGATGTCGATGCTGAATACGGGGGAGGTACTCCACCATTCTGATGTGCGCTGGCCAAGTCGCGGCTCCGCGCTGCAGCGGTTTTATTCCCTGAGATCAGAGATCGACCGACTCAATCGATTCTCTGAAGAATCAACATCAGCTTCTCTCAGTACCCAACTTCTACCGGAGCTGGAAAAAAGGCCAAGTTTTCTCTGATGAGACGCCACGCAAAAAGAACGATGAGTCTGTTCGGCTCAACATGCATATGTGAGCAAACGTTTTCTCTGTTAACTCTGAACAAAAGCGGATTGAGAACCAGAAGGACCGACAGCCATCTCTGTGATGTCGCATCTCAACCACCAAACTTACTCCTGACCTGCCAGCCACCCTTCAGTCCAAAGCGCAGCACCGCTGCTCCCACTGAGTGCAACGCTGTTCCCATTGTAGGTGAGTTAAAAATATATTACACAGTATGTGTTAACAAGCCCAATTATTTAATAACTCCATTCTTGGGTGGCGTGTGGTGGCGGAACTACCACAACCATGTTTGCAAAACTAATTTTTCTCAGGAATGTTGTTGATGATAATGATGTTGCCCATCATTATTCTGAGTAAAGTTTCCCATTGTAACCGCACTTAACATGTTATTGATTGTATTGCTTCTGCTGCAGCAAATCAAAACCCTAAACTCTCTTCATTCCTCTCTCAGAAACTGGCAGAAGGAAACCCAGAGTGTATTTTCCTGTGGGTTGACATGGACGATGCTCATGTGAGGGTCAAAAACAAGATTAACCAAATACACTCAAGCAGCTAAATCCCCCATAGTTGGATTTCAGTTTAAATGATTTTCCACACTCTTTGTGTCCTAATGCGTTTAGAGTGACCTGACTTGTGACGCTGAGCTGCAAGGCGTACCCACATTTCAGCTCTACAAAAGGTTGGAAAGGGTGAGTGGTCGGTTTGACTCCCAATGATCGAAAAATAAGGCTCAGATTTCAGGAAAACAATTTCCTTTACTTTCTTTAAAACTGGGTCTAATGACCAAACACATTTATTTTTTTCAGTCTTTCTAATAATAATAATTTTCCCCCTCTGATTGCAGTTGCATCATTTCTTTGGTGCAAATAAAGCCAAGCTGGAAAACCTTGTGCTGCAAAACAAATAATCGGCATTGGACGTCTGCTGTATATTACATCTATTTTGTTCCCCTACTCTTCACTTTATCTTCCATTTCCAAGACAGATCTTTCGTCAAGCCTGGTTGCACCTTTGAGTCATCGCTGTCTTCAATCTACTTTCCCCCCATTTTCTACCCCAGGTTCTGTGTTGGTGTTAGAGGCGTCAAAAACTAGACATGGTTTGTGGATCATGCATAACCATAGATTAACCCCCCCCCGCCCCCTCGAGGTTTCTTCCATTGTTTATTCCCACCCAATTGACTGGAGCTACGAATTTGCACCCAGTTTGGCGCCACTATCCTCATCCGCCCGTAAACGACTCTGTGAAGCAGGAGGTACAACGTCTGGCAGGGGTTCTCGAAACGCTGATGGAAATTGCTGAACGGTGAAAGTTACGGTGGTTGGGACACACACACATAAGGTGCAGTTGATGGACGAAGAGGTGCAGGAAGGCCGAGGGAAGAATGGGTGGAGGACATAAAGAGATAGAAGTGGAAAGCTGTGGTGGTGTGCGTGAGACTGGCTGAATGTAACATGTATAATGTGAATGTGACAGTTACAATAGCTAAAAAAATATATATATATTCAGGAGCTTGTCTATCCATATGTTAATGTTTTCAGTTTTCATCTTTGTGTGGTTTCATGTATAATTCTGTATTATGCCTTGTCTAATCATAGCCGCCGGCAATGAGCTCTTTCACTTCGACAATAAAGTTACTGTAAATTATATGATTTAACTGTATTAACTGGGCGAGTGCGTCTTTTTCAATTAAAATCAACTTTTTGAATAGTGATTTTTTTTTTAATCAGAAGGCTGATATTTCATGGCAGACACCAAATGCTTGATGTCTGGCCTAAGGGACGACAGTCTCAGGCGAAGATCTGGCTCAACAGTCAGTTTATTCCCGTATTTCGTCTTCAATGCCACAAGCGCTGAAAAGCCAGTCGCACAGAGATACGTCATCGGGAAATACATCAGAAATCGCACAGCTCCGTTCGGACGGATCGGGATTTGCGTTCTCGGTGCCCACACATGACGTTTTGATGACTTACTTCTCGCCCTGATACTCCTTGAGTTTGTTATCCAAAAATTCAAGTGGCTTGGACATGTCCTGTTGATGTTTTGTCTCGAGGTCACAGCACAGTTTACATGGCCTCAGAGCTTCGTTTGATAAAATCTTGGAACACACCACGCACAGCAGTAACGGATGGTCTTCCGTGCCTGTCCAAAAAAATCCCAATGATATTTTCTGTTCTCTGTGCCTGATGCTAGCCAACCATCCATTTTGATTATCACCGCAAGTTCAAAAATGTACAGATGCACGTCGATCGTGGTCCGGCTTGGACTTATGTTACGCCCTAACATAAGTTCCTATCTATAAAGTGATGATGCATTTTTGAAGGTTTTAAAGAAAAAATACTATGAAATAATTTTTTTTTTTTTTTCCAATAAAATCTGTGTTTTGCCCATGATTTGGCGGTCCACTTGCAATATTGGGCCCATAGGTTGGGAATCGCTGCTGTAATGTATAAAAGAAAACCTCAATTAAACCTCCAACATTCCCATTCAGGACATTTCTAATGAACAAAAAAAATGTTTTGCATGTGACATAACAGTTCTTAAACAAATATAAGTATGCCAGTTCCGCACGCCACTCGAGTGGCGTTTTCAGGACCCTCCGACACAGAGACACAGGCAGAGAGGTTGCAAACACACTAGTTTATTGTAGAGAGTGGGCAAGATGGAACAAGCCTTGGCTTTAAGGCTCAGATTTCAGGGCAGATGGCCACGTCTCATGATAGGCTCTCCCTGTGTGTGCGGGGATGGGTGAATTACCTGTTGCTCGTTGAATGCTCTGACAAGCAACAGGTTTACAGCCACATCTGATACAAGGCCCAATTATTATTAGAAAGGTGTGGCTGCTTCAACCAGACCACCTCCACACCACAATAAGGAATGACAGGAAAAAAAACATTATGGATGAACATCCAATGTTTGATCTCCATGCTTTATCGTTTTTCTTCAGTCTATTTTCTCTGGCCCCCAACTTTACGCTTTAAGCCAACTGCCACTGCACATAATATTAAATCAATGATTTTGCTTCTATTACTCAAGAAATCAATAAGCTTTATTGCTTTCTCCAGAGATTCCAGAGTGAGTGATTGCGTCATGTTCCGAAAATGACCTCTACAGCAAACTTTGTGAAGGGCATCCGCTATCTCCTGTGTCAGATTTTTATTTGCCCACTGCGATACCAACAGCCAACCAGTGCATTTATAAACACGAATCAGCTCAATTTCCTCTTGTATTGAAAAGCAATAGAAGTTTAGTAACACTCTGTCAGGATCCTGCCCTGCTCTTGCTTGTTATCTGTCTCCCTCTATCTGTCTTTGGCTCCCTCTGTCTGTCTCTAGGTCCCCATGTCTCTCTCAAGCTCCCCCTGTCTGTCTCTGGTTTCACATCCCTGCCACTCCACACCTGTCCCCAGTCGGCAATCGCACCACCTGTCTTCACCCTCCTCATCACTCCTCTTGTATTTAACCTGTTCCCCATTCACTCTCTCGCTGTCAGATCGTTGTGTGTCTTTGTGTCTCAGTGTCTATTGAAATTCTCGGTCCTCTCTACGTCCCTGATTCCCCAACATTAAACCTTGCACCTATTCCTAAGACCTTGTTGTGTCCGGCATTTGGGTTAACCAGCCCGTATGCACAACACATTCAACGCTTTCCCAGACTGGCCAAGGGTGATAATGACCGGCTCAGCTGAATGTGGCACAAAAAAAACAACAAACAAATGAATAAAAAATAATTTCTTAAAACAAAACATGTTTTACTTTGAATATGTTGTAAAATTAATAATGATATATTTAAAGATATTAATAATCAAATATCCATTTATTTATATTTAAACTCATTCTCACAATTTGCTATTTTTGTGTTTTGACAGCCTGTAATTTACTGCCTATACGACTGAGGAAAGAACAAACAAAGTCAGTAAAGTTTGTATTGTACTTACGTAGATTTATTACAACAGGTACAGCAATGATGCACTCTGGTGTGATACCAATGTATGAGCGATGAGACACGGTTTTGTCACATTTTATAGCCCCCCCCCCCCCAAAATGGAAAAATTCTGGAAGGCCAGCACACGGAGTCAAGTGGAAAAGTACTGAACATTATCAAAACCGAGCGTTACAGAGTTACAGGGTTTGTACAATATCGAAAATGGAAGTTACTGAGTTACGGACTACAAGAGAGAGAGGGGGGGGGGGGCAGAGAGAAAGAGAGAGAGGGTGAGAGAGGGGGAGGTTTGACTGAAGCTGGTGAAATAGACTTCATACCCCCCTTGGGGATGGAACATCCCCATATTGAGATGCAGTTCACAAAGACAAAAACAACAACCAACAGAGTTACGGGGTGGTTTGTAGGGTGAGCTCTCAGTGAACGAGGGAGGACAGCCGGGCTCCTGTCAACTCTGCACAGAGCTGCTGTGGCATTGACTGCTGGCGCTTGGGGGGCACCCTAGACCTTGCCATAACAAATGTAACATGGACTGTGTCATCACTCTTCGTTGTGAGGTAAGCTACTGAACTGTATGCATGTTCAGAGGTATCACAGAAGACGTGCAGAGTGCAGTCTGTGGCTGCAGTGGCGACCTCCAGTGGTGCATAGGTTCGCGGTACGGAGATGTTTGCCAGCTCGGGGAGTTCGCTCTCCCAGCTGGACCGGGCCTAGAGGTCCAGGAGGGAGGTTTGGGTCATCCCAGCTCCGTTTCTTCGCCCACAGTTTCTGGACAAAAACCTTGGCCCGTATTATGTAGGGAATGAAGAAGAAGATCATATTGGCTGGCTAACACCTTGTATACATGCCGCATAGTGGGAATCTCACTCTCCATCAGCTTGGGCTTGTAGCCAACTTGATCATTTGGGCAATGCCACCATAGGCCCAGAGCCGCCTCCTGAGGATCTGTGCACTTCCCGGCTAGCCATAGCTCTGTACTCTCCAATCTGGCAGCAGAAGGCAGGTGGGAGACAACAGTTGGAAAGGTCCTCGCCCACTGCCGGATCTTAAATACTCCCGAGGCCAGATACTGCCGCATCATGTCCATGAGGAGGTTGGCAGACGGGTGTTGAAAGACTCTGGAGACAGTTACATAGTTCGCAGCAGCACGCAGTTCTACATAGAAAGACTGCTCTATGGACTGCAGGATGTCTTTGTCTCCCTCCATGTGGTCTCTGATGTGCTTCTGCAGTGCAAACATTGGGCAGCATGGGCTGCTTGTTGTACCGAATGGCAAGACTTGCCATTGGTAGACATGAGGTTGCTCTTCCCACCGCAGGTTTCTCCAGACGAATTTCTACTTGACTAATTAACTGATTCCTAAAACATAATGCAGTAAAGAGAGACTTGTCCTCTTGAGATTCTGCTGCTTTGCTTCCGACCGAAACGTCTGTGAAGCCTGACGGGTGTCATATCTAGGTTTGTCAGAGCCATGATAAACTGAGAAAGGCTGGTTGCGAGGCCTGGGCCAGGAACCTGCCTCTCTCTTGGGGGGCTGGAGGCCTTCGATCCGATGGCGCTGTTCACTGACAGCCTTTGGGCTTCAGCCTTTACTCAAAGCCAGTCGGAGAGGTCTCGAAGGTGGTTTAGGCTGTTTGTATTGAGGCAACGTCGGGGCTATAGGTGCTCTATGAAGCCGCCCCTCAATTGCTTAAGGAGCTTACTAAGGAGCCAATCGACATGGCCAGGCAACAAAAATTCCATCCCATTGGGCCCTTTCAGCGACGTGAGCATTCCCACTAGCAGAGCGACGCTAAGGTTAAAAGCTCTGGAATGGTTTGGAATCACATGCTCTGATGTCAGGAGAGTTCAGGATCACTGCAATCTCGCTTTGTGCAAGTTGATGTGGCTGCCCATATTGCTACTGCAGGGCCTGCATAGCGGTGGTGTAGGGCTTTGCATAATGCCTGCAGGACTGGGCTATTAGTCTGGCTTCATCCAGAACCAGGTGCTCCAAAAGTACGTGGTTCTTGTATTGTTCAGAAGGTTCAGTGTGGGGACTGAGTAGGTGGTCAAGCGCCATCTTCAGGTTGGTGAAGTTTCTCTCACTGTTATGGACCAAGTTGGGCAGTTTATTGGGACTGGCTGCCTGGGAGGCTGAAGAGCATATGACGTCTTTGGTGGTGTTTACCGGGGCTGAAGGGCATACTGGACCATCGGGGCTGGTACAGCTGGTACAGGTGCTGGTGCTAGACCAGGTGTTGGAGGCACCAGTTGATAGGCTAGCTGAGTTGGTGGAGCAGGCTGTGGCTGATACACTGGTTATGGGTGACGGCTAGGCGGGTACGGCGGCAGTTGGCGTCCCCTCTGGATTCACTAATAGAGGAAAAACCAAGAGTGGTATTTTTCATAAATTAACCTTTTAGATACATCTTCGTGACCTTAAAGTGCAACTGAACCAGTATAATCCTGTATTCACGTGCTCCCTGCCTGAGCAGCTGGACTTCTTGCTTCCCTTGGACTCACTGGCTCTTGCTCATTGAACGTCAATAGTGATAGCCAATGCAATTCATTTTCAATGGTCCTTTTTTTTTTTTTTACCTAATTTTAAATTACAGCAGTGAAATTACAGCAGCATTGAAAAGCAAATTTAGTTAGAGATGGCAATTAGAGATGATTAGCTTTGACCCGCAGGCCACCAATTGAATGGTTTGAACAGATTTAATCTTATAAATAGAGAACCAAAGTCAAAATGTCAAAATTTGGCCAAATCGGGAAATTTAGCATTTCCAATTTTATGTCTTTGGTAGAAATCAGTGTAAAGCGTCTTTAAAACTGGGAAATATTACCCAATACCTACATGATTAAGCACAACCCAATCAATAATTGACCTTTTTTATGGCTACAAGTTTAGAAAAATAAATATTACTAAAAATACTAACCGAAAAGCTTGTGAAAAACATGTGTATACTGTTAATGTCACACTTTTGCTGGAAAATCCCAATGACGTCATGGTCTATCATCGGTGTCATACCACAAGGATTTTCTACAGTCTATGACAAAACTATTTTCCATTTGTGAATAGGTTTAACTCTCAATCTTGGATAGGATGTTCATATTCTTAGAATTTTTTAAAATTGACCTTCGTCACACCTACTCCCTTTCATGTTTGTATATTCATGTTCATATTTGTTTAATATTTTTTCATATCTTTGAATCTTATTTGATTTATAACTAGTCATCAAAACTCATATTTTATCATCTTGGCTTTAGTAACTTTGATCTATGTTTATTTGAAATAATAATCATAAAAAAAACATGAGAAAGAGGTCTGTAGTAGGGTTCTGACGCGTCCCAGCAGTCAAAATCTGAAATGCTGTTAACAATCCATTTGCACTACTAACATTTAAAATTCGGAAAAATATATATCTATTTTTCTTTTTAATATTTGTATATTTTTAAGACCGTATCCATTCAAATTAGACTACACTGTTTAATAACTTTTATTAAAACGCTATTTTTAGAGAATAAAGAGAATTTAAGTAATTTTAAGACTTTTGAAGGGCCTGCAGACACCCTGGAAATGGCAGCAAATAATTCACTTTGCAGCTTTTGTTCAACAAGTTAGAACACGGGTGTCCTTTGTCATCGAGTCTCGCCACTTTCCAGACTTTCGAGGAAGCTTTTCCTTTGTCCCTTTGCGGAAGTTTCGGGGTTAACCCCATTATTAACTCCAGGGAGTTGTTACCTATTGTGTATTTTATTTAGGTATTTAATTTATTCCTATTCTTATAATTTATTTTAAAAGGAAAATGTAATCTACAGGCCATTTTAAACAAGGGAAAAATAAATAAAAGTTGAATAAATAATTTAAATAAACAATGTAATTAAAAGTGCAGACAGTAAAGAAAAAAATAAAGTTGTATAGTAATATATTGTAATGAAATTTAATTTAAAAAAATAAACATATATAAAAGTATAATCCCATACAGACCCATACATCCGTGATTGCCCAAAACACACATACGTGTGCATGACTGTATGTGACAAATAAACCTCTTGACTCTTGACTCATAATAGTCTTTCAATTGTGTGTGTGTGTGTGTGTGTGTGTGTGTGTGTGTGTGTGTGTGTGTGTGTGTGTGTGTGTGTGTGTGTGTGTGTGTGTGTGTGTGTGCGTTTGCATGTGCGTGTGTGTGCTGTGCATGTGCGCCAGTGCATTGGGTTTTATAATGTGTTTTATTCCTTTGTTCTTGCTTTAACCATGTATATATGCAGAGGGTATACTATTCACACATATTAAGTTAGAATATCTTCTTTCGCTGGACAGGTCGCCAGTCTATCACAGGGCCGACATACAGACCCCGCCTCTCGCCCAATGACAGCTGGGATTGGCTCCAGCCCCCCTGCGACCCTACAAGGATAAGCGGCTATAGATAATGGATGGATGGATGGATCTTCTTTCCCTCATATTAATGCTCACAGTGGAGGGTTGAACCAAACCGAACAAGTGAAATTGAAACATGTTATGCATACTGTATGTGGATAATGAATCAGAATCAGATTTAGAATCAGTTTTATATGGCAGACCATGTAAAAAAAAAAAATACACTGTATATATACCCTGGTCGAAACCATTGAGATAATCAGCGGGGGGAAGTTGACCTCAGAGTAAAACAAGGAACTGGGTAATATAACAAAGGAGATGATATATATAAATAAAGCAAATGTACATATAGACCAATCTGGATGAAATGTGGAAATGAAATAATAAACTTGTGATTCATGGAGTGGGTGCAGCTCCCTCACAGATAGAAACAAAGAAATGCTATTTATATGTTACGATACACGTTTTCCTAATTATTCAACCAAACTCTTATTATAATAAGAATAGTTATATAAATAATATATTATATAATATTATATAATAATTAATTTGATAATTCTTTTGAATTACATTGTTGTTGTTGGTGTTATTTTTTCAATTTGGAGAAGTTGAATAAAATAGATGTGTAAATGTTTATAGAATAGACTTCCTTCAATCCAGCATAGACTAGATTCACTTCAGCATAAGGAGTAAATGCAAAGCGCATTGTTAACTTCAGTCTGGCAGCTTTCCAGCACACGTCACACATGTCATTGAACTAGGATGAGTTTGCAATTTAGTTTGCTTGGATCCCTAATTCTCACATCCCTAAAACTCACATCCCTGATTCTCCACCCTTAATTCTCACATCTCTAATTCTTCATTATTAATTCTCACTCGTATACCTTTTACTTTGCCTGTACTCGCTTGCCATACAATATTTTGTCTCACTGTAATCTATTATTTAGTAGTAGCCATGTTATACGGTAACACGCCCTCAAAGTGATACGCCCTAAAGTTCAGCCAGCTGGTCATTACCGTTAAATAATCCATTCCCTTACTCAAAGAGAAACTACCAGTATCTTAAAATGGGACTGACTTGTCAAAATGTGCTGTTTTGTATTTTCATTGATTTTGATTTTTAATCAGGTTAAAGTTTTTTCTGAATATATAATCTTGGGCTTATAGATGGTTTGAAAAAATAAAAAACTTTTTTACAGCCGACCAAGGAAAAAATACATGACAGTTTATCCGGATAAACAACCCCCAACCGCCCTGGTTTCTCAGTAAGAGGCGGAGGTGGAGCAGAACAGAACAAGAGTAGTTTCAGCCCCAATTCCTGCTAAAAAACCCATTGTGTGTACCTGTGTGACCAACACAATGGAATCCTTCCTACACTTTGTGCTGCGCATGAATCAAATTCACGTTTCATGTCAGCATACTCTACAGCAACAAAGGAGACAACGTACTTGAATGGGGGTGTATGGTTGTGTTTGTGTGTGTGCGCGAGTGTGTGTGTGTGTGTGTGTGTGTGTGTGTGTGTGTATGTGTGCGTGTGTGTGTATGTGTGTGTGTGTGTGTGTGTGTGTGCGCGTGTACATGGTTTAAAAGGACAAAATACATGAATACACACCAGGATTATGAGATTATGACACATTAGGGCTCTAATAATAAATCAATGAAAAAATGGTTTTGCATATTCTGATTTAATGCTGTTTCAAGTCCATAAAGTATAAAATCCCGGCTCATTTTTCTTTTTAAAGGGTTTTAGAGATGATCTATGAACCTCTATAAACCACCTACACTAATGTAAAAAAAAGTGGGCAAAAGTATTTGCTCGCTTCCTGATCACCTCTATTATTGCATGTTTGTCATACTGAGTGGTTACAGATGTTTAGACGAAATGTCTTATCAGACAAAGGGATTTACTTTGTCTAATTCGTCTCACCTGTTTACTCAGGCTTCCCTTGTCTAATAATACAATTTGGTTGGGATGATATGGAGGAATGGAGCACCCACCGAGGTCTGATGTGTTTTTCAACATCTACACAGCAGCCTCGGTGTGCATGCGATTGTATCTGGTGTAGATTGCATGGCAGGATGTTCCCAAGCCCGCGACCACACCTGAAGACATATCTCTGGTGCCACTCATCTCCCATCATATTCTCCTATCTAGGCGTGGGGGGAGGGGTGGTGGGTGGTGGTGAAAGGTAGCTGAACAATAAACAAATGATTCATCCTTGGGTTTCCCAACGCCCCCCTTCTCATTGCTCATTGCTTTCGGCTTCATCTCCATAGCCGCCGTAGAATTAATGTAAAATAAAAAATAATGGACATGTGCAAACATAAGATAGTACCAAACAAAGAATTCCAACTCCAACGCTCCCCTGTCGACCCTGAGAAAGTGAAATGTGTCACATGCCCAGTTCGTCTCAAGAGAAAGGGATAAATTCCTTTGATGCAGATTCATTGGCTGTGTGTAATTGTTGAACAGTTCATGTGACGCACTGTGTGTTCTGACACCTTTCTATCATAGCAGCATTAACTTTTTCAGCAATTTGGGCTACTGTAGCTCTTCTGTGGGATCAGATCAGACAGGCTAGACTTCACAGGTCTTGTGGAACCCCAGCCACCCCAGCCATCACAATTTGGATCTTGTCAAAGTGGCATAGGTCCTTCCGCTTGACCATTTTTCTTGCTTCCAACACATCAACTTCAAGAACTGACTGTTCACTTGCTGCCTAATATATCCCACCCCTTGACAGGTGCCATTGGAACAAGATGATCAATGTTATACTTCTGAGCGCCATATACAGCGTCACACGCACATACACACACTATAAATACTTTTCTGACAGACAAACAAGGAAGGTGCCCAGACTAGATGTGCTAAGAAATTTAAGTTGAACAACAAAATCATTTTTTATATTTTATTATATTTTATTACATTACCACTAAATTTGATACAAATCGGCTCCAAAGTCTGGTTAGCTCAATGATGTCTGTTTTTCTGGCAGTTGGCCATTCTACTCCCCACTTGTGAAATGGATCAGACCAAAGGATCAGAGGTGGCTGTACGCCTGTTGCCCCCATCCCCACACAGACACTGGAAGAGCCTCTGTCACGACAATGTTCCATCTCCTTCTGGCTTGTTCCGTCTTGCACACTCTCGACAATTAACTGGTGTGTTTGCAACATCTCTGCCTGTGACTTTGTGCCGGATTGCCCTGAAAACGCCTCTGGGGGATGTCTTGCAGGGGCAATTGCCACAGTAGACAAGGCACATTCTTAACTTCAGTTTCCCAGCTTTGGTGTATACGTATGTCAAGTAGAATTTAGCTGGGCTGATCGATTGAGTGATGATAATGAGCTCCATGGAGTTTGTCACAGCGTTAAACCCCTGCCCAGACATGGTTCTCAGCGCCATAACCACACACACACACACACACGTCAAGATTTCGTAAAGATTAATCTCTTTTTCAGGCAGTTGGCCGCTTGGTATTCAACCAATGGGCCTTGAGATTCTACTCCCCACTTGTGAAACAGATCAGACTGAAACCAAACACAGATTGGTATAGAAAGGCTTGAATAAAAATAAATTCGATTCACAATCTCACTCATTTAAAAACTATCTTGGAGTCGATAAACCGGAGTTGACTTCAGCTCTGTTTATTTTTAGAATCTATTCTCAGAGTCGCCATGATGGAATCGAGAATCGACTCTTTTGGAGTTGAGGAATCAGAATCAGAAACAGAATCAGAATAGTCTTTATTGCCAAGCAAGTTTACACGAACAAGGAATTTGTCTTGGTGTTCGGTGCATACATGAAAGAATATGTAAAATAAGGCTGTTTTTTTTTTTTTGTTTTTTTTTTAACAAAGCTGTACAGTTTGTGCAAGATTTAGAGTTGACTCCATCCTTAATGCTCCATCGCTAATTCTCACTCCTATACCTTTACTCTCCTGCAAATCAATATCACTGAAGTCTATTATTTGGTAGTAGCCAAGTAATTAGGTAATAGGCCGTCAAAGTGGGATAATGTTCAGCCAGCTGGTCATCATCGTCAAATAACCCCCTTCCCTTACTCAAAGAGAAACTACCGGTATCTTAAAATGGGACTGACTTGTCAAACTGTTCTGTTTAAAAAATAATAATAAATAAAAAAAATACAGGAAAAATCTGAAAGCGTATTCGTAAAATAGGCAATTTCTTTCCATCTTGGCTGGTGACGTCTCGCAGGGTGAACCTATTCTCTGACTGCCACAGTGCAGTAGCAGGGTGGCAGTCGGTCGGCAGGGCACTCAGCGTCACAGTTATCTCACAGGTTTTGTTTTGTTTCGTTCAAGTAGGAAACAAAAGAAAACAGGTAGATCGAAATCTATTTCCAATTTCCCCACACATTAATTCGTGGACTATGCCAACCCGAAAGTTGCTCCTTAATGTTTTTGGCCAACAACAGGATGTTTGTTTTATGATTCTTGATCAGCGCCGTGTAGGAACACATCTACACTTGCTGCCTCATATATCCCACCCCATGACAGGTGCCATTGAAACAATATGATCAATGTTATTCACATCACCCGTCGGTGGTTTTAATGTTGTGGCTGATCGGTGTAAACTGTCCAGTGTCTCTCTCCTGGAACCCTAAAAACAAATTTAAAACGAAAACCGATCCAATGTCTGGAATTTTCATTTTTCATTTATAAAAAAAAACAATAATCATTGCAAACCATTGGCTTTGATGTAATCTGGCAGACGTTCAAGCTGTGTGACAAACATTGTATTTCCCGTAATGCTCCACTTCATTTTGTTTTTCGACTGCAGTCCATACTGTTTTCGCTTTGCGGCCACAAAACTCATTGCTCATGTCGGCATATATTAACTTTTACTTGACCCAAACAGAACAGAATACAAAAAAAAAAAAAAGAGCTGCTGTTATTTACCTAAGTCATACACACTTAGACATTCCAGGAAATTCTGCAAGAGTTTCTTCATCTGTGACCTTGTGAAACTGTGGTGGGGGGGATTCCAAAACCTCTGAGGTGGTCCGGGGAGCATGCGTTCTAAATCTTGGGCACTTCAAGAGGAAAAGGGGTTAGATCCGTTAAAAACTCGGACCTCTTTTTTTTTTTCCTCCTCTCAAACAGGTGCTGCATTTTCTTTAAAATGTTTATTTTAAATGTTAGGAACACATCTGTTAAGGAATCCAAATTAAGGCAAACACTGCAACTGTTAAATACTATACATTTAAAAATATCCCTTAAAAATATCCCCCAAAAAAAGAGGGCGCTTGGCTACAACGGCAGCCTGGGGGCCCCCTGGTGGCTTCGGGGGCCCCATGCAACCGCATAGTCCGCATATAGCAAGAAAATGCCTCGTATAAGTCGATCACGCTCCCGAGGGAGATTTGATCATTTCCTTCAGAAACATTTGCGTGAGGATCCCATGGATTGGCATCCTTCAGAGATTGTACATTCTAGGAAGCACTGAGAAGACTCCCAACGAACGACCGCTGCCTTCGCAATGTTTTGCGGTGGACAGCTGTGGTAATATCAGAGGAGAGCAATTGTCATGTGCCATTTTGCTTCCCTTCGTGTGCCTCCTATCGCAACATTATTTTTCCATCAACCGCCATCACAACTGCATTACGACTTGGGGTTTGCCTCCCTTAAATAAATGGGTGTTTTCCAGTGAGCTTGAACTTGTGACTTAAAGGTCACCCGAGGCAATAAAATGTAATACTCGTTTCCCCTTTTATATGAAAAACAATATGCCCGGGTGTGAGGGCTTATGTTCCAATCAACAGTAATTATTATAGTTGGACCTTGAATTTGTTCTTCCACATTTATTTATTTTGTTTTATCCGCTTTAATTCTTTTCCAGTCATGCCAGAAAGTGTACATGCATCATTACACAAATTTCCGCCCGCTTGATGGGAAAGACCGAGCAGACTTGTCGGAGCCCGTGAGCGTACGTCACAGCGTTCCACCGCGTTACGTTACGTTAAACCTTCCACATCATATATTTTATGATTTGATGTATTATTATTGATCATCATTCATCATTATTTGTTCTATTATATATTATTATCACTGTAATTATTATTATTTTAATTACTATTATTATTAAAAAAACAAAAAACAAAAAACAAAAAACAATAATAATAATAATAATAACGAGTCCTACCATAATAAGTCAAATTCCAAATTAATGTTAATGTCCAATACATGTTGTCTTTATGACATCACAGGCAATTAATCTATTAAACTGAGTCATTTAATTGTAGATTGTTGGCACAATTAGTGCAATAAAGTACAAATTGAAATTTACATGTATTTATTATGTCTGTGAAATGTATTTATTGCATTGTAAAATAATTACAAAGATTATGTGATCACAAAATAATAACAAAATAACGACACAACAGATTTGTGCCAGAATCAGGCCGCATTCTTGTAGTTTGATGCTGGATAACATAAAATCTGCAAAATGTAATAGCCACCTTATATGACAAAAATTGATCCTGTGTAATGCTGCTTGCAGCTATATTTATTATTATTATTATTACAATTATTATTATGATTATTAATAGTAATCATAATAATAATATTAACATGAATGTGAATTATGCCATTATTATAAAACTATTATAACACACTTATAACACTTTTTTTTCCTGCACATTTATTGGTAGTATCGCTTGCTGAGCACTTTATTAGGAACACCTGCACACCTACATATTCACGCAATTATCTAATCAGCCAATCGTGTGGCAAATCACTTCAAATCACTTTTTAGAACAACTTATGGGTCTGTAAATCGATCAGACAGCCATCCATTTACTGCATCTGGTCAATTGTATTACTCCAGTGAATCCGTTTTCAAAACCAAAGCCTGACGCACATTTTAGTGTTTTTAGTATCTTTAGAGCTTATAGAGCTTATCGTGCATAATCACATGATGTGCATAATGACATTTCGCTGCATATATGTATGGCCGTATGTATATGTATGTGACAAATAATCCCTTGAACTTGTGCAAGAAAACGATAGCAGGGACATTCCTCTCTTACCAGTCAATTTAAGACTCCACTCTATCTCAAGTTTACTGTTTCCTGCTCTTGTCAAAGTTCTGTCAGGAATAAATCCATGACAAACGACCGTATGAATACGGCGCATACGTCAGTCAAGCCAGGATGTGAATTTTCTTTGAAACATCCCCGGCTTGCGCAACGCTTACTTCACAGTGTCATGACTCATGTCAGACAACAGTTTAAAAGGAGCCACTTTCCTCTTCAGCGGCAGATTTAAACAACCTCCAGGGAGAGAAGAGAGAGGGAAAGCTGCCAAACCACAACAAGGAAAATATCGCAGCAAGCAGAGTGAACTGAACCAGCTCCCAAACCTCCCAAACATTCTCTAGCACGAAGATGACAAGCAGCAAAATGACAGTCGGCGCTCTGGTGGTTCTCCTGGCCCTGCTCACCATTTCTGAGGGTAAGTCTTTTTTTTTTTTGCAACAGTACAATACTCCAGCAAGAATAAAATGCAGTTTGTTGTCAAGCTCCGTCCAGTGGTGGAAAGTTTGTTCGTTGAGGTATCCGTACCTACTTAAGTATATTCAGCTTTGGACGCTTTCAACTCTTCATTTCAAAGCAAATACCTCTACTTTTCTGAAAGCAGAGTGTAACACATTCTATACTATTTTATCGATTGCAGATTGTACTTGTGATTTGCACGAGCACTTATCTGGGGGAAAAAGCCACAGTAGTACTTAGCACCTATTGTAGTCATAGTGTCTTTAAGTGTACTTTAGGTGTTTTCTCTCTCTCTCTCTCTCTCTCTTTCTTATCCCTGTGTGGAAGCCACTGTCACCTACCATTGATACCATTGAACTCAGTGTAACTCCTTTTTGTCTCCCGCCAGGGATGAGCCTGACAGGCCCGGGACAGGAGCTGCGCTGCCGCTGCATCCAGACCGAGAGCCGCCCCATCGGCCGCCACATCGAGAGGGTGGAGCTGATCCCCGGCAACTCCCACTGCGAGGAGACCGAGATCATGTGAGTCCCCGTCGCCGCCGACCCCGATCCGCCCGACGGCCACGTCAGGAAGGGGAAGACGTCCGTGTGGGGTTAATGGATCAACGTAATTGTTCTGACTCCGTCTCTCTCTGTCGTGTGCCCCACAGTGCTACCTTGAAGAAGACCGGTCAGGAGGTCTGCCTGGATCCCGAAGCTCCGTGGGTAAAGCTCGTCATTGAGAGGATCATTTCAAGGTGAGCGCAGGTCAAACGCTTGTAGGCCGCCGCACACACACACATGCTGGAATGAGGAAGAAAACAGTTCAATTCAACATGACTTAAATATCTGCGTACGCTGCTGACATGGGAACTAATCCTTCTTTTTTCTATTTCCTTTGCAGCAGAAGGCGCTGAATAGGCACAAGAGGCCAAAACAAGAAAAGGAGGATCAGCAGGATCCAGGCAAATGATATGTGTGCAAAAAAGTATTAATTCCATTTAGCTGTCAAACTCATCAAGTTGATTTTGATGTTGGCAGACTGCCTTTCATGTTCAGAACGAGTTGGGTGTAAATAGTCCTAAGTACTGAGCCATACCTTCTCTGACTGCGATTGTATCGTACAAGTTGATGTTTTTTGTTTGTTTGTTTTTTACTTGTTTGTTTTTTAGAAGAACCTTTGTGTCCTTTGGAGTTTCACTCTGTATTTAATTTAGCATTTCTTCGATTGCTTCTGAATATAGTTTGTGCACTATTATTATTAAGACTCTGTCAAACTATTTATTTTCCTATGTATTTATTATTGTTATTTATTTGTATTTCTTTGTAACTTAGAGGCTGGTTCTGCTACTGTCATTGTTTCTAAATAAAAGTCAACAAGACCTGAATGGGAATTGTGTACTCCTACTCCTTTGTCGCATTTGCAAATTGCTTTTTTTCTTCCATTTTATTTAAAGGTGGCCTGACATAAATCATTCTGTATTTTCCCTTAATATTCAAGTTCAAGAGTTTATTTGTCACATACATATTCATACATACGCATACATATATGCAGTGAAATGTCATAACGCCCGGTGATTACACACAACAAGCCCTATAAGCTCTAAAAATACTAAAAATACTAAAATGTGCATTATTGACAGGAGGTGCTCGCGCAGGCGGTCGCAAGGGTGCTCACGAAGTCAGTGTTTTTGTTTTTTTTAAGCGGAGAAGTTGCACTTGCAACTTGAACTCCACTTGCAGCCTAACTCTGTCCTAGATGCAATGGCATACAAATACTTTGTGTTGTATGCCCAGCATGCTGACAGCACAGGTTAAAAAAAAAAAAAAAAGTGACACAGAGGGTCAAATATCTGTGTTGCCCTCGTTGGCGCCCTTGGTGTCTACCATATAGATAAGATAAAAGATTAAAAAAAGACTTTATTAATACCCAAAGGTAAATTCCAGTGTTGCAACATCAATACCCACGCAATATGTTTACTGTTACAGGAGTGAACCTGTCGGACTGTAGCCTGGCTGTTTACCTCCCCTTCCAGCTTTTCTTACATGTGCTGCTTCTGGTCAAAAGTGTCAGGTGAAATGAACCTTGGCCAAAAACTTTTTTTCCCCCCATTCTTCTCTTTTGACTTCTTCATCGGTAACTTATTTTAGGACGTTCAAGTTCAAGTTCAAGATCAAGAAATTGTTTGTCACATTATACATGCGGTCATACATACATGTATATGCAGTGAAATGTCATGACACCCGGTGATTACGCACAATAAGCTCTATAAGCTCTAAAAATACTAAAAATACTAAAATGTGCGTTATCGACACAAGGTGCTGGGGCAGGCGGCCGCAGGGGTGCTCACTAAGTCAGTGTTTTTGGTTTTTAAGCAGAGAAGTTGCAACACAAAACAATCTGCTAGACGCACTCACACACAAACTCGCATAGGATGTTCTTGCAGACGTGTGCATGCATACGTACACACACACAATGTTTGTGTATGTTTGTGCGTGCATTTTCCTCAAATTTGATAAACTTTGTGTGAAGCTATGAGCAGGTTTTCCAAGAAGTAGGAGGAAGGCTGACTGGGGTTAATTGCAACACAAACATGTCATTATCTTTGTCTAATTTCCCCGAAAAAGTACCTGCCCCACCCAACTTTCTGGACTTCCGATTTTCATAAGATTCACATTACATAAAGTCATAAACATCTGCATCTGAAGCGTCTGGGTGACTCTCAGTCATAAAATGCTGCCTCCCCCCCCACACACACACTTCGTTCGCAAGCGCTTTCTCTTTTCTTTAAAACACTGATCTAGTTTCCATCGAAAACTAGGTCTTTCAATAACCTCAGCAAAGACTGATCATAAAGTCGGCTCCTTAACCTATCTACCTCCGTATGTACCTCTGTAACCTATTTCGGGATGTCCGCAGCCACACACACACACACACACACACACACACACACACACACACACACACACACACACACACACACACACACTGTTCCACTTTGGATACCTTGAAAATTGAGAAAATCGAATACAGTATATTTACTTCATTTGAATTTGAATACAGTACCCCTCTCTCGCTCTCCCTCTATCTATCTTTCTATCCGTCTTTCTATCTATCTATCTATCTATCTATCTATCTATCTATCTATAAAAATCGAGCTCTACAACCCTCCTCATGGATTTATCGGACCTTGGAAGGAACCCCTGTCGTGGAAACAGATTTCTTACCAAGTGGGCATACCAGGGATGTTTAAATGCAGTGGAGATTAGCGACCAGTGGCCAATAAATATTACCTAGAAGAAATGATCATGACTATTCCCTGTGTCACTTTGTTATCAAAATAAGATATGGTTGGGTTGAGACATTTAATTTGACGATGATTTTGTTCGTGCAATATGATAATATAATATATAAATATAATAAATGTATGTGATATTACATATAAGCCAACCAAACTGAAAATAACAATAATACCGCAAACACCATTCCTGTTGCAGAAGTAATGACAGCAGTAAAATTTTCATACCAACCCATCATTTATTCCAAAAGATATAAGATATAACAATTAACCTATTAACCCCCCCCCCATATGAAAGGCTCAGCTCTATAACTCATGATTATGAGATACTCCTTCGATTTTTTTGTTGTTTTTTTCTGTATTTTTTTATTTGCCCCTTGGTATAAATGGGCTTCCATATTTTTCTTACCATTCTTGGTTATTGTTGGAGAATATAATCCCCGAGGATCACCCAGTTGTTCAGTTGTAGAAAACCTTTCTAACCTGTTTCAGTCAATTACTAAACTTCTGTTGATCAATTCAAGTATGATAACCATTACAACCGGTTTCAATCAATTACTAAACTTCTGTTGATCAAGTCAAGTATAACAGTTACCTTCGAGGTTCTCCGCGTGTTGGAGCGTCAATCAGAAGACGTAACACAAATTTAGAGTGGTTCATATTTATTGTCAGGCAGAATCAGAAAGTGCAAGCAGGCTCCAGGAGCCGAGCTCAGCCAAGTCTCAGCCAGGCCCGTGGAAAACCCTGGACGCCCCGATCCTTCTTCCCTGGATGCTTATATAGTCTCCTCTAAGCAAGTGGTCGCAAAAGGACAAATGGATCACAAAGAACTGACTCCAACCAGAGGCGACCAACATGAACAACATATACGCAAACGAGAAAAGTACAGGAGCAACATGTGCGCGACTGGTCACAAAGAACTGTTTTCAACCAGAGGCGCCATATTATTTCAAACATTATACATATAGGCTTTATATTTATAAATTGCCCGCGTGTGTGCAGCCTTGGTCGCATGACTCAAACCTGCTCTGATTGGTGGAGCTCGAGTTTTGCAAGTTACCCCCCAAGCGCCAACACCCCCCCCCCCCCCCCCCCCCCTCCGTATTTTCTGTCAAACACCGCCACCGTCTGGACTCTTACACCAGGAGTCAAGTCGTTTACAGCGCCTCTCGCCCTCCTACAAGAATGTGTTTTTAAGTCTTTTACGAGCTTTTTTTTTTTTTTTTTTTCTTGTGAGCGAACGTGGCTGCCCCAAATCGAGTTGTCACACCTTTGAGTGACAGCTGTGGTGTTTCAAAATGCATAAATAATAAATGATAAATTGAGGATTACGAACAGAATTGCCAAATGGTTCTTAGTATCGTAGCCTAATAAAATATGACGATCACGCTTTGAGGTCCATCGAATACAATGTGCACCAAATGCTTTGCAAGCTCGGATGAGAAATAGTTGATTAACTTATTAGGTCCATGTTTTGCTGCTTTATCGCTAGTTTTTAAATTATAATAACGATCACAACGATATTGTTAATAGATTATTATGAGTAATAATTATTATTCACAATAGTGAATAATAATAATAATAATAATAATAATAATAATAATAACAATATTAATAATAACAACAAAAACAACACCGATGATGGTGATGATAATAATAATAATAATAATAATAATAATAACAATAAAAATAATAACAACAAAACAATACAGATGATGGTGATGATGATAATAATAATAATAATAATAATAATAACAATATTAATAATAACAACAAAAACAATACCGATGATGGTGATAATAATAATAATAATAATAATAATAATAATAATAATAATAATAATAATAATAATAACAATAACAATAAAAATAATAACAACAAAACAATACCGATGATGGTGATGATAATAATAATAATAATAATAATAATAATAATAATAATCATAATAATCATAATAATCATAATAATCATAATAATCATAATAATAATAACAACAAAAACAATACCGATGATGGTGATGATAATAATAATAATAATAATAATAATAATAATAATAATAATAATAATAATACAAACTGGCAGTGTGTAGGTGTGGGGAGGGGCGGTGCTGAGTTCAGGGTGGACGCGGTAGTGCGGCGCCTCTGATGCGCGCAGAGACCACAGGCGCACCGGGGGGTTCGGACGCTCAATAGCACATGGAAATGCACACAAAATGCTCCGCGTCCACGCTGTGACGGACTGATGACGTGACCGTTTCTACGCGCCAAGACAACGCAGAGACAAGAAGGAAGAAGAAAACAACAACAACAACAAACATTTTTTTTTGGGGGGGGGGGGGGGGGTGGGCTGGGGGTGGGGGCGCTGGGGGTGGTGGTAGAGAGGAAAAATATATATCCCCTCTCTCATCAAGCGTCAAGCCGCCGCGCAGACAGACACAGCCCCTGCCGCAGGACGCGTCTCTGCGCTGCATGCACCCCGCTCCGTGTCGCGGACCGCAAGCTCCTCGGGACAACCCGGGTGGGTGTTGAAGAAGTCCGCGTGGATACCCTGAGTGCACCCTGAATCTCCCCAACCCCCAAACCGAACCCCGATCAGCGCCGCCGCCGCCGCCGCCGCCGCCCCCCCTCAACCGGGATGGCGCTCACCATCTGCACGAGATTCACCGACGAATACCAGCTCTTCGAAGAGCTGGGGAAGTAAGTGTGGCCGACAGCGTTTCATCTCTGTGTGAAATGTTATAGGTTGCCCACCCCCCAGCACTACGATTCCTTGCGTGCATTTGATTTCCCTTATTTGTAGCCTCTGGTCGTTATTTGCATGATCTGATAGGATGCATATTGAGGGGGGTGGGCGGCATGTTGCAGGAGTGCAGCCGCGGGAGAAGAGAAGCCTCCATGTTGTAAAACGAAACGGGCTGTGTGAGCGCCTTCTGGCCCCCTGCGACAGAAATACACCCTCTAATGCGACAGGAGACCTTGTAGTGGGCGATGACACATTCCACAGCCGGCCACAATTATCAGGCGCAGGCAAGGGGGGATTCCTTACCCCTGGGAGAGGGAGTGGGAGTGGAGGGGGAGGGAGAGAGGGGAGGGTACAGAGAGTGATAAGGAGTGATAGAGATAGCGGTAGAAAGAGAGTGAAAGAGGGTGACAGAGATATAGTGGGAGAGAGAGTGATAGAGAGATGAACAGGAGAGAGAGAGAGAGGGAGAGGGTATACTGTATATACTGTATAATATATATATATATATTTCTTTAACTACAACATTTATGTTACATTTTAAACCTTTTTAGAACGTTCACATTTCTTTTGCTTATATTACCTTTTTGTTGTAGTGCCCCCTTTGAATTGAGTTGAGAGAGACAGAGAGAGGGTGAATGAAAAAGAGTAGGAGAGAGGGGTGTGTGTGTGTGTGTGTGTGTGTGTGTGTGTGTGTGTGTGTGTGTGCGTGTGCGTGTGCGTGCGTGTGCGTGCACGTGACCTACAGTCCACCTTGCACCCTCTGGTCAGAGTGCACAGACACATAAGGCAGAGAGGCCTCGTTGGATGTTCATGCCCTGGTCTCTTAGTGGGCAGTTTCACACTTCTACCTGGAACACACTTTATTCATATCAATAAGGTGTTATTTTATGATCCTATCTTATCTCAACATTGTGTGGAGGCCCTCCAATCCTCACACACCCAAGGACAGGACCCGGGCAGTCTCTCTGACATCTGTAGTATTTATGGATATACACTTGTATAAGGCTTACACCATCTACTGTATCATCAATGATACAGTAGATGAATGCTTTTTGAACTCAAACTCACTGTTATCCATTACTACGGTATATGCACAAAAAAATCTAAAATTGACTTTTAGAGAAATAAGAGAGTTCATTATTCGTAATAGTTCCACCCATTACTAATGCAGAACAAAGAGCATTTTCGTCAGAACTCCCTAAACATGACAGGAATATACACTGAAGAAGATATGTACTTGAGGTCTGAAATGACCACCTGTGCTTCAAAGTGGTAATCCGTAAGATTAGTTTGTAAATTATAACCCCGTATTTGATGTTTTGATGATCTTTTTTTTTTTAGCTGACACTTTCTAAGAAACAGCCATTCAATGTATTTGCGTAATGTATGTGCTCTTCTATATGCTTTTTCCTTTGATGGTGGCAAGTCTGCCACCTTTCTTGGCAAGAATCTGTAAACTGTTGATACGGATGAACATCCACAAAAAAGAACATCAAAATGTTGCAGTTTTGAATGGAATTGCGGGACATTATCTTATGTATTTCCACTTTAAATGTGAAGAGTTTACAGGTGGCAGTGTTGCTATTGCATAATGTATTTCCTTGTAATCATTTCTTTCTGAAGTACATTTTGGAAAATCTGCAGGGTGACCACACAGATCGGTGACCACACACAGATAGGAGGAAGGGGTCGAAAGGGTGGAAAAGAGGCAACACAAAACGTTATAAACACGGCAACAAATCATAAATAAAAAATTAAATTGTACTTTTGAGTGAGTTAGTTTGCCGATATGTGGCGTGATCTTCGTTAAAGGGATATCCACAATTTCACTGTTTGTGTTCAGAACCGAGATAGCGACGGACGGCATGCCAACTCTGTTATCTCAATGGAAGGCAACCCGGTCTCACGCTTTTTCGTGCCCATAGTCACAAAATTAATCCATGGAATTGTGTCCCGGAGTCCAACTTTTTTTATGCTACGCATAACAAAATTTAAACCAATGAATTTAAATGAGGAGATTGTGGTGTGGGGATGATCTGGTTGAGCTGCCACACCAGACCGGGATCTAGGTGATTCGGTCAGAGTGGCTGCATACCTGTTGCTTGTTGCATGGTCTAGCGAGCAGCAGGTAAAACCCCCACCCCCACACACACTCAGGAGAGGAGCCCTTGTCATGACATGTTCTATCTGCTCCTGGCTAATTCCAACTGGCCAACTCTCTACAATAAACTGCTCTTTACAGCACACCGCCTTCTGTGTCTCAGTGCCGGAGGGCCCTGAAAACGGCACTTGGGTGGTGTGCGGTAGGAGAAACTGCCACAGATATTTTCTCGTGCTATGTAAAACAAAATTTAAACCAATTAAATCTGAATTGGGAGATTTTCTGTGACTTTGGGGGGGGGGCGCAGATATGGACACTAAAACTAAGCTGACAAAAGTACGCCACCGCAGGGAGGCCACATGGATGTATTAAAATTTCAAATGTATGGGTTTCAATTTTGTTCTGACATTCTTAAAATCAAAGTGGGATACTGTTTTCTCTTTTTCTCTATTGAATGGTCTATTAAATTCAAGGTTGGGCGAGAATATGGATATCGGGTCATACCCTCAGTGTGAATTTCATTCATAGATACAATTTAACTGAATATAAATATCAGTGTTTGTGCGCCTGGGTACCCATCAGCCAGTGCGGTAACATTTCCATGGTAACAGCGAGCTCCACCAATCAGAGAAGTCCCTGTTACACTTAGGGTTATGGGTAGTGTCGTCTCCATGACATCGCAAATGATAACAATTGCGCTCCGCGACGCCGTTCAATTGATACATTTTCGTGACGATGAGTACGAAAAGTGTGAGACCGGGTTGGATTATTAGCTGTGATGCGCCGCTTCAAGTGGGTTGTGGGTTAATGCAGCTTATATTCACTGCAGGGTATGGATAAATCTTTATTTGTCAAAAATAGCTGACATCAGCTCGTCACAAATTTCTTTGTATGGTCATCTGCTCCATCTGATCCGCTGTGGGTTTATCCAAAGAAAACCAATAAAAAAGTGTGTTTTTATTGTAGATGTATTTTTCTTAAATTTTATTTTATCCTATTTCCCGATGTTTACATGAAACAAACATCCCCGCGTGCGGGAGTCGCAGTCGTAGTCGTGTCTCCCACAAGCCTGGATTTCGTTCAGAAACAGATTTGTTGGACTGATAAGGTGAAATCATTGGAAGTTACTGAGTAAATAGAATGAAACCTGGAAGCCGTGCTCAAACGCCATTGGCTCACAGAACTCGTGGCCCACTGAAACAGTCCGTCAGGAACGCAATGGATTTAGAGGCATGTCAGAATGGTATTTTCATCAAAAAACTTAAAACTTATTTTGGGGATCTCAGAGACCTATATTAACTTGTGTAAAAGGGAGCATAATAGGGCCCCTTTAAACACCGGAATGTTATTTGTTGACATTCATTGACATTCATTGACTGCCAGTGGAGGCATTGGCAGTCAATGAATCGCCGATGGAGCTCGCTAACGTGCGCTACCATTTAATGAGGCGATTCACTCGGTTTTTAGGTGAATGCATGTAATAAACCTCACCGCACATCAGCTGCCTCCACACATCATTCCTTTTAGGGATGCTGGCAGATGACACTGTTGGGCCACGTGACCATAAGTGCCCAGTCTGACTGTATATGAATGTTATGTAAAACGTTGCTCCAGGACCATTTCCTGTCCCAAATAAAACAGAGGTAAGCTGTCTGGCACGTTAGGTAATGCTAAGTGAACCGAGGACGTTTACCATAACCCACCGAATAAATGCATCCACGCTCCTCATCATTTCTGACGGTTTAGCATTAATCTTTAAAGTGCACATTCACTGAATTGTCTGCCAATACTGCACGGGTCCTTACGCGTTCATTGATTTTAAGGGCTCGTTAAAGTCCGCCCTGATAGCACGGTGGTGACCAGGAGGAAAAAATACAGTTCCAGGTATTCCACCTTCTCTCACGTGATCTTACCTGTAATTGACACGCCTCGACTGCACCTCAACGCTAGCCGTTTGTTTTATTTGCGGAGCAACGGAAGACAGATTGGATTTTAAAAGAAAAACACGGGCAGTGAAAAGATAAAAAAAAAAAAAAAAAAAAAAAAAAAACGGAGCAGCGCAGCGGGCCATGGCAGGCTGCGTTTAGATTGCTCCTCTCTCAAACATAGCTGACCTAGTTTGGGACCGCCATGGCCGAGGCTCCTTCATGTATCTCACACGGCCCTGGATCAAGGGAACCAAGGGGTTCTGGAACGATTGGTGCATATGTGTATATGCTATTTGCACATTAACACATTGTTTGAGATCAGTTTAGTGTGTGTATTTGTGTGTCTGTATAGTACAGGTTAGGGCTGAGGGGGGATAAATCAATATAATATTGATACTGTGATATGAGATATCTCCATAGAGAGATAGAGATTGATATTGTCTGGGATTTTGATTATGCTAATATCCTGATGTCGTTGAATGTTGCCTTGAAGACTGAATTACAGTACTGCAACTTTCCGAACTTCACAGACTGTTCAAGATATATGACATACACAAGTCGTACTGTTTTCAAACAATCTTGTGTGTGTGTGTGTGTGTGTGTGTGTGTGTGTGTGTGTGTGTGTGTGTGTGTGTGTGTGTGTGTGTGTGTCTGTCGTCAAGGGGGGCGTTCTCTGTGGTAAGGAGGTGTGTGAAGATCTCCTCTGGACAGGAATATGCTGCCAAAATAATCAACACTAAGAAGCTTTCTGCCAGAGGTAGGTAGCACGCACACACGCACACACACACACATACAAAGACACACTCATGCATACACACCCACTTGCATTCAAACACACACTCATGCATACACACACACTTGCATACAAACACGCACTCATGCATACACACACTCATGCATGCACACATTTGCATACAAAGACATGCCCATGTATACACACACAAATACATACATACAGTACAAACACATGCAGACCAACATGTACCAAGTGACACTGAGTCACTAGCAGCTGGGGGGGGGGGGGGGGGGAGAGAGAGAGAGAGAGAGAGAGAGAGAGAGAGAGAGAGAGAGAGTATATATATGAATATAACAAGAGAGACAGAAAAATAAATACAGTATACAGAAAGTATACTGTATTTATTTACAGAAAGAGTACAAAAAAGAACACGGGTGAGATTGGAAAACAGGTGTAGAGAGAGGGAGAGACAGAAGCCCCCTTCACACATAGTTCCTGGTAAATTACTGGGATAACCTTTCGAGCACCGCTAGTGAGTTTCACTATTCACACATGCAGCTACATTCTGCAACATTTCCGTTTAGCGCCTTTTCACACATGCCGTGATAATGCCGGAATAGATGTGGCAAGGGACCAGTGTAGATGCGATCGTTTGGACAATCTGTCGGCAAACGGATGAACAATCTGAATCTATTTAGTATTTTTCCTGGCTTTTAGAGATGAGCGCTGTGGTTTCCGCCTCTCCCGCATTGACTCAGGTCCCTCCGCTGACTGATCGGGGACAGAGCCCCCATCCCCAGACGCAATGACCCTAACCCAATGTTATTAAATCAGTGTGATCATTTTCAACCTGTTCTACCCTCTCTGCCCCCGGAGAAGGAACGTTCTCCACCCGTTCTAGCTCGCCCTGTCCGCTCGCTCCCTCTCCAGCTCAGCCGGTAGGTAAGGCGGGCCCGATGTCACGGCACTCAAACCACTTACGACTTCCCAAACTGACACACACCATGTAGTGCCCCTCTCCATCCCTAACTCTAAAAGATAGGTCTAGGGTCTGAGTTGCAATTTTAAGAATGTAAAGACCTGTCTCCGAGACTGGACGTGTTTCCGTTTGGCGTCTTTGCAGCTGAGCTACACGGTTCAAATCGGACTCGCCATTTTTCAGAATGTTTTTTTTTCTTCCCGAAAACAATTAAAAAAAAATATTTGTACGGAATTTTTTTCCGTACAAACCCACTATTTGTGCTTTGCTGATACCGTATTCAGATTTGGCTCCGCGCCTACTTGACAGGATTGTTCCGGTAATATAACTGCTTCCATTCACAGCACAGCCGCACTGGCATTTTTCCGGAAAGGTAACTAGGTTTTGAGGTGGGAAATTGCCGGGACAGATTTCCTGGAATATGGATCCCTGCTCCCATTCACACATGACCCCATGCAGGAAATGTTCCGGAACATTTCGGGGATTGAACCATGTGTGGAAGGCAGAAAGACTTGGTGGGCAGACCAGCTAGAGAAGAGAAGCAGGGATGGGGCAGTGGGCAGATAGATGAGAAGCTCATCTGGGTTTTGGTCGACTCACTGAGCGATGTGCGCTAATTTGTACTCAGCTAAGAAACAAGTGTGCCAGGTAAATTATTCAGCTCCGTCAGTTGTGTGTTGTCTGGCAACGTGCCCCGTCCCGTCTCTGGGAACCACGGCTAGAAGCTTCTTTGGAGCTCACCGCGGGAGTACGGGCTATCACTTGTTCTTCCAACTCAATGTGTGCGTTTGAAACGTGTTTTTGAGTGACATTGAAGTTTGTGTTCGTGTGTGTGATGGGTGCATGCGTGTCTCTGTAGCTGGGCATTTTTATGTGTTCACGTTTATTTGGTGGTTTGTGTGTACCTACTGTACATGTGTGAGTTATTGTGCATGTGGGTGCGCATTTGCTGTAAATGTGTGTGTGTGTGTGTGTGTGTGCAACTTTGTCTGTATGCATCTGTGTTTGTGTGTGAACCCTTGTGTAAATGTGTGCGTATGAAAATGTGTTTTTGTGTGTGTCTGCACTAGAGTGTGTGTGTGCGCGTGAGTGTGCGTGTGCGCGCGCAAGCGTGCGTGTGTGTTTTCCTATTGATTCAGGGCACTGGCTGGTCTTGTCGTCCCAGGGGCAGATCTCCTGCGAAGCCGACCCAGTTCTTTCACATCCGTCACAGTAATTGTAGCCCCTGGCCTGGTTGCCTCAGGCTTGGGACACATGCGCACACACACACACACACACACACACACACACACACACACACACACACACACACACGCACACACACACACACAATTGTGCGCGTAGACAAGGATGCATACACACTTAATATATCTGTACTTCTAGCGATACTAACCAGAGGAAATTTTCCACTTCTCTCTCGTTCTAGCCAATGAGCTCTTTTTTGTCATTGTAAGCTTGATGTGAGATCGGCAATGACATCTATTGCCCCCACACAGAGCAGTGGATAGTTTTGAGGCAATGTGACCTGATTGCAGAGATCTCTCCGTATTCAAGTACAATCAGTGGTAAACCACATCCCAGTAATTCCTTTAGAGTTACTAAATAGCAACACATGCAAAGGAAATTTGTGATACCACCTTCCCAACAAGTATCAACCCCCTACAGGCTGGCTGTCTTTTGATGATTATTGAAGGGGCTCCCTTTCCAACGTTGCCATATCTTTTCTATAGGGGCCTTTAGGAAAGTGATCAAACTAGCTGATATGTTTGAGGACTCCCATGAAGTTGCCATCGTCAGAGTGGCCAAACCTTTTGCTGTGCTGTGGTCAAAGGGGGCGTAGTTTGTGAAACCCTAGTTCCACCGGTCACACTATGAATATCACTCGTTCCAGAGTGATGGATAGGTAGACCCGTACCGCAACTTCTGCTCCGCCCTTCCAGAACGTTTGGATCGTTTGCGACACCTTGCCTCCTCCCTCATCCAGTCTCTGCTGGAACAGCGGTGGGAGGCAAAATGACAGGGAGGTGGGAGGCAGAGCTGCGGGTGAGGAGGGATGTTTGATGTATTTTTACCTTGAAGGACAGGTTGTTGTAATACTTCTCTCTCGGTAAAGGCGGAATTCTGTCAAACCCGGCTTTAAATCTGACCTCTGGATGCTTTTTCCATTTTACGGAAGCTTCTTGCATCTGATAAAAAAATGTTCCAACCTTCTTTCCTTCTCGCTGTCCACTCTCTACCCTTTCGCATTCACTGCCCCCCTCTGCTAACCTTTTACATCTAACCGTCCAAGGCTGCTGAGCATTTTTCCTCCCACTGCTCCTTCCCCTCTCTGGGCACTTCTGTTGTCCTTTTTTGCTTTGTGGCCACTCACACTGAACGATTGACCCAAATAACTCCCTCTTCTCCTTTCTCACACATTCTCCTGTGATGGGGTGATCACATTTTAAAACCAGGACCCTTAAGGTAAGTGTACCTTAAGTGTAGCCCTGCACCGTTCTGTTGGCAGGGGGGGAACGGTGCTTTTTTTGTCTCGTTCAGTAAGGTAACGGAGAGGCACGCGGAGTCGCCTATAGGAAGCGCCGGCCCCACACACACACACACACACACACACACACACACACACACACACACACACACACACACACACACACACACACACAGACACACACACGCACACACCCCTTAAAGCACAATTCACAGCGAGCGGTGGGATCTTCGTGCACGCTTGCCTCTATACAGTATATAATATACTGTAAGTAAGTGCTGAAAAAAGTATAATATTATTATTGTTATTTTAATTGTGCTGAAAACCAGGACAATTTGGGAGTGAATGTTGAAAACGGGACATTTGAGTGTTTTACAGATATCTGGGGACGAACCGGGACGATCCCAGACGAACCGGGACGTCTAGGAGTCCGGGATTCCCCAGGGGATAGGGATTGGAAAAGAAAGGTTTGGATAGGGTTTGGCTTGGAAAGGTTTGCATAGGGGATTGGGTTGGATAGGTTAGGATCGGGATTTGATTGGACTGGACAGGTTTGGATAGGAATTGGCAAGGATAGGTTTGGAAAAGGGATTGGTTTGGATAAATTTGAATCGTTATACAGGCGATAGAACCGTTGCTCTGCGTGCTAGCTACAGCAAGTTATCAGGAGACCGAACTGCCTTTTGTGGAGAGACAAATGACAAAGCTATTGAGCGTGTCAGTATGAATTGTGTGTAATTTGCCCTCTTACCATCTCTCTTGCTTTGAGCCCATCCTGTTTGTAATGGACACCGACCAGAGGGATCAGTGCCTCACCACTTGCATGCTGGGAAAGGTTTTTCCTAAAAATACTGCATGAGGTTATGTCATTGCACACACACACACACACACACACACACACACACACACACACACACACACACACACACACACACACACACCACACATACACACACACACACAACAGACATCACACACACCGACAGACACAAAGACACAAACACATTAATCTCTTTCTGACTTATTTTTCTCTATCCATCTGCCTTATCCCCCCCCCCCACCCCCCATCTCTCTTTCTCACTCTCCTATTTCCTACATTCTGTTGTTGTTGTTGTTCTGTGTGTGTGTGTGTGTGTGTGTGTGTGTGTGTGTGTGTGTGTGGTGGGGTTGAGGTCTGGGCCTCAACCTACCATACCAGGCATACTGGCGTGTCAGATATGGTCTTAGCCTCTTTCCGTGATAAGCCCTGGAATTGCAACTCGGATTCCCTTCTCTCTGGCAGGATCATGACCCCCCGCTACACACACGCACACACACACACACACACACACACACACACACACACGTGCACACACACGCACACACACATAAACTGAACATTATTTGCATGTACCGTTTGCAAGCATGCCTATGTGGGTGTGTGAGAAAGAGAGTGTACATCACTGAAAGGGGTTTGAGATCTGGATTGATGGAGAGAGTACTGGCCGATGACGGCTTTTTTTGCCCATGTGTGCTTACTTTGTGAATGTACACTGTGCGTGGGAATAGGGTGTGAATGTGTAGGGTGGGGTGAGGGGGTTACAGCACGAGTCGCAATCCCGCAATCGGCAATCCCGATTATGCAGCAGTTCATTAAGAGTAGCAGATAAGCTTGTGAATGAGAGAGGCTGAGGGGCCAGGAGAAAGATGGAGGGGGGACAGACGAAGATAAACATAAAGAGAGAGAATGAGGCTGAGTTGTGACACTCGAGTGTGTGCCCGTGTGTGTTTGTGGTCGTGGAGGGTTGCGGCTGTGTGTTTCCGAGCAGTATTCCTCTCAGCAGTTGAATATTTGCCCCCTCTCTCCTCTCATACATGTGTCAGAGTCCTGTCACTACGACTCTGTCTGCTAGCCATCTTTGTCACTTCTTATTTCTCAGACCCTGAGTGTGTTTGCGGGTCTACGTGTCCTGGCATAAGCGTACAATGGCTCTTGCCTGCACATGTTTGTGTGTGTGTGTGTGTGTGTGTGTGTGTGTGTGTGTGTGTGTGTGTGTGTGTGTGTGTGTGTCTGACATCTCTGCTCCTCCCCTCTCTGTCTGTCAGCAGCAAACCTTTAATCTGACTGTAAAACTGTGTGTGTGAGCGACCTGATCAAGTCAGCAGTATCAGGACATACAGCACATAAATGCATGGAGAAAAAAATGCATATATACAATGGTCCCTAAAATAAATCACAACAATCAACAAAATTCAAGACACAGGGTACACAACAGACAGTGATTAACATGAGAGTGGTCTCGCTGAGTTTCACCTGAGGGTATGTTTAAGATTTCAATCTCTCATGGACTGGCATCCCGGGCAGGGCATCTCTCTGTCAACAGTCCGATGGGACGAGCTCTCCCTGCAACCCCTGACCCTAAAAAGCAATATATACAGTATAATGGATGGTTGTCTTTCATTGGACTTGGAATTTAAACTCACTGCTTTCAGCCGTTTTTGTGTGGTTCTCCACATTTTAGGGGCACACCACATTGTTTTATCTGCATATTAACGTCTAACACATTGGTTAGGCTCTGGGCTTTAATGTTTGAAATTATGATGTCTTGATTCACCACCTTCACAATCATTTAAACCGCTGGAGTTGTTGCTTGTTTTGTTTTCGTATGAGCTTGAATAATTCACATTATATCATATTATATTATTCATATCATATGTTACTGTTCTTATTCTGGATACAGCAAGCGGCACTGTTAGAAGGTGGCCAGGTCCTCTGGCAGCAGGGGCGGTTGCTGTCTTAAGGTATCCTTTTCATAGGAGTCATGGTAACAAGAGATGCTGCAGTCTACCTCATTTCACCAGAGTGGTGAATCTGCAAGTGTGTGTGGGTGGGTGTCTTCCTGCATTTCTCTTACCTTTCAACATACTCCCGCTATACTTACTCTCCTGTGGAAGGGGATGCGGTTATTTCCGTGTGACCGTGACCCGGTCTCTTTCACCTTGGCCTCGTCTTGCAAGGGAGAGGGGAAAAGCGAGTGTATAGAATTGCTGCAAAGCAAAAGGGAAGGATGGATGGAGTAAGGGGAGGATAGATCACATGACACACCGAGAAGCTCCCGGCTAAAAATAAATGCTGGTGATACACACATACAGCCACACGCACAAGCCCGTGCTTACACAGACACACATACACACAGGCACGCGCCCGCACCCACGCACACACACACACACACACACACACACTCACGCTCACACTCACACTCACATACACACACACACCCACAAGCATTGGCTCAAACCAAATAAAACAAATCTGTCTTTTGCAAAGAGCCAGGTCTTTTTTCTAGTGGCTATACTCACCTGTCTTGCCAAGCGCACGGCTTGTTCCAGCGAACTGGGAGAGAAGCGCGTGGCTTTTAGACTGCAGCTATAGGTGTGTCTGTATGTCTGTGTAAGTGTGTGTGCATGCGTGTGCATGTATGCGCATGTACGTGTTTAGTAAAAAAAAAAAAAAGTCAATTTTGACTAACTAGGGCATTGTACTTTGGAGAGAAAGCTAGGGCATTCTTAATTAGTGTATGTACATTCTCTCTCTCTCTCTCTCTCTCTCTCTCTCTTACCCAACTACCCTTCCCATCTCCCTGCTTCTTGCTTTCCCTCCCCTCAGCTGTCTTTTGCATGTCCTTTCTTTCCAGCCTCTGTGTCTTTGAATCTCTTTTCCATACCCTTTCACTGTAATGACCCTCGCCCTTACTCTCGCTTTCTCTCTGTTTTGCACTCTGTCATTTACTCCCTCTGTCTTTGACCCAGGAGTCAGTTGCATCTAAGTCACCTGTCCACGTGTGCCTATAATAGAGGTCTACAGGCTGGTGTCCTGCTGAAGCCCTAACACCTCAGGGTTGCGCTCTGTCTGATGTCCTCTGTTATAATGCATCTCAGACCTTTCAGAAAGCGGCTGTTTGTTAAATCAGATGCCACAGTAATAATCAGTCCAGCTGTTAGGCTTAGATGGAGCATGGGCACAAGCACCAACAGAAATACAGATTCTCACTCTGCGTGCGTGCGTGCGTGCATGCGGCATTTGTGAGATGGTAAATGGCTCGTGTATCTTCCATGAGCATCTCAGTTTGACTGTCCTTGAAACATTTGTGATATTCACTGGGGAATGGAAAGTTTATTTCCTCGGGAGGACTGGAATGAGAATGCGAGGTGGGATGAATGAGTATAAGAATAGAGGAGGATACTAACGGGAAGGGTAACGCGATATGGAGGTTTTGTAGAACAAGACATGATCTTTAGTCTGTGCACTGCCGCTCACTTTTACCAGTAGCTTCTGTAACAATGGCTTCTGTGGACTTCTATTTATTCTGCAAACTCAATCTCCAAAAGCTTCTTCCCTAAGAAGTCTCTTTGATCAAAGATGTGTGTAGCACCTACACGATCAGCCATTCCAAACGCACCTGTTCCAGAAGTCCCAATGACATTGAAGCGTTGTCTTAACCAAGACAGTCCAACAACTTCCAGGGCCTGTAGAATTTCCTATTGGATCTTCACGCAATTGAATATTTGCCCCCTCTCTCCTTTCATACATGTGTCAGAGTCCTGTCACTATGACTCTGTCTGCCAGCCATCTTTGTCACTTCCTAGTTCTCAGGCCCTGAGGGTGTTAGCGGGTCTACGTGTCCTGGCATAAGCGTACAATGGCTCTTGCCTGCACATGTTTATGAGGCTATCTGCACATGTGTGAGCGTCATGATCAAGTCAGGTCCAATAGCAGTGGTAAATGTACAGATGAAAACGTGTGAGAGTAACATAAGAGTCGTTTTTCTGAGTTTCACCTTGTATGGTGACATGAGTGTATGTTTAACATTTCAAGCCTAAAGGACTGAAATCTCACATGGACGGCTAAAAAGCAATATACTGTATAATTGTCTTTATTTGGACTTACAATCACTGCTTTCAGCTGTTTTTGTGTGGTTGTCCAATATTTAGGGGGCACATTTTTGATATCTGTTAACTTATAATAGCGGTCCTCTGTGGCATTTTGCCACTGAGGAGCTCCACCCCAAATCAGTGACCTCTTCCAGGGAAATGGGTTCCAACCCTCCAGAAGCATCTATTCCTTCCTCCTGGATCTAGGAATTCTTCAAAGTGTTCCTTCTACCTTCCAACAATATACCCAGTCAAGATCAAAGTTTCAGTCCCCTTCCACCAGTTTGCGGAGTGTCCTGCCTTCTCCCTGTGAGCAGCCAAATAGATCTCCAGAACTTCTTCAAGGCCATCCAAAAGCCCTGGATTTTGCTTCTGCAACTACCATATCTCCCCCCTGAATTTGGGGACTCCCAATTCAGGACATGCGGCCAGAGTGAGATGACCTCCTTCTGCTTGACAGACCCCCATCTGCTATTGTCCACCAGTGGGTTCTTGATTGCTGCCATGACAGGGACCAACAAGCTTTTGACTGCAGCCCACAGCAGTCCTCTCCACAAATCACTGTATGCAAAAGAGTGATTTATATAGTGATACACCAATCCGTACTTCACAAACTATGCACTTTTTCTTCTGGCAATATGCTTCGACACAAAGGTGAAAAGGACAGGCTGATAACTCACAATATTTTGAAAATTGTTAAAAGGTGTTTTCAGGGAACTTGTAGTATTTCTATCTATATCTGCTTTTCCGAGTGTCTGGAAGCGATGGAGATCTTATTTGGTGGGATTTTACAGAAATTAAGGAAGGTAGGACTTTTGCAAATGGTCAATTGGGGTCATGCACAGAGGATTTAAACAGGGGAATTGAGGATTTTGTTAACTTTGAATTTGGGTATTATGGTCATGCTCATTTTACTTAACTTCACTCAATACATGATCAGTTGATATGTTGATTTTTGATGTGTGTTTTTGTGTATAGGTTTTTCTTTTAGTTTAATGTGTCTTCACTGGTTTGTGCCCCCTTGTCTACTCGTCTTGACGGTCTCCTCATGCTTCAGACGCGTCTTTTCACAGGAGCCTAACATGCAGGGCTGGTGTTAGCTGGGTGTGATAAGAAGAGAAATTACAGTGCGTTATGAGACTCTGGAGCAATACTCCGAGAGATGTTTTTTATCTCTGTCGCCAGACACCTTTTTGTTTCTCCATCAAAGAAAAAGCATCAGAGTTATCAGCCGCGGCGCTGCTCATAATTCTCTCTCTATTGGGAGCCGGTGGAGAGTGACGGAGCTTCAGCATTCTAGAGTGATTCCATTGGAACCCGAGGTTCTGCGGTGGGTGCAAACCAACCTCATGTAGGAGAACTACTTAGCCCTTGGCTACAGTGGATGTTATATTCACCCCACTACTTATTTTTCATTAAAACACTTAATTAAACCGTAGCCAAGCTACCCAGTGCCTGTGTGTGCACGTCTATGTGTGTTTGTATTTTCCGGTAGAATGCATGAGTAGCTGGTAGAATGACAATATAGGTCTAATGATGGGTGTGGGAGTCTCTGCCAACAGGTAGGGGTTTAGGGAGACAGTCTTTCTGGCCGCGATTTGCCAACATGATGAGAGTTTTTTTTATTATGAAGCTCGCTGGCAACAAGTATAAATAATAAAGAATATTGATTTTGGGTGCAAGAGGAATGGCGTTCCGCTCTGTCTCCTGGTCGAGCCTGTGCGCCACCTCTGCAAGACAGACAAACATTAAGAAAGCTCCCTGCCCCAAGCCGAGCCGATCAGCTGATTCGGCCAACTCGAGACAGCTTGGCAGTGGCGGGAAGTGGTCCATGCTGCCATCTGCTGCCGTGGTATGACCACGCCTCTTGGTTCACCACATACCCCCACCACCCAACTTAGGTGGGGGAGTGGTGCGGCCGACAGCCAACCCCCCCCCAAGAGAGAAAGTCAGCCACAACCATCTGTGCCGTCCGTCTATGGACCACATGGAAGTTAAAGGGCTGGAGAGCCAGGTACCACCTGGTGATCCAGGCATTTGTGTCCTTGATGCGGTGGAGCCACTGCAGCGGGGCGTGGTCCGAACAGAGGCTGAAAGCACGTCCCAGGAGGTAATAGTGGAGGGAACCGACGGCCCACTTGATCGCCTTCTCCACGGTGCTCTACCTCGACTCCAGCTCTGAGAGTTTGCGGCTGAGGTACAGCACCGGCTGCTCAATCCCTCCTGAGATAAGACCACACCCAGCCCTCTGTCCGACGCGTTGGTCTGCAGACAGAAAGGGAGAGAGAAGTTAGGGTTACACAGCACTGGCTTTCCGCAGAGAGCTGACATTACCCTCGCAAACGCCTGCTGGCACTTCTCTGACCACTGGACTGGATCCGGAGCACCCTTTCGAGTTAAGTCGGACAAGGGGCTGGTTAGCGCCAAAAAGTTGGGTATAAACCTCCTATAGTAGACCGCCAGCCCCAAGAACTGCTTCACTTCCTTCTTGGTCTTGGGTCTCGGCCTGTTCGCGACAGCAGCCGTTTTATCAAGCTAGGGTTGGACCAGGCCTTCCCAAGTGGTACCCCAGATACCGTACCTCGCTCCGTCCCACAGCACACTTTTTTGAGTTGGCGGTGAGCCCCGTCTGCCTCAAGGACTCAAGCACTGCGCCCACATGCGGTCCATGAGTCTCTGAGCGGTGGCTGGGGCACCGAACAACCCCGAACTGAAGTGTGCAAAAGTGGAAGAACCCGAACGGAGTGGAAAACGCAGATTACCTTGGACCCCTGAGACAAGGGAATCTGCCAGTAGCCCTTAGTTAAATCCAGTGTCGTGAAAAAACAAGCCATGCCTAACCGAACGAGAAGTTAATCGACCCGGGGCATCGGGTAGGCGTCGAACTTTGACACCGCGTTCACCCTTCGGTAGTCTACGCAGAACCGGACGACCCATCCGGCTTGCCAAACCAGCACGATGGGACTAGACCAGTCATGGACTCCTCTATCATGCCCACGTCCATCATGGCCTCTAACTCCGCTTTCTAATTTCTAATTCCGTATGGCAAGGACTCGAGAGATGACCTGAAACAGTGCCTGCGCCACACCTTTGGCCGTTATACTGCCTAATGGCAACGTCTCGGCGTACAAAGTTGCATAATCCACTAGGACTAACACAAAACGATACCCGCAGGCACTGCGGAGGGTTGACTAACTGGCCCTCAGGACACGCAGTGCACCATTTACACACATCTGCCCAAATGCCTGGCCAATAGAAGCGGGTAATTTTCCGCTGTCGTGTTTTGTTGTGACCGAGGTGATCGGCCATTGGGTTACGGTGAGCCACCTGGAAGAGCATTTCCTGGCAGCTCTTCGGCACCAACAACTGGGTTATCTCCTCTCCTGCCTCGATATAAACTGTCCCTAATCACTGAAAAATATGGGTGAGTCAACGCGTCAAGACGCCATTGATTTTAACTACACCCTACCCCTACCCAAGGCCCTGTGTAGGGTGTCATCCTGCGATTGCTCCAGCAGAAAATTGTCCATAGGGAAGGTCAAGGGGACCGGGGAAGGGGACCGGGGAAGGGGACAGGGGAAGATCCCACTTGGGATTCCACCTTCTCCGTACTGTGGAGCTCGCCGACGACCCCTCCAAGTCACTGTGCGCCACGCAACACTCACCTACCGACTGTGAATGCACTCCCCCAGCCTCTCTCATCAACATGACATCCGCCCTCCCCCGGACCGGTGGTAAGGGGATTGTGCGGAAAAGAAAAGGGGCGTCCCCCGACTCCCCGTGGCTGCGGCGCACGAGCTTGGGACCCGGCGAATCCTGTGTGGGTCCTGGAGTCAACGCAGCGGCCCCCTGGACATTCTCCTCCAGGGGCATCAGGACGTGCTGGGGACCGGGCGAAACCTGCACGGGTCCTGGGGTCGGAACTCTGGTCTTCTGGCTGGTTCCCGGTTGGCAGCGGCGGGCCAGCGGTCGGTCGCTGGGTGCTCCTGGGCGCTCACGCTGGTGAGGCCACGCTACAGCTGGCAGCGGAGGAAGTCCCGCTCCTCCAGGTGTGCGAGGCTCTTCCGCAGCCGCCCCTCCTCCAGGTCCGCGAGGCTCTTCCGCAGCCAGCGGATCAGCTCAGGGGCACCTTTCACTCGGTGCCCTGCCCCTCCCATGTCCCCATTCGGGCGCAACTTGTAGGAGTCTCTGACCACAGGTAGGGGTTTAGGGAGGGAGATGGAGTCCTTCTGGCCATGATTTGCCAACACGGCGAGAATATTTTATTCTTAATATGAACAAAAAGGCTCACTGCCCACAAGTATAAATGATAAGGAATATTGATTTTGGGCGCATGAGGAATGGCGTTCCGCCCTGTCTCCTGGTCGGCTGACGAGCCCATGCGCCGATCCCCTCTGCAAGAAGGGAGCTTAATAAAGCTCCCTGCCCCGAGTCCGATCAATCAGTGCCGCGTGGGCGCTGATTTGGCCAACTTGAGGTAGCTTGGCGGCCGCGGGAAAGGGAGCCATGCTGCCGTCTGCAGCCATGGCTTAACCATGCCCCTTGGTCCGCCACAATAGGGTTTTGAGGGTTGGACCTAGTTAATCAATTAAATTGAAGGTGTTTATTTAGTTGTGATGCAAAATGTAAAGAATGACGTGTGTATAATATATATGTAGTATAGACAGATACTTAGATCGATGCATGCAGAGAGAGTGAAAGAGATCAGTTTGCTGAATTGTTCATCCGTCATCTGTGTTTGTACTTTTTGCTTCCTACCTTTCTGTCTGTCTGCTTGTATCTGTCTCTCTGCTGTCAATCTGTAAATCTGATCCTACAATGCTAATACGGTAGAAAGTACAAAATCGAACCCTATCTCTCAGAGAGCCAAAGTAGACCCACGCACAAGTGCACACGGACGCTTGCACACACATTTAGACACACATGAGCTGGCACACACATCCGCCCACAATAATACACACACACTCACACACATACACACACACACACCACACCATACTCTGCTGCAGTGCGGTTGCAGATGGGAGATATTCCAAACGAAACTGACTAAAAAAGAAACAGAGGCGAGAGAGAAAGACAGAGAGAGAGCATAACTGATAGTACAAAAAAGAGAACGTAAGAAAGAAAGGTGCAGAGAGGTGAGTTTGGCTTTCCCCAAGGAACATAAGCTGAATTTTCAAATGTGTGTTACAAGGAAAGGAACCCATAGGCTCAGAGCCATTAGGGCTGTGCTCAACCTTCCACAATCACACTTAAATTAGATGGTGCAAGCAAACAAGTCCATGGTTTGTATTTCTTCCACTGATGAGAGCTAAGCGAGCTGTCTCCCAAACTGAAGGGAAAATAGACGACCGTTCCATCCATACGTGTTGGGAGGGTCCATGCCAGACTCACACGCATACACTTACACCTACATACTTTTTACGGTCTCCAATTAGTCCAATCTGCATGTCTTTGTCGATGAGAGGGACCCCACAGCATCAGGGGGAAAATCCACACAAACATGCGGAAAACACACAAACTCCATACAGGCCAGACCTGAGATTGGAATCGAACAGAAGAGAGAGAGAACCACAGAACAGACAGTGTGTCAGTCAATGGCAGATCAAAATGTGTTATCAAAGGGGACATATTATGCAAAACTCACATTTCCAGCGCTTGTGCACATACATGTGGCTCTCTGATGGGCCTACTAACACACAAACCGAGAAATAAAACAACCCAGTCAGTTTTTGTGAGCCGTCTGTTGCAGAAAACATGTGGTGAAATGAGCCGTTCAGCTTTGCTGCCCCGATCGACGTCACCGAGGGAGACGTTCTAATTACAGCCGTCCTCCATCTGAGTAACTAAACAAACAAATCTTTTAAAATAATTATAAAAATAATGCTCTCTATTTTATTTTTAAATTTTTTATTATGTTTTATTTTACAACGTTTACATGAAACAAAATATCCCTGTGTGAAAGAGTCTCGGTGTGTCAACCAAAGTCGGAACTAACCTTTAAATGAGGCCTTGTAGATCTAATATGCATTTGAATGTTGAGATTCAGCAACTGGATTGCTTATTTCCCACCTCAAATTTGTTCAGCAACAGATTTTGGTGCACTGATAAGGTGAAATCAGTGAGATTTTATGGGCTAAAATACAAGGAATCCCGGAAGCCATGCTCAAACCCCATGGGCTCCCAGAACTCCGGGCCTCAGAAGGTCGGCTCCTCCCACACAAAAACAGCCCGTCTTTGGAGCAGGATGGTATAAAGGTATGTTAGAATGGCTAGAATGTGTAATCTGAGTAGTATTTTCAGCAAAAAACCTCAAAAACAAATTTAGGGACCTCAGAGGCCTACTGTGTATTCCCAAGGAGGAGCATAATAGACCCCCTTTAAGTTTTACAGTCAGATTAAAGGTTTGCTGCTAATGGACAGAGAGGGGAGGAGCAGAGATGTCAGACAAACACACCCACACAAGCACGCACACATACACACACACACACACACACACGGACAGGAAGAATTGTAAATAGCTGAAAGTAATTACAATTCAAAGTGGTTATCTGTAAGATTATTTTGTAAAGCAATCCCATACTTGAAAGATTTTTTTAGCTGGCACCTTATAAGTAAGATGTATAAGTTCAATGTATTTGCGTCTTGCGTGTGCTCCTCTATGTGCTGTTTCCGTTGTTGGTGGCCGGGTCTGCCTTTCCCGGCAAAAACGCAAAACAAACGGGTACGCTCAAGATGTGAAAGACATGACTTTGCGAAAGCAGCCTAGCTTGTTGTGGTCAGTCGGTCGCTGTTGATATGTAGTAGTTGACCTTCAGCTCATGTAGTATTGAATGGAATTCTTGGACTTGTGTAGTCCACCCAACAATGACAATGTCATGGATTGCCACTTCAATGAAAAGTGTCATCATATGGTATCTCTCACGCGTTGAGAGTGGACGTTGGAAGACGGACAGAGAGACAGTAAGCGATTCGGACAGATGGAAAGTCCGATCGCCGGAAGTCAAGACAAGACGAGGCAGACGGAGAGGGAGGCGCAGTTTGGATGAGAAACCGATAGCGAGAAACGGAGCGACGGAGAATCCGACCGGCGTGTTGTCGGAAGACTGACGTGCAGCTCATCGGAGCGGACAAATTGTTTCGGGGACAGGTGAAAGAGGCCCCAGACAGGCCTGGGAGATACTGGAAGGGCTGACTGGCATATCTGTTGTCCGCACGCTTTAGTTGCCTCCCTATTATGTGAAAACGCTGCTTGTGGCAAAGTCACATTAAACGTGCTAAGCAGAAACTCCATCCCTTGTGTCCGCCGTGGGGAAAGGTTATGCTCATGTACATCCACGTGCATACAACTCGCACACTTGACAGTTGCAATAACACACATGCTCATGCACACATGTACAAACACACACACACACACTGGTTAAGCGCTCCGGTCATAACCCATTCTTGTCACGCTGCAGCTTGGAAGGAGTGGGGCAGATTTTCCCGCTAACCACAGTCCCATCACCACCCAGGGGCTTATGACACGCTGTGAAGGTGCAAAGTGGTAAATTTTAATCCCCCGAAGAGTAGCGGCACACAACCCAGCAGCTGGCTCAGCAAAAACGGTTCTTTTTCAAGACAATCACTACAGTCTTAAATTATTTAGGAGCGAGTGACACCTTCAAAAAGATTCTTCTTTGTTTTTTTTGTTTTTTTTTTAATCCTCTGGACCAAAAAGGTCACATTTATTTATTTATCACTCAAACGATGTGGATGGTCATTTTCTAGGCTTCTAGGCGGCTTGTGGTACTACTTCAAATTCAAGGTGTGTGACTTTTCCTTTGAAATAGTTTGATTTAATGTGAATAGTTCCACTGTAGTTGGTTGCGGAGCAGTTGCGCGTTGAGTGTCTTTAATACCTCTTCAGCTTCCATAGAATTAGGCACCTGTGCCTCCCTGTCTGTAGTTGTGTAAGAGTTTGTGTGTGTGTGTGTGTGTGTGTGTGTGTGTGTGTGTGTGTGTGTGTGTGTGTGTGTGTGTGTGTGTGTGTGTGTGTGTGCGCGTGCGCGCGCTGTCAGCGCCGGCCATTTGCATGCAAGGCTGGTTCCACTGCAGAGGAGAGGAGAGGCCTGGCACTCTGATTGGTGCAGGAGTTGCTAGACAACAGATGTCCAGCCGGCTGGGAGGTGGACTACCTGTGGAGGAGAGAGTGCGTGCGTGTGTGTGTGTGTGTGTAAGGGCGGGGGTCGAGGCGAGAGAAAAGACGACGGAAAGTGAGAGAAGAGATAGTGTGACAGTCAGTGAGTGCGAGAGGAAAGAAAAAAACAGAAAGAAATGGGGGGGAAAGGGAAATGGGAGGTGAACTGAGATCACTCGCTCCATGAAATACACAACTGTTGTTTTCAAAAATCTGGTGCGATTGGGTCAAACGCGTGAGGATCCTACACCAAAACCCCCTAAAAAAACAACAAAAAAAAAACAACACACGCATGTACTCCACAGCGCTGCCGAGCGAGCTCATCGCACCCCATGAACTCGTTATTAACTGTCCAAACGAGCGTCGGGATATTTGGGTCAGTCCAGTCCGGTCCAGCCACTGACTGATACGCCCTCGATATTTTCGAGGCGATAGTGCGAAGGCGTCCAGACATTTTTAATGCGTCCTTGGCCATATGCGAGGCGCGAAGTTTGGAACGGAGCCCGGACTTTGAAAGATGACATCATGTGAGTTCACCCGAGCCGCGCCAGTACGGACAAGGACGTCGACGAACGGCTCGCCTTTCTCAGAGCGCCGGGAGTACGGTTCCGGCTCTAGAACATCATTCAACCCCTTGGAAACCCGTTACCTGGTACCTTTTTTCATATAACACACACATGTGGACCCATTAAGCCAAGATTTAGTTCCTGGGACGCCGATTGGAAAATATTTTTATTACCAGATTTGATTTAGTCCAAACTTCCGCACCTGTTTATACCTTAGTCATGGAGATAACAGTGAAACTAGGATCAAAACAAGTCATTATTGTATGTTCTCTAATGGTGCTCGGGCCTTTTCAAATAAATAATGGTGAAATGTAACTCGTAACGATTTTGCCGGGGACCCCCCTGGGAACCTCATGAAGGACCCCTGGAGGGCTCCCCGGACCCCACGTTGAGAACCACCGCTGTCCTGGTGTCCACCGACAGCGGCAATAGCCTTAAAAACACATGGTGCCATAACATACTGGGCCGATTATGAAACTGTCGTCTTATTAAAGGAAAAGCCGAGCTTTGAGGCAGAGATATGTTGGGGGTGACTCTGCGGCGTGCAGGAGCCCGAGACAGAGATGGAGAGATTAATGACCTTGCCCCGGGTGGGGGTCCTGTTGCTCACAAAATAATGGCTGAGCTGTCTGGCTTTCTTTCCGTCACTCTGTCCGCGGGTCGGTACGACTCGGGGTCTGACTGTCTGGCCGCACGCCGCGGCCGCGTACGTCGCTCCCCGCCGCCCATCTGCCTCTTTTTTTTTTTTGGTGTATCTGTCTGGGTCTTCATCTCGCTGCTTTCCAGTGTGGCCGCAGGACCTCAACCCCCCCCCCCCCCCCGGTCAAGGCCGAGGATGACTTCGGAATTCGGTTCCCTCTGGTTCCATAGTGTCAACAAGAGCGGAGGAAGGAGAAGGAGAGAGGAGAGCGAGGGTGAAAAATAGGCGACCTATTTTATCTGAAACACACACACACACACACACACACACACACACACACACACACACACACACACGCGCGCGCGAGCGCAAAAAATCGAGGGACCTTCTGCTCATGGCTCTCATCTTTCTTTCTTTCTTTCTTTCTTTCTTTCTTTCTTTCTTTCTCACTCTCTCTAGTTCTCTCTGTCTCTCTTTCTTTCCATCCTGAGGTAAGCCTGAAATAGGTCGCTAAACCTGGTATGTTGATAGGTTTAAAACACATGATATACGCAATATTATGCTTTGGGATTCATCCGGTCCTTTGAAAATATCAACTTTGTGAAATGTGATAAAATACAATTTTTTATCAAACGTTGAACAGGTAGAATTAATATTCACTTGTAGTTATTGACACTAATAGCCACAATGGATATTAACATTTCATAAACACTGATACTCTTACTACTACTGCTACTACTACTACTACCACCAACAATAATGATGATAAATTATGAGAATTATAACTATTCTTATAATACTTTATATATTGTGTAATTTAATTATTATTATAGTATTATCCCCATTATTATGCATTTAACCCTGTACTTTTATTTATTTCTTACTTTTATTTTTTGCTCATATCCCAGAAACATTTCATGTTGCTACAACCTCACATCGCCAACAGGGTTTTGTTTAAATTATAAATACATCTTAGATCATTTATTTATATTTAGGACCAATTAAGTTGGCCTGGCCTTTCCAATTGGCTTCCTCTTAAGGGTTAATCACTTTATTTAACCTATATTATTTTACTGCCTGAAGGCGGGAGCAGTAGCCTGAAAGCACTTTGTGGGTGTTCACGCTGTCTATAAAAAAACATTCTGTAACCCAGTGTGTGTCTGTACAGCTTTCCCACTGGGCTTCAAACGAGAGCATTTACGATTTCTCATTGTGTAATGAATCGGTCTTGCACAAGTTGTATGACGCCCACGACAGTTTCCGCAAAAGATCTAAACTTCAGGAAAACCATCATGAATGACTCATGGAAGCCTGATGAATAGCACCTGCTCGTAAATAAGAGCAGGTTCATTCATTCACTTGTGAACTACCATTATTTACGCCAAACAAATGCAATATACTGTATGCAATAAAAATGTAATGTTAATCCATCTGTATATTTATATTCATCTGTATCATTGCAAATTGCGGTCCTTGCATAATACATTATAGTCATATTCGACTGTTAAACACTGCACATACTGTTGCATACTCTTCATTCATAAATACATATACATATGCATATACCTACAATATGGATATTATTTTTGCTTATATATTTTGTCTTTCTTTGTATATATAGTATATATTTTTTTCAGATTTCGATTATTTTAGCAATTTTTTTCTTCCCACTTTGTATTGCACAGCCTTTGGAGTCTGGCCTTTATCATTTCTCTGCACCGCACTTGTATGACTGCATGTGATGAATAAAAATCTTCAATCGCAATACTACATAAGCCTACCCACCCCACCCCCCTTTATTGACGTCCGCCATTCATAAAAATGCCATCAAAGAACAGAAAGAAAAACTTAGTGGCCTTGGATCTTGGCGATCCAAGTCTTGCTTCGGAAAATCAAGAGTCATTCTTAACGATAATGGAATTAGGGACCTGCTAAGGCAAAGGAATGGGACTAGTTTGGCTGACACGGCTGAGATCTGTATATTCACTGGAATAATCAAGAAATGGTATGAAACTCAATTAAAACAAAAAACACCTCTCAACAAAGCAACCTTAAATTGTTGTTTGAGGTGAGGACACACACACGCTGCACACACACACACACAGACACACACCTCCACACACGCTTATAGAACTGTGTTTCTGTGCGTACACCCATGCGGATGCACTCCAACCCACAGCACCCAGTTAGTTTTCTGATTCAGAGTTACATCCTTCACTCTGAGGGAAGACACAAAACTGACCTCTCTACCCCACCACTCTCTTCTGTTCTTTCCTCTCTTAGATCACCAGAAGTTGGAGAGAGAGGCGAGGATTTGTCGTTTACTGAAGCACCCCAATATTGGTAAGTTGCGGTTTCTCACCAGCCTCCCACAACTCACAGCGTAAACTCACTGGGATAACTGGGATCACGCATATTGCATATGTGTGGATATAATAATAAAATAATAATTACTGACAGTGATAATTTTAATAATAATGACAATAATCATAAGAATACTAATTATTATAACAATTATGATGATCATACTAATAACAATAATAATAACAATAAGAATATTAATAATAATACATATAATAATAATTATAATTATAATAATAACGTAGAAAATGCAATAGCACACATACATATATAAGTATGTATATACACACAAAATGCACCCAGAAACACAAGTTTTTCCTGTGGACGTCTTTGGAGATTATTGCTGTGGCTATTAATTGTATAGAAAAAGGCAATGTTTGTGTTTGTGTGTGGCAGAGGGAGAGCGAGAGAGAGAGAGCGAGAGATTGAGCATATATCCAATAATGATGTGTTTGTGCACTCTGCTTGCTGAGTCATCAGGAAGAGAAGCCCTACAGAAACTCTCTCTCTCTCTCTCTCTCTCTCTCTCTCTCTCTCAATCTCTGACCCCTTCACCCTTCGCTCCTCATTAGACCACTGAAGGAGGCTCTCTCTTCTCCTTTCTTCTTTCTCTCCCCCTTCGCTCACATCTGTTTGCTTACATCTTTCCATACACGTTCTATCTCTTTTCCTCTCCATCATTATCTCTCTCTTCTCTGTCTCGGATCCACGCTGCTGTAATTGCTCAAACAAAGTTTGGCACGAGGGCGGTCGCCACGGCACACTGCTCCCAGAGAGCACAAGAAAGAGGCAGACTTAGAGATTTCACTGCTGATCTTTTAAATCTCAAATCTGGTTTCCAATTTCAGGTCGAGAATAGACAAACTGCAGGGGCGGTTCTGGTGTAAAATAGAGCTTTACACACATTTGACATTTTCCCTGACCATTTTCCTGATATTAGCTTTAATAGATTTCTCATATTGCCATATTGTCATGTTCTGTGTATTTTCATATTGTCAAATTGTCATATTTCTCATAATGTCATATTGTTGACGCGCGCACACACACACACACACACACACGCACACACACACACAGACCCTGATCATTTTCCTGATTTTTTGATTTTTTTGATTTCCCATATTGTCATATTTCTCATATTATCATGTTTATCATATTATCATATAGTCATATTGTCATTTCTCATATTGGGTCTCAGAATTATCTTCTGGTCCAACTAACAATTACAGTAACACACATTTTTGTTAAAGTTAGTTCAATTTGAGTTTTTTTGCTTTTGTTAAAGCAATGGTGCTTTCGGCTTTTGCAAAGGGAATTTAAAAAGGCGAATTTCCAGGCGGATGAGGATCAAGGGATGAAGTTTTAACCTTGAAAACCAACAGTAAATGTACAGTAAAAAAATGGAAATTGATTTACAGTGAAATCACAGCACAGCACAATCCTCTACCTCGCCACCTATGCCAATTCACGCTTAAAAAAATGTGCCTGATAAAAATGGGCACCATGGGGCATCATGGTGCATCAAGGGGCGGGTGTGCCCTCCCCCGCACCTGCCTGCTGCTCTATATGCAAGTCTTGTGATATTAATAAAACAATATATAATATCATCTCATAGAGAAAAATTTGGATTTATTTTGTTTCCTTATTTTCTTATTTTGTGGAAAATGAAAAACGTAAACCTTACTCAGCAAATTGGAGTTTTTTTTTCTCCTCCAGACAGTGGTGCGCGCCTGCTCCCGTGCCTGTGTTTTTATTTTAGGTCTGTTTATTTTTGTTTGTTTCCTAACTGTATGAAACCAATTTTTGAAACAACTGAGTTAAGGGACTGTCCCGTTCCGCCCTTAAAATAGAAACCAGTGCACGTCTACCTGTTGCTTTCTGTTCCTATGGGACTTCATTTATTAAAAACTGGATGTTTTTGTGCGAATACTTTACTTGTAAATAATAAATTCTGCACTTCTGTAATGGGGAGACCGTTACAGATAAAATTGTTTATTGGCGATCGCCGCCCCCAGCAATCGGCGATTGGAATTTTGCATGATTGCCCAAGCCTATTCTGCAGCAAATATTTAAAACAAATTGAAATCACGAGTCAAGATTCATACCAGGATATATTCATTGAGTCCAGATTATAACAATCAATTCCTAAGTAGTAAGATTCGTAGTTGTAGTTGAGCTCACATGATTTGAATAAGACAAGTGATTCTGAAAACAATTCTACGATGGCAACTTTGGTGGTTAGTGCCAGTAAACGACTTTCCTCTTTTCATCGACCTCACTGTCCGTCTGTCTTTCCTCCTGTGTTCCAGTGAGACTACATGACAGCATATCAGAAGAAGGCTTCCATTATTTGGTGTTTGATCTGTGAGTAATGGACCCCCCCCCCCCCACACACACACACACACACATACACATGCACAAATTCAGTATAGGTGGTTTTAAGGGTCTTTTAGAAAAACCTTTTCAAACAAGATTAGGTGGAATTATGTAGATGTAAAACAGTATAATTTTTTTGAAATGACTTAGAAATACTTTAAAAAAAGCATTAATAGGACATTTGTATTAATAGGACAGAGGCAGAGACTCCCACAAGTTGGGGTTTAGGGAGGGAGGCGGAGTCTTTCTGGCGGTGTATTGCCGACCTGGCGAGAATCTTTATTAATAACTCTAAACAGAGAGGCTCGCTGCCCAAAATGATAAATAATAAGGATAAACTTATTATGCTGGAGGAAGCTACTGGTGGGCTCTCGAGACCCGTACGCCGATCTTTCGTTGCAAGACAGACAAACAAGAAAGCTCCCTGCCCCGAGTTGGCTGGGGGGCCGCGGGAAAGGGAGCCATGTTGCAGTCTGCAGCCCTGGCTTGACCATGCCCCTTGGTCCGCCACAGACACATAGAAACGTCTTTATATATTTCTTTCCTTCAAGTTGCATTGTGTTTATAATGTAGAACGTTCAGCATAGAGACAGAGACTGAGTAAGTACGTTAAGTCATAATTAGTGTTATACATTCATGTCTTGATGTGTTGATCATATCAAAGTCATATCCAAGTGTCAAAATACATCAAAATGCCATTCTGGTGTATGTACAACACGCTGTGTGTATGTTCTACATGGTTCCTAAATCGACACCCCTCCCACTGCTGCCGCCGCTACTACTTCTGTGACCGGCTGGAAAAGCAGGGTCAGCTCGGGGCCCCAGGGCCCCCCTATGGAGGGCCCTACGGCCAAATCTGTTCCACAGTAAACCCAGCAGACAGACTCAATATGACCCCCCCCACCCCCGCAAACACACACACACACACACACACACACACAAGCATTCACATATACATACAGCACACTTCCAAATATTAAGTATTTGTAGTGCGAGTTACTGTCACAATGAGGAAAAAAGAAAATTGTCTTCACACTTAATTTTGTGCATCATCCACTCACTCCCTAAGAAATGAGAATAGGTAAGAAATAATTGGTTTAATTGCGTAGTGTTTTTGTCCAGAAAGTATTGTACGAATAGCGTTTTTTTGATTAAAGAGATTTTGAGAGAATTTGGTGACCTTCCACCATCTGACATACACATAAGGGAAGCCTATGCCAAACATATCACCTGTGTTTTCTAACGCCATAAGGTGACTTTTTCTGTCTTCAGAGTGACAGGAGGGGAGCTGTTTGAGGACATCGTAGCCAGGGAGTATTACAGTGAGGCCGATGCAAGGTAAGGCACACACAGACACACACACGCACATGCACACACACACGCGCGCGCACGCACACGCACGCATGCATACACAAATGCAATTTTGCTTAGCGAAGCAGACGTTATGCGTCAATGTCTCTATATTATGGGAGTGTGTGAGAGTGTGCGAATGCGTGTGTCTGTGCACTGTACGCACTCTCTGGCAGGAGTGTGATGCGGCTGCCTTGTTTCTGATGCAGCTCTTATACGGTTATTTATAAAGGTGATTAATCACACGGAGTACATTGTATTAATCATACAGAACCTGCCTTTGCGTTATTCCCCTTTGCGCTGAAATACTGCCTCTGGAGGTGGGGGGGGGGGGGTAGGAAGAGAGAGAGAGGAGGACAGAGGGGAAGACAGAAAACAGGGAGGGGGATATAGATAATTAAGGAGAAAAAGAGGAAGAAGGGATGACAGAGAGAGAGAGAAGGAACACAGATGTAAAGACATGGCGAGAGAAAGATAGGTATATTAGAGAATGACAGCGAGGGGAGAGAGAGAGAGAGAGAGAGAGAGAGAGAGAGAGAGAGAGAGAGAGAGAGAGAGAGACCAGAATAGTGTTGTAACAATGAGGCCGAGGGGACACGGTGCAAGACTTGAGTTGAGTGGAGAGAGGGAGGAGAGACATAGTTATGTAGTGATTAATGACCGTGCCGGGACGTTACCCGTGTTTTCTTGGACGACAGCTTGTGGCCCCTCTGCATTGTTTGCGTTGCGCTACGGCCGTCCCTTCGATAAAAACCTCCACGGGAAGCCAAAGGTCATCATCTAACCGGCGATTAATGGGGACGGGGGTCTCAGACACGGTGTTATGGGAGGGGAGTGTGCTTGTGTCTTTTTTTCAGCTCTACTCTTTTCCATCCTCCTCCCCATCCCCTACATCCAACCTCCATCCCTCGCTCCCGCACCCTGCAGCCACTGCATACAGCAGATCCTGGAGAGCGTCCATCACTGCCACGTTAATGGGATAGTCCACCGCGACCTGAAGGTTTGTACGACCCCCCCCCCCCAGAAACTGACCCCTTATGACAGGTGGCATCCCTCGACGGGGAGCGCATGTGACGAGGTCGAACCGGAGAGCCGTCTGGTCTGCGTCCACGTCGTATGCTCATAAATTGCGTTAGGATTATGTGAAATGGCCTCTCCGAGGTGCGAGAGGACCTCTGAGAACTGGCTTTTCTCTAAAGATTCCTGGTGAGTTGTGAGTTCCCTTCTTTCCACGCGCCACACAACAACAGCAACAAACGCAGGGACATCCCAGAGAACCCTGAGCTGTGTTTATTTTGGCGAGGAATTACAAAGGGGCGTGGAATGCGTGTCGTCCGTGTCTTTCCTACTGCAGAAGAAGCACTGATACCTGTGAGCCGAGCCAAATGGATTGCGGTTCGACCTTGACCCGTGATCTTGAAATCCTACTGAGAATCTAGCTTCCAGTAGGTGGAGGACTAAAGTAAAAAAACTGCCTCCTTTGTCCTACCTGCCCTGTTCTGAAGGGCCTCACACAGTATTTTATAATATTCTAGGTTCAGTACTGTACCCACTAGTGCCAGGAATTACACTGCTCCTGTTACAAAACCAAAGCGTTGCAGTGTGTGCGCGCGTGTGTGCGTGCGTGCGTGCGTGCGTGCGTGCGTGCGTGCGTGCGTGAGTGCGTGATGTGTTTGGGAGCATGTGCCCGCACTTGCCCACATCTCTGCATTGAAGTGTGAATACCACGGTGACAGGGAAAAGAGCCAACCAGCTCCAAAACTCAGGAAACGTGGAGCATTTGCATAATTATGAAAAGAATGATGTCGAAAAATGTGAAAGATTTCCCAAGGTCATGAATATTCCATTGGTAAACTCTGGGTTCTGATGACTCCCCCGGGGTGTTTTTATTCGGTGCGAAAAACACGGAAGCCTAAATGTCTAGGAGGTGTTTATTTAAAGGAATACACGATAGGAAGAGTTGCTCAGCTGCCTCTAAAACGCGTCGTTCTCAACGTCAGAGTTACGATGTTGTCTCATCTGGGGCGTTCTTGCTCTTGTCTATTTTAGCCTTTAGTGAGTCAAGGGGGGAAGTGTTGCGCGCCGAAGTAACTTCGTAATCTTTTTACATTTCATCATTAGGGGAATCTTTTCAGCCGATCTCCCAGTTTCACCATTTGGGTTCATTGTCGTTTATCAGCCGCGTGTGGCGTGGTTCTATGTCTGTCCTAATGCATGCAGGCTTTCTGAGGCGGCTTAGAGTGTCTAAATGTTAGGAAATGTATTATTCATGAGAGCACACTGTCTGACTGGCCTTAGGTTAGCAGAGACCTTTTTGGCTTATGCACCTGTGTGTGTGTGTGTTGATGTGTGTATTCCGTGTGTGTGTTTGTGTGTGTGTGTGTGTGTGTGTGTGTGTGTGTGTGTAGCCAAAAGGCTTGCATGCAAGCCTTTATTCATGAATACGGCTGTACGAATATGAATATGTTTATGGATGTGCTAAATTGTGTTTATCGGTGTGAGGCGTGTCCAAACATCCCCTCGTCTCGTGGCCAAGTCATCTTCTTTGCCACACTTGTGTCTGTTGTGACCCCACACCTCCCGCTCCAGGTGTCTTCCTGAGCTGTGCCCTCTGCTCCCGCTCATGGATTCAATCACGTCGGATTGGTCTTCAGTGTGGAAACAGTCTTGTCCCGTTTGTCGCCAATCCAAGCGTTCGGAATCCATGAGGCTGGGGGAGCAAGTGCCCAGCCTCACTGTGGTAGTGTGTCCAGATGTCGGTCCTGTGAGCATCTCCGTCCGTCTGTCCTCTGTCTCACAGAAAAGGGAGTTGCCCCGGACACCGATTTAAGAGCAGTTTAGCACTTTTACCCCTAACCATTTGATTAGGATTCGGTGAGGCTAATCTGATCCTAGATCTGTTTCTTTGGGGAACTTGTTCCCAGAGAGCGTGTGACATCTTGCCTCTAACCTGTTTGACTCCGCCCCCCCCAGCCTGAGAACCTTCTATTGGCCAGTAAGCTGAAGGGGGCGGCGGTCAAGTTGGCTGACTTTGGGCTGGCTATCGAGGTGCAGGGCGACCAGCAGGCCTGGTTTGGTGAGTAACCATTCATTAGCCCAACAACCGATCAATCGACCAACCAATCAGTAGAATCAGTCACCAAACCAACTAGTCACTCACCCACCGTCTCTCACCCACTCACTCTCTCACGCACTAAATCCAGTCAACTAACCAATTAGCCAATCACTAAGTCAATTAGTCGGCCAATGAACCAACTGAGCTGCCCGGTCACTTAACCAGTTAAGTGTGCACTCCCCCAATCCATTCCACATCTCCTCCCTCCGTCTCTGCCCTCCAGGATTTGCCGGCACTCCGGGCTACTTGTCTCCAGAGGTTTTGAGGAAAGACCCGTATGGGAAGCCTGTTGACATGTGGGCCTGCGGTAAATAGAATTTTCTCTCTCTGTCTCTGTCTCTGTCTCTCTCTCAATGTCACTGCACTGTACATTCCTCTCCCATTCTTGGCCCTGCCACCAGAGCCTGTTTTTCTCTGCGTCCTCATGTGACCTTGCAATGACTTCAACGACACATATGTTTTCTTTTGCCTTTTGGGGATTTGATAGATTTGGGAAAAATTTGGTATTTCCCGCCGCGCTGCTTGACTCTACGTGTCACTCTCCGCCAGGTGTGATTTTGTACATTTTGTTGGTCGGCTACCCTCCTTTCTGGGATGAGGACCAGCACCGCCTCTATCAGCAAATCAAGGCTGGAGCCTATGATGTGGGTGCACAAACACACACACACACACACACACACACACACACACACACACACACACACACAAACACAGATGCACACATTTCTCCGACTATATTTTTTCTTTGCTTCCGACAAAAAAATGCCACCCTTGGCTTTACGTGTCTGATTTTCTGCGTCTGTGGTTCTTGGCAGTTCCCATCCCCAGAGTGGGACACGGTCACTCCCGAGGCAAAAGACCTGATCAACAAGATGCTGACCATCAACCCCAGCAAACGCATCACTGCCACAGAGGCCCTTAAACACCCCTGGATCTGCGTACGTGTCGAGCTCACACACAAGCACCGGTGTCCAATGCACTAATCACTGAGCGTTGTCTTAGGGTTAGGATGAGGGTTCTGTTCCTCTCCCGCCTAATCTTCACACTTTTCTCCCGTAGCAACGGTCCACCGTAGCCTCCATGATGCACAGGCAGGAGACGGTGGAGTGCCTGAAGAAGTTCAATGCCAGGAGGAAACTCAAGGTGAAGCAAATTTGTGGAAAATTCTCACTTTCACTCCCTGCATGCGACTTAAGGTATTTAACCCTCGCTTGACCCTCATTCTTCGGTTTTCGCGGTAGGTGACCTGGGGTTTACTCTCAAATTACACAGGATTTAGAGCTTCCCCCTTGAAGTTATCCATCCACGCTTTTGCCCTTTCCTTCTTGAACTGACATTTCCTGTATTTCTGACTTCTGGATAATTACTGTGCTGCTCCAACTTAACTTTCCTTCTAATGCCTGTTCTTTGCTGTTCTTCCCTGCTTCCTCACATGCTTCCTCCCTTCCTTCCTCCCTTCTTTCTTTCTCACCGTCACAGGGAGCTATATTGACTACTTTGCTGGTCACAAGAAACTTCTCAGGTACGTCTTTCCTTGCCTTGTGATCAGGACCTTGTTTCCCAACAGCATCTGACCATTCGCAAATTTTCCATTTTTTTCCCGACAACTCGGCACTAAGATGCTGATGGCAAACCAAGGTCGTTGTTTCTGTCTTTCACCCTCTTTCTTCCTACACCTCTTCCGTTCCTCTCCGCATCTCTATTTTTTGCTCTAGCTGTCTCTTTCCACACTATAGGCATTTATTTATTTGTGTCTTTTTCTGTTATAAACTACATTAGTCTTTATCTTTCATTTGGCACCAGATTCTTTAAAGTCCAGACGCTGATATGTTACTCTGTTTTTATTCATCATTTTCTTCCTTCTTTCAATTTTTTTTCCTTCTTTTGTTTGGAATGTGGTATCAATTTGAGGTAAGATTCTTGTTTGGAATGACAGGGAATGTTTGGGAGTGTCTCCCGATTCCTAATATCCTCAAAAGTCTGATGTTACTTCCCCCCCCAAAGCAACATGTGCATGTATTGTAAACTACAGTAGGTGGTTTGGGGACTCGTGAAAGCAAAGAGGAATTCATAACTTGCCTGTATTCATTAGGAGATGCATGCTATTGCAATATAGATTGATCATTTGGAGATTGATCACACTCTGTGTGTGTGTGGGTGTGTGTGTGTGTGTGTGTGTGTGTGTGTCGGCAGGTGTATTCTGATTTATATGTGTTAGTGAAAGAGAGAAGATGGTAGTCAAAGAGGTTTTATATATGTTATATGTTTAAATATACAGTATCTTGAAATACATTAAAATCTATATTTTTTAAACATGTATTTAAATATATTGAAATGTGTATACATATGAAAAATATGTTTAAATGTATCACATTATATATTTAAAATATTCATGTACTGTATATACAGTATGTGTGTGTGTGTGCTAGTGAGTGAGTGCATGTTGATTTGTGCATATAAGGCCCTCAAAGTCCCCACTAATGCTAGATAATTTGTTATCCGGGGCACTTTTGTGTGTGTCGTTTCTTAGTAGTTCGACCTGTTTGCATTTTAACACCTTAACACTACCAATGACTGAACACACACCCTGGCACCCTCCCCTGCACTTCAGTCCGGATTACGATGAGAGAAGATTTTCATGAGTAATGATAATGTGCGACGAGACCGCTGCGCTGCATTTGGATTTTTGCTGCAGTGGAACCACCTTGCACCTTGTGTGTGATGATGATGATGATGATGATGATGCTGATGGTGATGATGATGATAAGCCAAGCTGCCTGTTGTGCCCGCTGCATGTTATAGTAGCACCAAGCCTCGACTTCTGCCTCTGAAACCTCCCTCCCCCCCCCCTGCAGCAGCCAAGAGTTTGCTGAACAAGAAATCGGACGGCGTCAAGGTGAGTCGCTTTGGAATGAAAACACTTTGTCCTTTTGCACTAATTGGTCTGAACGTCTGGTGTCTGAGGAGCCTTATGGATGTGCATTGTGCACTTATGACATCATCATTCTGGGCAAGTCCACCTCCCGCCAGCAGCGTGCGATGGTCGTTATCTTGGCAGCCCAAGATTGCAGAAATAACGACTGTGGCAATCAAAAAACGCATCTTCTTGCTAGTGGGGCGGCAGACCACACTTGATTCGGTGTGAGTTATCTTTCTCGTTAGGTTTTGTGTCTTTAGGATAGGGTCGGGAACACTGGCCTTAGCGGAGATAAGAACGAGCCACAGGTCTTTTAATGTTGTGTTGGTGATTTTACACCTTGCTCTCGGGGGAGATTTTGGCAGGATAGCCGCTCCTGGGAAGATTTACTACTGCTCCTAAACTTTGCTCTGGCTGTGGTTCTTGGAGGAGTCCCTGGAGTCCCTGGAGCTTCAGAAACGGCTTTGTTAGCCCCTTCCAGACGGATAGGCATCAACAACGTTTGTCTGGAGGCCCTTTGGGATTAGTTTTAAATGTGGTATGATGTGCCTCTAGAACCTGTGTTCCGTCAACCTCACAGTAACCTTTCCCCCAACCTGCAGATCACATGTTTGATTACTGTGTACTGCACACACAACTAAAAGAAGTACTAAAGTTGAGATTCCCTCTATAAACCACTCCATTCCCTCTATAAACCAGCCTGCAAAAGATCTGACCAATTAAAATGTGAAAAACTATGCTTAAATGCAGAGAATAGCACAGGATCAAATACTTTTTTCAGGGGGGAGCACTATTGCCTCGCTGCACCGGAGGCCTAGGTTTGGATCTTGTCCACCTGGAGCTTGCATGTTCTCCGGGTGTTTGCATGAGTTATCTCTGGGTGCTTTGGTTTCCTCCCCCCTCCCAAAGACATGCAGGCTAAGCTAATTGGAGACCCTAAATTGACCAAATGTGTGTATGTGTGCAATCCGACAACTAGACTGGCCTTCCATTCATGGTGTCGATTTGCCCTACGCTCGTAGTAAGCTGGGAACAACTCCAGCTGCCCGTGCCCTGCACAGGATTAAGCGGGGACAGAAAATGAATCAAAGAATTTGGCGACGTCCACATTTTTTTTTTTTTTTCTTAAAGTGAAGTGACTGAGGACACATTTAGAGGGCTGATGTTGCACAACCACAGGCTTTGTGTGAGGAGTGCATGAGTGAATGTACTGTAAGGGTATGTGGACGCGACCTGTGTGGTTGTGTCATGTCCCCCTCTATACTGCCCCCTGCAGGTCAACAACAAAGCCAACACAGTGACCAGTCCAAAAGAAACAGGCTCTGCCCCTGCACTGGTATACATACGTCACCTCACCTCCCCGTCACCTCCAACCCTCCCTACACTGTCATCCACTCCACCTCTCCGCCCTCTCGACCTCATATCCCACTGCGGAGCAGGTAGAGGTTAACCCTAACCACTCATGCCTGGCTTAGACACACTCCTGTTGGCTTCAGATACGTTCCTGCTATGGTAATTTCCAGTATTTAGGTTTATAAGTATACACCAGATAACAATATAAGGCTCACAAATAGATTTTTCTCTCGTCACCTCAAGGACAGGCTGTCCCTGAATGAAACACAGTGTGCACAGGCTCCTGTCAGCTCCTTTAGAGATAATGCATCCACACCTGTAAAAATCCATACCTGTGTATGTATTTCCAACATAGGAACTTGGATAGCTTTGATTTGCTGGATTGCTATAATAAGGAGCTAACGTGGTCACAGAGCTGTAGTCAGGTGCAACCTCTACCTCAACCCCCCACACCACCACCACGACTCGATCCATCCGCTCTCCTATCCTTTTTTTCCTTTCCACGCCAACAATCCCTTCCTCCTCCTCCTCCTCCTCCTCCTCCTCCCCATTGCATAGCCCCGTTGTGCGTGTTTCTCCCCAGACTGTGGTGTCTTGAAATGCACATCATCCCTATTTTTTATGTGGAATTTACAATTTTTCTTGCAAAGCTGCTGACCAAAATAATCATTTGAGGCTTGCTGCAAGTTGTTGTTGTTTTTTGTTGTTGTTGTTGTTGTTTTGGCTTTGGCGGCGGTGTTTGTCATGCATGGCTGGAGAGCGAGGCTGGCCGCCGCTCGCTGGCTCACGCATCGCATGACATTTTCTGGCTGGCTCTTCTTTTGCACAAGGTCACATGACCGCCGCTCTGCATGATGTCACCGGCTTTTTGTGTCCTCATTCGCTGTCGTGTTGACTACGCATGAAAACACGCACATGCTCTCTCTGGCTTGGCTCTCCTTTACCTCTGACGCCGATCTCTCGCGCGCGCGCACACACACACACACACACACACACACACACACACACACACACACACACACACACACACACACACACACACACATACACACACACACACAGACGTATATGTTCGCGCACACACACAAGCTGTTTGTTGATGTAATAATCTAGTGTAATCCAGTCGAGTGTTGAGTGATTAGGGGGGCTGAATTGCTCATCATCATATATCGATTCCTCCGTGGCTCTGCCTCCACAGACCCAGAGCAGCTCATCGCTGAGTCGGTTTGGAGGAGAAAATATGAGATACATACACTGTGCAGGGCAGATAAATGGAGAGGATCATAAGGGAAGGGGAACCAAACAAAATAAAGATGAGAGAGAGAGAGAGAGAGAGAGAGAGAGAGAGAGAGAGAGAGAGAGAGAGAGAGAGAGAGAGAGAGAGAGAGAGAGAGACGAGGATTAGGTCTTCAGGGTTAAAGAGCACAACTGTCAGTTACTCTGATTTCAAACTCTATTATATCAAGTAATAGCACACACACAGATTTTATATTTCTCATTTTCTCATTCCGCGTCACTAACTTGTTTTCTGTCTGGCTTTTTACCTTTTAGCTCATATTCTGTTGTCTTTTCACTTCAGGAGCCACAGACCACGGTGATTCACAACCCTGTGGATGGAAACAAGGTATTCTAGTCTTCACTTTGTTTTCTAATCATAGATTAAGAGACTTTAACCACTAACATTTCAAAAAAAAAACATTTCCCGTGATAAAATTTATCTGCAATTGCATCTGATCCATGTGAGATGTAATGGATGCAAGTAAACCCTCCTACAGTCATCGGCATTTTAATTTAGAACGGATATATGAAAAACCCTGTTTGACATTATGGATCATCACTAGTTGTCCTTTTTCCTTTTTCATCACTTTGGGTGTCACAGTTTGTGTGATGACCTTCTCATTTACCATATTTCATTCAATATACAATGCAATAAAAGCATTCTATTCTATTTCAGGGTACCATTTGCCGATAAGGGCAGGGGTTATCAATAACGTGGTGGAGTATATAGCGTTGAATGTGGTGTCAATTTATATGGAGACATAGAACGTCTGTGAGCAGCACCATGTGGCTCGTATAGTTTGTGCTCTAACAACACCGAGCCTGCAGAGACAGGGCGGAGATTAGTAACAAAACTCAATAGCGCTGCTGTTTTCCTCCAAACAGCTTTAGTGGATTATGTAACATCCCTCATCCTATACCAGGTTATATAAACAAGGAGATTGTTGTAAAAAACAAACAAACCAAAAAAAAACAACAACTTTTACAATTCTCCATATCTTTTATTTCATGGTTTTCCATAAATCTGCCTCGTGTAGCGGGTTAGGCAGAGCTCAACATTATCGGTTCTGAAGATTTGGGCCACCTCGTGCGGTATGGTTGCCCCGTTGTCAACCCCTTCTCATACGGGGGGGGGGGGGGATAAATGAATGAATAAATAAATTCGTAACGCTTTAACGTAGTTTAAGATAGTTCATAGTGTAGAAAACAACAAAAACTAATTTGACTTCAAGATATTGATGATTGCATTGTTTACCTTAAAACAACCCAAAGAAAAAATACATGTTAAATATAACCAAAAATTTTTTTTATGGTCATTAATAACGTTCCCCTTTTTTTTTGACATCACTCTCTTAAAATATTAAAATACGAGTCCTAATTATAAAGGATCAATATCATTCAATCGAAAGATGATGCAGTGTTGCCAACTTGGTTACCGCTTCTAAAAGGTGACAGGACAGTGTCGGGCTGTTTTACGGAACGCATACATTTTCCTCCCGCCCCATTTTGTTTTCACGCTTGTGTTCCTTTTTCGATCCTCGGAGCATGAACGTCGACGTCGGTGATCTGGTTTTGAAACGTGTTTCTTTTCGCCCCCTCAGGAGTCTATCGAGAGCACCAACACCACCATCGAGGACGAGGACGCCAAAGGTAGGGCGGCGGCGTCCCGTCGCTCTTCTGCTTTACGCCTTATCCCTCACCCATACCGTGCATCTACTGACCAAGTCTAACCAGTACGCCCCCCGCCCCCTGAATCACCCCCTCGGTTAAAGTGCACAAATATTGATCTATCACACCTTTCCCTCCGTCCGCTGTGATAAACACCCCATCGTCTCCGTAATCTCCTCCTCTTCCCCGTTTCTGTAAGAAATGGAGTTTCCTTCATCTTAACAACTGACGTTGGCGTTCGCTGGAGAACGCCTTGTTTCCTCCTGACGCTTATTTGTGTTTTGTATTTTCTTTTAACAATTATGGAATGTTTTTCCTCTCTCTTTCTGAAAGACTTAGACTTCTTTCCCCTTCCTTTCCCTGTGTTGTTTTGTTGGGCCTATTCATTTTTTTCCGTGTCTCATCTCTGTCTTTGTCTGCGCACCCACACACACGCACGCACGCACGCACACACACACACACACACACACACACACACACACACACACACACACACACACACACACACACACACACACACACAAACACACACGCCTCTATCTCTGTCCTTACCACAATCTCATCCTATTCCCTCTGCATCATTATCCCCCCCCCCCCCCCCCCCCAACACACACACACACACACACGCACACACACACACACACAAACACACTGACACACATGCCCTTCACGCTCCACCACCCACCCACCCACACACAACTGCTGCCAGCCCTCCGTCTGGGCAGTTTAGTGGGCAGTATGTTGAGCTCTAAGGGCCGTTCTTCCCAGATGTCTGAGCCGAGGCAGACTCCCACCTCCTCAGTGCAGAGTAAGTCCCCTCTGAGTGGGAGAGACACTCTTATTCCCCCTGACTTCTTTAGTCCCCAAGTCCTTTGAAAAAACCCCCCCAAAAAAAACATTTACCTGCGTTCTGTCGCCAACATTTTGTGACCACCAGTCTTATCTAGTTGAACAGGAGACCACATCCCTGTAGATCTCCTTCGATGCAAGTAATGGGGGACAAATCCACCATCCGATTTGTCCCCCAATACTTGCATTAGACTAAGAAATAACATTAGAAAAGTCTGGACCTCTGCAGGGATGAACCCTACTGTACCTACGTACTATTTGAGGTGTGAGTTGAAAACAGATACATTTAGACAACTATTAACTATTATAGAAACAACTATTAACAACTATATTCCTTTGTCACAGTAATTCAAAAGATATATGAACATACCATTGATGCAGCATTTGTATTCCCCTATGACTGAACCAAAATGCTATGCCCCGCCCCCCCGATTTTCAGTCTTTAGTCAAAGGAGTCTCCACCGCTAAACGATTTTTCTGTCAGAGATCAATGCTCTTTCACTCTCCAGTTCGCCTTGGTGTTCTAACAAACCCAGACATTGATTTCACATGATCCAAAAATGACTGACACACACACACACACACACACACACACACACACACACACACACACACACACACACACACACAGAAACACGGGCATGCATATAACATACGCGCACACTATCTTGTAAGCAACACACACATTTAATTTCACTCGACGCACAACCACGTAGTCATTTAACTCCAGTCATAATGGTCTCACATCACGCGGCACCACAAGTGGCCCCGCTAATGGGCCCCTATTTGCCAATAATTACACAAGAGATAAAAGCATTCTCGCAGGCAAGTCAAGGCAATGGAAGTGAAGGAGATGATGAGTAAATATTTAACCTGTCTTTTTTTTTTTTTCTTTTTTTGGGTAAATTATAAGTCATTTTTTTCACTATCCCCCAGCCTGCACCAATAACAATAAAGGTAACTGTCAACCTCTCTCAGTTCAAACCGCATCTTCAGAAACAACTGCATCCGAGCATTGGCCTTTTTTTGCGATATGTTGGGTGAGAGGAACTGTGTCATCCTGCATTTTTCTTGTCACTATTAGTCATGGGAGGCGCTGGTTTGTGGAATTTTGGGAACGAAAATAATAGAAATTCCGTGCGTCATGGGTTTTGGGAGTGCCTTCCATTTCTAATATCCTGTTTTGATATCCTGCTATCTTGTAGATTAGCACCCATTTGAGACATGTCTGATGTAAGCGTTTTTATGCCACGTCGGACCTACATTTGTCTGGGATACGTTTGTGCGATATAAACTTTTTTTTTTTTTTGCCATTGTGTGTTTTAGCACGTAAACAGGAAATTATCAAAGTCACTGAGCAACTCATTGAGTCGATCAACAATGGAGACTTTGAGGCCTACGCGTAAGTTTCTCTCAGTTTCTATCCATTGTGCATGTACCCACACTGTTTGACTGAGTATGTTGACTTGTTTGTTTTTTATGCTTTCCGTCTGTTTCGTTGGTCTCATAGGAAGATTTGTGATCCTGGCCTCACTTCCTTTGAGCCTGAAGCACTGGGTAACTTAGTGGAAGGCCACGACTTCCATCGCTTTTACTTTGACAACGGTGAGTTACTTTAGGGAGCACAGTTATGCTCTGTATAAAATAGGTAGGGCTAAATTGACCGACAATCTTTTTTAGTATTATACCAGCATGTTCACTATGAAGTTGTTCATGTGCTATGTCGCGTTTACTCTGAGAACCTCTCAGAACCTGCCAATAGTCTATTAGTTGCCAAAGGGCACCTTTGGTTTGACATCAATACTTAATATTGTGGTCTAATTTCATATACAGGTTGTTTACTAATGCACTGCAAGGACATGGTGCTGATTATATGCTTTCCCAGGAGTGAAAAACACTCAAATTATTAATGACCACTTGGCAAAATGTCCTTGGTCTAGCCGAGAATACCTCAGATGAGCCAAATATATCTCTGGAAGCCTTAATAGTTTGACAAGCCTATTATTGTCTGCCGTTTTAACGTCACACGTCATTTATAACATCAAAAGCACTTACCAATGCAGCGGCAGTTATATACGTCACGACGCCGTGTGCATCCCTTCCACTTACTAATCAAATGCAATCAATAGATAGAAGTGTGGAAAACCCTTCCAAGCTGTGTCTGGCACGCCAGGTGGTATTCCACCAGCCCCAGTCCATAATAATCCATTAATATAATTCACATTAATCCATATTATTGCACTGCTCTGTGGAGTACTCAATTCTAAGTGGTCAATAGCGGTAATCAGTGGTCAATTATTTCAGGTAAATATTCGTTAATGTCAGTCTGTTGCCACAGGCAACCACTTCTCCACCAGGCTGTACGAGTTTCACACCACCTACATGATAATGCTGACACTATCTAACGGCAACGTGGTGTGATGCTACTTTGAAACTACAATGGAAGACTTGAAAAGATGAACTTGGATATGTCCAATTTCATATTAAATAAAGGGGACCTATTATGCTCCTTTTTACACAAGTTAATACATGGTCTCTAAAGGTCCCCAAAACATGTTTTTGAAGTTTTTGCTGTATATACCACCCAGATGATGCAGTCTAGCCATTCTAAACATGCCTCTCAATCCATGGTGTTCCTGACGCTCTGTTTAAGTGGGAGGAACCATCCTGGAGGGGCCTGGAGGATGGTTCTGTGAGCCAATGGGGTTTGAGTCTTATTTCACCTGATCAGTCCACCAAAATCTGTTTCTGATTAAATTTGAGGAAGTAAGAGAAATAAGCAATCCAGTTGTGGAATCTGCACTCATATTAGATCTATAAGGCCTCATTTAAAAGTTAGTTCCGGCTTTCACGACGGTGTCCGGCGCAGTGTGGAGCTTGGAACTATGTGGGATACGGCGGCTTTTTTCTTCCATTCAATTATGGAAACGTGGGAAAATATAAAAAAAAAATACATCTACAGTTTGGTTTGGAGAAACGTGGAGCAGATTGCACACCATTCATATCCATATCATATCCATTCGCACACACACACACACACACACACACACACAAAGAAACACACAGGCAAACACATTTCCATCACAAACATTTCCATCATTGGCAGTTTTGTCATGGACAGTTGGTATTATTTCCTCTTTCTTCTAAAAGATTTGTGCTGGTTTCTGTAGCCAACAACAGAGCATTTCCCATGCATGATTAGCTCTATCTTCGATGCTAGTGGGTCCGGTCACGCACCAGCCGTTGGTGGAGTTACTCAGATGGGGGTCGGTTCTTATTCTACTTCAGTGACGTACTGTAAATCAGGGTTGCAAACCTGAACGGCTCATTTTAGAACATGTTTTCTGAAACAGACAGCTCACAAACACAAACTTATTTCACAGTTTGTGTGTTAGTAGGGCCATCAGAGACCCAAATGTATGTGCATTTGCACTGAAAAACTGAGTTTTGTGTAATAAGTCCATAGGTCCATAATAGATTCAGTTGTTGGGCGAATAGTTTGCAGCTCCTTAACTAGGCATGCTAGTTATAAAATAATTTCAAATCAATATTCTGTTTCAATGTATTATTTTATTTAGTATCTGTGTAATAATCAGGATAATGTGCAGTGTTATTTTATGATTTTGCACTGGCTGTACATTATGCCTTACTTACTTGACTTAGATACTAACCTTATCCAACCCTTGGGGCTCAGTGTTTTCGACCACAACATATTATTAGATCGACTGGAAAACTGGGTGGAATTCTCTGGCACAGTACTAAACTAGTTTGAATCCTACTAAAAGGACAGGGACTACTTTGTTTCTATAGGTAATTACACATCTGTGCGGACAAAAATGACATGCAGAGTTCCCCAAGGCTCCATTCTGGGGCCTCTTCCGTTTAAAATTGACATGCTCCCACTGGCTCAGATTATGGAAAACAACAAAATATGTTACCATAATGACACAGGCCACACACATATTAACATGACCATATCACCAGGACTATGGTCCAGTACAATCACTGAGCAAGTGCATTGAACAAATCAACGCTTGGATGTGCAAGAATTTTTTCCAATTAAACAAAAACGAAACTGAAGTAATTGTTTTTGGAGCCATGGGAGAAGGACTAAAAGTCAGAGCTCAGCTTCAATCGGTAATCTTAAAAAGCACAAACCAAGCCATATATCGTGATGTAGTCATGGGCTTGGACCTACATTTCAACAGCCACATTTAAACAATTACAAAATTACTATCACCTTAAGAACATATCAAGGATTAAATGACTTATGTCTCAGCAGAATTTGGAAAAACCTGTCCATGCATTCATCTTAAGTAGACTAGACTATTGTAACCGTCTTTAAAGGTCACTCTAAAAGATCGATCGGACAGCTGCAGTTGATTCAGCATGCTGTTGCTCGAGCCCTCACTAAGACCAAGAAAGTAGATCATATCACTCCAGTTCTCAGATCTTTACACTGGCTTCCTGTCCGTCAAATAATTAATTTCAAAATACTACTGTTCGTCTATAAAGCACAGAATGGTTTAGGTCCAAAATACATTTCTGGTCTTCTGCTACGTTATGAACCATCCAGACCTCTCAGGTCGTCTGGGACTTTCTGTCCCCATAGTCAAAACTAAACATGGAGAAGCAGCGTTCAGTTTTCATGCACCACATATCTGAAACAAACTCCCAGAAAACTGCGGGTCTGCTGCAACTCTGACCTCTTTTAAATCAAGGCTGAAGACTTTTCTGTTTGCCGCTGCCTTTTACTAATCCAAATATTAATTTCTTGCACTGCGCTGTCACTTTTACTGGATTTTATGCATTGTATGCATTCTATTTCTTAACTTTATAATGTGTTTTTCCTTTTACAATGTTTGTCTTTTGCACTTTGTCTTGATGCTTCTGATGTTTTATTTAAAGCACTTTGAATTGCCTTGTTGAAATATGAATACTAGTGGCTTTGTGTGCACTGTATTACAACGGCTTTGGCCGTTCTGAAACAGCAACTTATACAATATAATATAAAACTTGCCTTGCCTTCAGTTAATAGACTCACCACCTCTCTCTGACCATCCCACTCCCATCCCCCTCTTGCAGCCCTCTCTAAAGGTAACAAGCCCGTGCACACCATCCTGCTGAACCCCCATGTGCACCTGATCGGTGAGAACGCGGCGTGCATCGCCTACATCCGGCTGACCCAGTACATGGACAGCAGCGGCATGCCGCGCACCATGCAGTCCGAGGAGACTCGCGTCTGGCACCGCCGCGACGGGAAGTGGCAGAACATCCACTTCCACCGCTCCGGCTCTCCCAGCGTCCCCTCCCTGTAAGAGCAGTGGGTACGGTGGTGGGTACGGAAGTGACAGTGAAGTAGCAGCATGCAGGAAAAAACACTGTAGAATGACACTTTGCAAGTACCTTTAGAATCTGTGTATCATTTGTGAATTCCATATTCAATTAAAAATGACAAATCACTGCTCCTAGGTATATGATGGGTCAAATGCAGAGGACTAATTTTGTTGTATCGTACTTGTACAATGACAATAAAGAGATATTATTCTATTCTATTCTAAATCCAAATTCATAGACATTCATATTAGATTTTACAATACTAGAAAATCTACCGTATTTCAAGCTTTATATATCAGGTTTCGCCACACATTGTTAGGGGCGGCTGGCGGCTCCTCGGACCACTGCATATTGTTCATGATTAGGCTATTTTTTGAAAAACGTCCCTTGAACAATCGATAAAATAAGGAACACGTCATTTTATGTTTCTCCAACAAGGACGGTTCGTCCTTCTAAGGGACGGATGACAAGATTATTTACGTAGTTTTTTCAAGAGGTCATTTATTTTACGAAGTAAAGAGCTCCACCATTTTAAAAACAATAAAGTACACAGGACCCCATCTATCTATATAATATATATTAAATATGGAAATGAGAGAAGTTTTAAATATTTGGTGCGCCCACAGCAGCCAGGGGATTTTGAGCCGACACGCCCAGCCCCATCGCTGGCGGTGTGACCGTGCCGTCAGCCCAAAATACCAGCCCACCCTGCTGATGTATGAAAACAAGCTACGAAAACCTTCAAGTGGCAATGTCAAGCTCGAAACTTGGCCGATTGTTTAACATAGGTCTGAGTGTTTAATTAGGTTGTGAACAATGCGACACTTCACTTCGTGCATCAGTTTCTTTCTTTCTGTCTCTCTTCCTCCTTTCTGCAGTTAGTGGGATGTCAGAAAGATCCCGTCCGCACCTCTCTGACGGAGGCAGTTGACTTGCCGACCCCTGGCTGCTCTCGGCTCCAAACCCCCCAAAACCGGTCAGTGAAGGACACGACATCGCACGGGACAAAGGGTGTTAAAACATTTTACTGTCATGGCATTTTATTAATGGAAATCATTTTGAAACACCACCAGTTGGGTGGCTGCACACCATATCTGGACATTATCAAATGAGTATATTGATGACATTGATTTTTTTTTTTTTTAAGCTGTTTTGGTATGCATTTTAAATATATGATATAGAGATGTTTAAATTATATTACTGTATCCTCTCCCGCAAAATTAATTAGTTCTGTATTTTTATGTGTGTTTATGTGTGTGTGTAATACAATTTTATTTTATTTTATTTTTTAAAGATCAGAATGTTAAAATTAAGCTTGCTTTAGTTCTGGTGATGTATATATCTATACATTGTGATTGTTGATATAAAACAAGACAAACATGGAAAGTCGCTATTCTTGCTATCAGAGAAATTAAGAATTTACGTAATTCCAGTTTATGAGCTACAACTTTATGTTTGCTATGAGCTAAGTCATACCGTTTGAAGCGTCCGATTTCAACCTATAATACCAATTTAATTGTAAAGAAAGGCGGAGCAGCGTACACTTTGCATCGAGATGTTTGCCTTTATATCAGTTAAATAAGAAATAAGAGAATGTAGCATATATATGTAACATTTGAAAAAAAAAACAAGATTATTGTGTAGTGCATGGGGCTGGGGGGGGGGGGACTATTGTGAGTAAGATACTATATTATATCTTTTTGTTTGATTTTGTGAGTCACTGACTTGTTTGTTAATGCATTTGTTAATGTCGTGCATCGGTCTCGTCTGAAATGTTTCCAACATCCTCCAGTTACATGCAACCGTCTTAAGAACAATCACCGCATCTTACGGTACATGTCCAGCGGAAATATCAGAATTATTATTATTATATTTATTATTGATATCATTATTATTATTATTACTCGAGGCGAGGGAAAAATAATATACTCCTGGTTGTTGAAGCACCCCCTGAGCATTTTGTATCAAAGAAAAGAAAAAAAATCATAGGACGAGAAGGACTGAGTTCATTTTCATAATATTTGTACTTGTATTGTATGGACTGTATGTAAAACCCCCGTTGTCCTTTTATTCTTGTGAAATTCCAATGTGTTATTGTCGAATAACATGTGAGAAAGGGGATGGAGGAGGCGGAGAGGAGAAGCGCTGTACAGAAGATTGGGAAACCTGCTGTGGTGAAGGAGAGAGGGAGGAGGACCGGGAAAGGTTAAAGAGAGAGAGAGAGAGAGAGAGAGAGAGAGAGTAGATTAGGTGATGTCTTCCTTGAGGATCGATACTTCCACCGGGGTCCTCGTCATCCTTCCTGTCCTGTCTTTTCATTTGGTTTGTCTCTTCTTTCTTTCTTTCTTTCTTTCTTTTTCCGGGGAAACTACGATAGGCAGTCTTTATTTTCTTTTCTTCTTTTGACGAAACGTATGATGTCAATGCAATGCACCACTCCTTATACAGTGTGTGTAACCATGTTGCCAGCATGGCAATAGATGGCTCAACATGTTTTAAGAAATTAATAAATCAACTTTAAAGGTGTGACAACAAATGTGTAATTACATTGCTTGCTCTGTTTTTGGGGAACGGTTCACTCCGGCCGAATCCGACGTGCGAACCTTAAACGGTTCGAGATTTATCTTTTGTGTACTTAACCTTAGAGGTGGAACAAGGCTGCTGTAATGTTTGAGAAACTTTCTATTGAAATTATGACCTGAAATTAAAAATCATGTCGAAGTGATGTTATTGACTCAACCCTGATTCTCCATCCCTTTTTTTCCCCCACCTTCAGGACAACCAAATACAGACAAATCATATACATATACACGTCAGTCAAAAAGTATGTCATCTCTGATTAATGATAGAAATGTGTCACCTTGTTGATACTAAAATGGAGATTATGTTTAAATGAAAGTAAGTATTGTATTACTGAAATCCCCAAACTTCTCACATGAGGTTCTGGACTTACTATATGTACTGCATACAGGGGTGGTCTTAGTGATTTGGAGGCCCCAGGCAGGACCAATGTGAGGCCCCTCTCCACCTCACTTAATGCAACTAAATGCGTGGCTTGTAAACAAAAACTATTCAGAGGGAACTCTATTCAGTGAGCAAAGCTAAATGAGAATTCAAACGGAACCATTCAACTCTTAACTCAGTTAGGAGAAGACAAAGGGAAAAGAAAAAGATTAGGAATATATTAAATACTATTTTAAATACTATATTAAATGACTCAGGAGTTGGGAGTCACTCCAGCAAAAGAGTGATTGGCTCGTTTGTTCACGACACCAACTGCAGCGACACACCGGCTCAAATGAGACTTCGATCTGGAACGAAAAGAGTCCCAAACAGAGGCCATGTCATCGGAAAACGGGAGCCGCTGATGGGATCTCTATACTGGACAGAAAGTGTTCAAACTCTTCTAAGTAGAAATTGTATTGCTCCTGTTCATTTTACATGCAAACACAAAATTATATATTTTGATAGAAAACATTGGAACACTTGTTTTTCTGTCCAGGGGATCAAAAAGGTACAGGCAGCCGCTGTCCGAGGGCTTCAGAGTTGGAGGACTTGAGGGTCGATGCCCAGTAAGTTTCTGAAAGGCAGCAGCCTCGAGGGCATGTTCTAAAAGCGCCCGGAGACCGCGGTCAAGTGTTAAGTTGACCT
>NC_137191.1:23641378-23721378 GCF_960531495.2 Zeus faber
AAATACATCAAATAAATACAATAAAAGCAAACTATTATATATTGGTTTTGTTTGGAGAAATGCACAGCGGATGGGGTGGACCAGATGACCATATAAATAAATCTGTGATGAGATGACGTCAGCTGGTGCAGAGTGTAGATAAAACCTTTGGAAGCGGAGTGTTCAGAGCAGTCGAAAGCCTGAGGGTTTTGTTCACAGCGATTACTTTGTCATTAGTTTACCTCATTATTTGACACTTTGGCCACGTCTAATATAAACATCCGACATTGTAACATTATATATATGACAGAAAATAAGGAAAAGCATAATAGGTCCCCTTTAAAGAAAACAAGTAAAGATATTTTGACACTTTTGTGGTGTATACTGTTCAAAAGTGCAAGTAAAAGGGAAAATATGTCGAAACCGACAAAGAATCTCTCTGCAATGATGAATGGCAACATGTCTACTGGAATTCTAGTCTTACTTTACATGTTGGTTAATCAGGTCTTTATAGCTGCCACAAAAAATAACGGCTCATTATTCCCAATCTAGATTAACAGGCAGTGGGTGACGGAAAACTGACGGACCTGTTTGAAGTCATCCTGGGCAGAGGGGAGGTCAGAGGTCAAAGACAAGTCACCGTGGTGTGTCACCGTCCGTTCGCCTTCCACTTCCGTTGTCCTCTCCACCCTGCTGATCCTACACTCCCCAGACACCTCTCCAGATGCTGAGAAACCCTCGCCTTCAGTGAATGTAACCTACAATGTTTGTTAAAAAAGTACATATTAGTATGCGATTTGACAGTAGGCTAAAAGGAATAGTGTCAAAGAACCCCCGACCCCCCCCTCCAAGGATGGAGGAGAAATGGTTGCCTGTCACAAAGGGGATTATTACAAGACAGCTGCGATTATTCAAAATGTAAATGACCGCTGATTGCCGCTACTGACCAATCAGAATGGAGTACTCCACAGAACCGTGTATTAATACATGATGATTCTAGTTCAACAAATGGTTCCGTTTTTGATCATCTACATTTGATATCGCACACAGCACGCACACACCTCCGTGTGGGCTCCTTCGCTCTTCAGCACAGTCCGCTTCGTCACCTTAGAGTAGGCGTCGCCCTCCGCCATGCTGACAGAGCATTGGGCAGCTCCCTCAGGCGACGCCTCTTCCTTCTCAACCCCATCGGCAGAGATGCACTTGCGGATGATCTTACGGGTCACCTGGAGGCCGTCATGGGGTTCAGCAAGTTAGAAAATTGACAAATTGACAGGTTATGTGGCCAGTGATTTGTTGGTGTTGGGGCAATGGTCATGGAAATGAATATTCTTTACCCTTTTCACTACCATGTGTCCATTTTCATCTGTGTACTTCTCTTCCGTCACAGATTGAGCGGGGAGGTCAGGAACATCATCAGCCTGGAAAGGATAGAAAAAAATAAAAAATAAAGTCAGTACTCTTTGTTTCGTAGGTTTATTTGGTGAGAGGTAACATGGGACATTTGCACTGGAAGAGATAGCAGGCAAAAGGTTAGTCGAACATATCCACAAATAGTACACAAAGTAGTATTTCCCTCCTTGGATTTAAGTCAACTATTAATTCAACCATTAAAAGTAATACATGTAAATCAGTTAGGGAAGATTAGCTACAAACTTCATGTGAATGCTAAGACACATGTTTTCATGAAATAAAAATGGGTTGTTAGACTATAGAGAACACATTGATTAGAAGTAACACTCCAAACCGCACACCTCATTTACTAAGCACCCGCTCATGCTAAATTGGATACCTGAATAATAACCCTCCTTCGCACTACTCTGGTGGTCAATAGCTCCTCATCAGAACTGTCTGACATTGTTCCGAGCTCAGCCGCAATCTCCTGACCAGGCAACACAGAATCATTGTGATATATCGAAATGCAACATTTCAGCAGCAACAGCAAAAGCAATGCAGGCCGTACACAGTGTTATGATGCACTTCTGTTTTGACTCTCTTTCTTTTCCATTAAAAAACAAAAAACAAAAACGCAGAACACTCGGTCAGTGGAAAGACTAAAATCCGGCCATAGCTTGAACACCAAAATTATGAAGCACACCATGCACATGTTTATTTAAAGAGTGTGACAGACAATACAACAGACATTTATGAATTCGAGCCACAACACATAAAGTTAGAAATCCTTTGAAGAAAAATTTGCCCTACTCAACAAAGCCATCTGAAAGGCAGCATGAACAAAATTAGTCTCAGCAAATTGTCTCTGATGCTGCTGTAATATACTGTATATATAGTTAAAACAGCATGCTCGGGATCAAAACGGATAAACATTGAAGCAGAGGATAAAATTAAATCAGATCGCATCCATGTGGTCATAAAGTGATAAAGCAGCCATTCCTCTTATGGGCAGGAATTTGGTTTAGCAAAGCTCAGGGTAAATCTTGCAGGTTAGGATTTTCCAAATGTTTTCTTACCCTCGCCAGAGATTTAGTGTGATCGATATATTCGGCCCCTCCACAAGCCGGGAGTTCTTGTGGAGGCTCATAGAAAGTAAAGTCCCCACTGTGTGCATCCCAGAAGTGTTGTCGTTTTTGAACCTCTTCATAAATGTCATCAGGAGGCCCGTTTACATCAGGCACGTCCTGATAATCTTCGCTTCCAGAAGACAACAGAACACCTCTCTCATATTTGTTAACAGTGGGGGGAATTGGGACTGCAAATATGAGGCTTTCTTGTTTTCCAGGATGAGTGGAATCTCCAGGTTGACTGCAAATTGACCTACTCTTTCTTTGAGATTCCTCAGGCTCAGTCTCTGAAAAATCAAGAGGAGGATGCTGGCAGTCAAAATATGTCTCTGGATCAGAGTCTTCGCAATTGGTGGTATGGTGGAGTAAAGTATGACCAACATCTGTGTATGTTGGCGGTTTGGGGCTGTCATTGATTAAGGTGGAGAAGGTCTCAGAATACTCAGGATGGAGGTTGTACTCCTCCTCAAAGGCTGATTCGATCACCACTCTGGGCTCAGTCAGAGATTGCAATGTGGTAGACTGAGTTTCTACAGAGGTTGACAAATGCGACGTATCTGATTTTGGCCTGACATCTTCAGAGGAAATGTTTCCTGCAAATAGATAAGGTGCCAGTTCCTCAAAGTTTAAATGTCTTGTTAATGTAATTGGTTGAGGAGTTTGTGATGACAAAGCCATCGGAGACTGGGAGAAAAGACCCTCTGTCCTGGTTTTCTCCATTGAAATTGTCTCCCATGAGTATGATATTTGATCTGGAGTACTTTGTGTTCTTTCTTCTGACCATAACCTTAAATCATTTAGCAATCTAGTGGAATCACATAATTCTTGACTGCCATCAAGATTGTTAATGATAGGAAGGTCTTCAACATTAGTCACATCGTTCTCAGGTATAACCATTTGCTGTTCCTTCGGAGAACAATCCAGGAGGGCCACTGAAGAACCTGGCTCTGTAGCACTTTCATCACATTTGTCCAAAAGGAATGCATCTGAAGGAGGACTAGATCCGAATGTTTGGCTTTTTGCGTGGTCTGATGTTGATAGTCTATCAGTGGTAATTAAAGAGCACAAACCAGGAAAACTACTTGCTTTAGCTGGGGGTACACTTGACTCTGACTGGGCTTTGATTAGATCAGGAGTTACTCTGACTACTTCAGTTTCAGCTTCATTGGAGATGGAGGTATGCGCAGGCACTGAGCGTGCTACACTTATTTCGGTTGAAACTTCTGTATTTCCTTCAACAGAAGACATGCTGACTTTAAAGGAATTGCTATCTTCACAAGGGGATTGACCATCTGGTGAAAGGTCTTCAAACTCAACATATGGTTGGTCAGCCCCAGGACTTTCACCACTGGATTCAGAAAGATCAGGATCAAGAGTTTCAGGTCTGAATCTGAGTTTCAACTCCTCCAATTCTGAGAGCAGCTGGTCAAGCTGAGGTGACGCAGATCCTGTGGATGTTGTAATTTGTTCTGGGGACATGGCCACTGGATCGGTTGGGCTATGTTGACACATGTGACTGAGCAGGTCTGGGACTGCTGGGTTTGCATCAGCTGTGGTGAAATCACCGCTTCGTTCAGGGATTGTTAGGATTTTGTCTTTCTCCTGTGATGAGCTAGTATCATCTTCCATTATAAGTTGAATTTGACTAAAGTCAGAAGTAACTGGACTCTGTCCCTCTGGAGAGGCAGCTTGCTTTTCACAGGAAAGTCTGTCAATTGCATCATGTGCCAAGGATGGTTTCTGAGTTGCGAAGCCTTGTCTTTGTTCTACACTATTTTGTTCTGAAGCTTCTGAAAGATTTCTCATGGATGCTGTTGTGGTCACCTGCAAGAAATGTAAGTGTAATGAAAAAAACAAACATGAAATGACCAAAAATTTGTCATAATTGCTTTGATGAAAAAATGAAAAAGAAAAACCGCCAAAGCATGCGATTTAAGTTGTTATTATTTTTACATTGTGGAAATTGCTATGAAATCAGAAACAATGTTCACAAAACCATTCTACATATATTAAAGACCTTAATTTATACTCATGGGCAAGCTCAATCAAGTCACATATAGCAAAATTAAGTTTCAGTATATGTATATGCATTTAAAAGTGATCTGCACAATAACAGGTTAGAATGAGGGCATTTTCAAAATATTTTTTGCCAAATGCTTGATTCTGAAAATAAATAAATAAAAAGCTTTATTTGAGAATCTTGCAACTCTATTAAGCGTAGTTATTTGTTGCACTTTACAGTCTAGTGAAACTTTTTTTTAAACCAAAAAATAAGTTTCGTTTTTTCATAAAAAACCAAAACAAAACAGGACACCAATGTTAGAAACAATCAAAAAGCAAAATGCTATTCAGTCTCAATTTAAGGCAGCTTTATGAAAACTAAATTCTACTATATTGTAGATATGATTTATGGACAGAAGCATGTGTTTTTTAATCCATTACATGCATCTCTGCTTTGTCAAGTCAACATTCTCACTGCTCCAATACAGACATGCTATAGCAGAAAAGTGAAGCCTCTATATCAGGTGTATTAGTGAAAGCTTGAGTCAGGGGGCCAAAAACTAATTTCACACTAAATGCATGGCTATCTCCACTACTTTTAAAAGCAACATTGCATCATCTGACAAGCAAGCGCTGTCTTACCGACAACAAGGAATTTTGCTGTCCTCCTCTTTCATGATCATTCTTTTCGTGTGCTTGCAAAACAAAACTTTGTAGATATTTAGTCTCTGATGTAGACTGTATTTCTTCCTTTAATGCTCTTTTTCCATCATTCCTCTTTTTCATTTTTATATGAACATGTTTTCTTCTTTTATAGAGTCCATGTATAGATTCTTCATTTCCTTGAGTACATTAGTCAAAAGTCTCCTCCAGCAAGACAACATGAAGAAATTGCAGATAGACACTAGTTCAGATGGCAAAGGACTCAACTGATGGATGCCCCACGAGGTTAGCTGATCCAAAGTAATCCTTGATAAGGGGAGGGGCATTCCAAAAAATATATATCTCTGAAGCTGAAGCAGTAGCCATGGGTTTGATCTGAACTGTTATAGTTGGTGCCATAAAAGTTTTAGACGGTATCAAAAGTCTTTTCCTGTTGTAGCCTCTGATGTTATGTTTATGTTGAGTTTCCCTAGTTATGCCTTGTAGGAGTGCTTCTTTGTCCAGAACTACATTAAAACTTAATATTTTTCAGTTAAAGAGTCTGACTTTCCCCCTCAAACTTTAGTAAAACCTGTCTTATTATAAGGTGGTTCATTATAAGCTATATTTATTCATGTGCCCTTAACTTGCAGGGTAAAGACTTCTAAGCATAGGAGTACAGTTAATACTCATTATTAATTTGATGCCAAGTGTGGGTGTCCTAAATTGGCTCAAATCTTGATCTGAGTTTCATAATATTCACTTGTGTATTTTTATTCTCTGATGAGCAGATTGAGGAGATTACCTCATCCCTAAAAATTGGAAGATAAATAAGATATTGCAATTATTGCGGGGACAAGGATTTGTGCTAAAAATAATAGAATACAATACAATTTGATTTATCTAATCTGTTTTCATCAGACAATCTATTAATGCAGAAATATAGTTTTTCCAGTATACCAGTATTCCAACATTATGGATTTAGTCAAAGATGGGTTTTTGTCTGATACATCCATATTGAACTGAAGATTGTTAAGTCTCTCTATAAGTGCCTATTTTTATGAAGCGATGAAAAAAAAAGAGGCTTCAATCAGTGAAAGAAAAGTAACAAAATGTAATCTTGGGGACCTTCTTTGGAGTCTGAATGAAAAGTAATTTCCTAAAATGTTCAGATTAATTATGGGAAAGATCCACCGGTCTGTTCTCAACTATGTCAGATGGTGGCAACTGGGCATGACATCCCGGTCGTGCGTGATCAAGGTTATCACAAATTGAATCTTGTACTGCCATGTTAAGTGATCTATTTTTATTATCTAAAGAATGCATTTGACTATATTGTACTTCACTGCTTACTGTTATCAGGTCTTCAGACTTTGATGGTGTATCACACACAATGTCAGGTAGCTCTTCCAATGTATTTTCAACGACTCTAAGTTTATGGCAAAAACATTTTCCTCTATAAAGTGGATCACGCATATGTCCTATAAAATATTTGGAGACAGGTGTGCAAGCTTGTCTGTAGTCTGCTGTTGTTGAATCTGGCGGACTTTGATGAGAAACTTGCACAGAAGTCACTGGTTTGAAATGAAATGAATCTTGCTCCACTTCAGCTAAATGTGCAATACGTTCAGGAGGTGATGAATTTAAATCAGTCAGCGAGCAGTCAAGGAAGGATTGTGTGTTCTCATTCTCTGATGACAAAGGTTCTGTTGATCTACACGCTGATGTTTTCTCTTTTTCATGAAAAGGATCTATCTGATCCAAAGGGGTGCTATTTGGTGCAATATGTGTGTATGTTTGCTGGTGTACATCTAATGGGGACTTGAGTTTATCTAAACTTTCTTCTTCATTCTGTATATATTCATAATCTGATATATATGAAACTGCTGAGCATGGCCGGTTTTCTGAAAATATTTCATTATCAAAATGTCCGGAAGCCTCAATGTCTGAAAGAACAGAATCAGGTGAGGATGATCTGCATCCTGAAGTATCCTGAAGCTGATCATTACAAATGTGGCTTAAAAATTGAGGAATTGGAGAGTCGGGAGGAAGGGGTCTATACTCGTCAAATGATGCTACAGATTCTGGAGAAGGTGGCCTCAACTCAGTGAGCTTGTCATCAAAGTTTAAATTGCTCTCCTCAAGTGGAGATAGTAACTCAGTAGACAGTGGGGTATACATTAGACCAGAACAAGTCTGGGTAAATCCAATCTCTCCTGGGATTTGAGTAGACTCTGGTTGAATTATTCCAATAGAACTGTACTTAATTGAACAGGGATCCATGTTTAAAACAAATCTCTTGTCCTGACTTGATGTCTCGGAATATAAAGTTTTATCTGATTTCAAGGTTTCAGTTGGACCTGGTTTAGCTGTAGGAGGACAACTTTCATTAAGGGACTGAACAGATTTATCACAGTCAAATGACAACCAGTTTAGATCATCTCTGCTTTCGCAAATCCTTTCTTTTTGTTCAAATGCAGAATGGACAATTATTTGATTTCCCCCCTTATAGACTGGATCATACAAATGGCACATCAATTTGCAAGGGATTGAATTGTAAATTAATTTATATTCAGGGACAGATGACTTTTCCTCACATATGTCAAAAACAACCTGTAAAAAGGGACGATCTATAAGATGCTTGGTTGTTGAACTAAATGCATTTCCATCATCAGGTTGATTAGGGGATATTGGTTTTGATTCAAGTGCGGTTGAATCTGACATTATTGTTTCAGAGAAAGAATCAACCTGTTTTGTATGAATGGTGCAAGAATCAGCAATCAAATTCTCAAGTAATGACTGGGTATCGTTATATTCAGAAGCAATAAAATCTGGTGAAAGTGGTCCAGCATCCAAAGATGTCTCCTCAAAAGAAGACTCAAATGGTTTATCTTGGAAAACACCTTTCACAACATCTGCATATGTTAAAGGTTTTGCAGCTGAACTAAGTGTGAGATTAGTCAGGGGAACACCAATTTCATGCTGCTTGAGTTCTGATGTAACAGAGTCTGGTGAATCTTCTCTGCTTTTGTCAAACAACTCCTCAAGACAATATCCACAATACTCTGGTTCTGACATCATTGACAGTGATGATGATGGTCTGCCTTCACAATAATCTAGGTAGTAGGTACAATGTTGATTTTTCTGCTGAATGAATGTGACCTGAGAATGTTTGCATTGCTGCTCAACAGATGCACAAGACTCTGGTGAAGATGGCCTAAAGCCTGCCATCCAGTCTTGAAGCACTGAATAATCAACATCTGAAGATATAGATTCTGGGGTCAAGGGCCTACTATCAAACACATTGTCGAACATGTGGTCTGATCGAACTGAATTTGGAGAATCCGGTCTTGTCTCAACAAAGAGGTTTTCAAGATACAACTCAGTGCAATCCCAGTCTGAAGAAACAGACACTGGTGATGAGGACCAAGTCCTTGAGTGCTCTATATTAGAATCACAGCACTGAGGACTGAACTGAGGAACGGGTGAGTCAGGCAAAAGGAGCCGACACTCATCTTGAGATGCTATTGATTCAGGGAAATTTGTTCTTAAATCAGCAATCCAACTCTCAAGTAATGACTGGGTATCCTCATTTTCAGAAGGAATAGAATCTGGTGAAAGTGGTCTCGCATCCAAAGATGTCTCCTCAAAGGAAGACTTTGATGGTTTATCTTGGGAAGCTCCCTTCACAATATCTGCATATGTCAAAGGTTTTGCAGCTGAACAAAGTGTGAGATTAATCAGGGGAACCCCAGTTTCATACTGCTTGAGGTCTGATGTAACCGGGTCTGGTGAATCTGCTCGGTTTTTGTCAAACAACTCCTCAAGACAATATCCACAATACTCTGGTTCTGACATCATTGACAGTGATGATGATGGTCTCCCTTCACAAAAATCGAGGTAGTAAGTACAATGTTGATTTTTCTGCTGAATGAATTTAACCTGAGAATGTTTGCATTGCTGCTCAACAGATGCACAAGACTCTGGTGAGGATGGCCTAAAGCCTGCCATCCAGTCTTGAAGCACTGAATAATCAACATCTGAAGATATAGATTCTGGGGTCAAGGGCCTGCTATCAAAGACATTGTACAATCGGTGGTCTGATCGAACTGAATTTGGAGAATCTGGTCTTGTCTCGACAAAGAGGTTTTCAAGATACAACTCAGTGCAATCCCAGTCTGAAGTAACAGATACTGGTGACAAGGACCAAGTCCTTGAGTGCTCTATATTAGAATCACAGCACTGAGGAGTGAACTGAGGAACGGGTGAGTCAGGCAAAAGGAGCCGACACTCATCTTGAGATGCTATTGATTCAGGGGAATTTGTTCTTAAATCAGCAATCCAACTCTCAAGTAATGACTGGGTATCCTCATTTTCAGAAGGAATAGAATCTGGTGAAAGTGGTCTCGCATCCAAAGATGTCTCCTCAAAGGAAGACTTTGATGGTTTATCTTGGGAAGCTCCCTTCACAATATCTGCATATGTCAAAGGTTTTGCAGCTGAACAAAGTGTGAGATTAGTCAGGGGAACCCCAGTTTCATGCTGCTTGAGGTCTGATGTAACCGAGTCTGGTGAATCTGCTCTGTTTTTGTCAAACAACTCCTCAAGAAAATATTCACAATTCTCTGGTTCCGACATCATTGACAGTGATGATGATGGTCTCCCTTCACAATAATCTAGGTAGTAGGTACAATGTTGATTTTTCTGCTGAATGAATGTGACCTGAGAATGTTTGCATTGCTGCTCAACAGATGCACAAGACTCTGGTGAAGATGGCCTAAAGCCTGCCATCCATTCTTGAAGCACTGAAAAATCAACATCTGAAGATATCGATTCTGGGGTCAACGGCCTACTATCAAACACATTGTCGAACATGTGGTCTGATCGAACTGAATTTGGAGAATCCGGTCTTGTCTCGACAAAGAGGTTTTCAAGATACAACTCAGTGCAATCCCAGTCTGAAGAAACAGACACTGGTGATGAGGACCAAGTCCTTGAGTGTTCTCTATTAGAATCACAGCACTGAGGGCTGAACTGAGGAACGGGTGAGTCAGGCGAAAGGAGCCGACACTCATCTTGAGATGCTATTGATTCAGGGGAAGTTGTTCTTAAATCAGCAATCCAATTCTCAAGTAAAGACTGGGTATTATCATTTTCAGAAGGAATAGAATCTGGTGAAAGTGGTCTCACACCCAAAGATGTCTCCTCAAAGGAAGACTTTAATGGTTTATCTTGGGAAGCTCCCTTCACAATATCTGCATATGTCAAAGGCATTGCAGCTGAACAAAGTGTGAGATTAGTCAGGGGAACCCCAGTTTCATGCTGCTTGAGGTCTGATGTAACCGAGTCTGGTGAATCTGCTCGGTTTTTGTCAAACAACTCCTCAAGACAATATCCACAATACTCTGGTTCTGACATAATTGACAGTGATGATGATGGTCTCCCTTCACAAAAATCTAGGTAGTAGGTACAATGTTGATTTTTCTGCTGAATGAATGTGACCTGAGAATGTTTGCATTGCTGCTCAACAGATGCACAAGACTCTGGTGAGGATGGCCTAAAGCCTGCCATCCATTCTTGAAGCACTGAAAAATCAACATCTGAAGATATCGATTCTGGGGTCAACGGCCTACTATCAAACACATTGTCGAACATGTGGTCTGATCGAACTGAATTTGGAGAATCCGGTCTTGTCTCGACAAAGAGGTTTTCAAGATACAACTCAGTGCAATCCCAGTCTGAAGAAACAGACACTGGTGATGAGGACCAAGTCCTTGAGTGTTCTATATTAGAATCACAGCACTGAGGGCTGAACTGAGGAACGGGTGAGTCAGGCGAAAGGAGCCGACACTCATCTTGAGATGCTATTGATTCAGGGGAAGTTGTTCTTAAATCAGCAATCCAATTCTCAAGTAAAGACTGGGTATTATCATTTTCAGAAGGAATAGAATCTGGTGAAAGTGGTCTCACACCCAAAGATGTCTCCTCAAAGGAAGACTTTAATGGTTTATCTTGGGAAGCTCCCTTCACAATATCTGCATATGTCAAAGGTTTTGCAGCTGAACTAAGTGTGAGATTAGTCAGGGGAACACCAGTTTCATGCTGCTTGAGTTCTGATGTAACCGAGTCTGGTGAATCTTCTCTGCTTTTGTCAAACAACTCCTCAAGACAATATCCACAATACTCTGGTTCTGACATCATTGACAGTGATGATGATGGTCTCCCTTCACAATAATCTAGGTAGTAGGTACAATGTTGATTCTTCTGCTGGATGAATGTGACCTTAGAATGTTCGCATTGCTGCTCAACAGATGCACAAGACTCTGGTGAGGATGGCCTCAAGTCTGCCATCCAGTCTTGAAGCATTGAATAATCAACATCTGAAGATATAGATTCTGGGGTCAACGGCCTGCTATCAAAGACATTGTACAATAGGTGGTCTGATCGAACTGAATTTGGAGAATCTGGTCTTGTCTCGACAAAGAGGTTTTCAATATACCACTCAGTGCAATCCCAGTCTGAAGTAACAGATACTGGTGACAAGGACCAAGTCCTTGAGTGCTCTATATTAGAATCACAGCACTGAGGAGTGAACTGAGGAACGGGTGAGTCAGGCAAAAGGAGCCGACACTCATCTTGAGATGCTATTGATTCAGGGGAATTTGTTCTTAAATCAGCAATCCAACTCTCAAGTAATGACTGGGTATCCTCATTTTCAGAAGGAATAGAATCTGGTGAAAGTGGTCTCGCATCCAAAGATGTCTCCTCAAAGGAAGACTTTGATGGTTTATCTTGGGAAGCTCCCTTCACAATATCTGCATATGTCAAAGGTTTTGCAGCTGAACAAAGTGTGAGATTAGTCAGGGGAACCCCAGTTTCATGCTGCTTGAGGTCTGATGTAACCGAGTCTGGTGAATCTGCTCTGTTTTTGTCAAACAACTCCTCAAGAAAATATCCACAATACTCTGGTTCTGACATCATTGACAGTGATGATGATGGTCTCCCTTCACAATAATCTAGGTAGTAGGTACAATGTTGATTTTTCTGCTGAATGAATGTAACCTGAGAATGTTTGCATTGCTGCTCAACAGATGCACAAGACTCTGGTGAAGATGGCCTAAAGCCTGCCATCCAGTCTTGAAGCACTGAATATTCAACATCTGAAGATAAAGATTCTGGGGTCAAGGGCCTGCTATCAAAGACATTGTACAATAGGTGGTCTGATCGAACTGAATTTGGAGAATCTGGTCTTGTCTCGACAAAGAGGTTTTCAAGATACCACTCAGTGCAATCCCAGTCTGAAGTAACAGATACTGGTGACAAGGACCAAGTCCTTGAGTGCTCTATATTAGAATCACAGCACTGAGGACTGAACTGAGGAACGGGTGAGTCAGGCAAAAGGAGCCGACACTCATCTTGAGATTTTATTGATTCAGGGGAATTTGTTCTTAAATCAGCAATCCAATTCTCCAGTAATGACTGGGTATCCTCATTTTCAGAAGGAATAGAATCTGGTGAAAGTGGTCTCGCATCCAAAGATGTCTCCTCAAAGGAAGGCTTTAATGGTTTATCTTGGGAAGCTCCCTTCACAATATCTGCATATGTCAAAGGTTTTGCAGATGAACAAAGTGTGAGATTAGTCAGGGGAACCCTAGTTTCATGCTGCTTGAGGTCTGATGTAACCGAGTCTGGTGAATCTGCTCTGTTTTTGTCAAACAACTCCTCAAGACAATATCCACAATACTCTGGTTCTGACATCATTGACAGTGATGATGATGGTCTCCGTTCACAATAATCTAGGTAGTAGGTACAATGTTGATTTTTCTGCTGAATGAATGTGACCTGAGAATGTTTGCATTGCTGCTCAACAGATGCACAAGACTCTGGTGAAGATGGCCTAAAGCCTGCCATCCGGTCTTGAAGCACTGAATAATCAACATCTGAAGATATAGATTCTGGGGTCAAGGGCCTACTATCAAACACATTGTCGAACATGTGGTCTGATCGAACTGAATTTGGAGAATCCGGTCTTGTCTCAACAAAGAGGTTTTCAAGATACAACTCAGTGCAATCCCAGTCTGAAGAAACAGACACTGGTGATGAGGACCAAGTCCTTGAGTGCTCTATATTAGAATCAAAGCACTGAGGACTGAACTGAGGAACGGGTGAGTCAGGCAAAAGGAGCCGACACTCATCTTGAGATTTTATTGATTCAGGGGAATTTGTTCTTAAATCAGCAATCCAATTCTCCAGTAATGACTGGGTATTATCATTTTCAGAAGGAATAGAATCTGGTGAAAGTGGTCTCGCATCCAAAGATGTCTCCTCAAAGGAAAACTTTAATGGTTTATCTTGGGAAGCTCCCTTCACAATATCTGCATATGTCAAAGGTTTTGCAGCTGAACAAAGTGTGAGATTAATCAGGGGAACCCCAGTTTCATGCTGCTTGAGGTCTGATGTAACCGAGTCTGGTGAATCTGCTCTGTTTTTGTCAAACAACTCCTCAAGACAATATCCACAATTCTCTGGCTCCGACATCATTGACAGTGATGATGATGGTCTCCCTTCACAATAATCTAGGTAATAGGTACAATTTTGATTTTTCTGCTGAATGAATGTGACCTGAGAATGTTTGCATTGCTGCTCAACAGATGCACAAGACTCTGGTGAGGATGGCCTAAAGCCTGCCATCCAGTCTTGAAGCACTGAATAATCAACATCTGAAGATATCGATTCTGGGGTCAAGGGCCTACTATCAAACACATTGTCGAACATGTGGTCTGATCGAACTGAATTTGGAGAATCCGGTCTTGTCTCAACAAAGAGGTTTTCAAGATACAACTCAGTGCAATCCCAGTCTGAAGTAACTGATACTGGTGACAAGGACCAAGTCCTTGAGTGCTCTATATTAGAATCACAGCACTGAGGACTGAACTGAGGAACGGGTGAGTCAGGCAAAAGTAGTTGACACTCATCCTGAGATGCTATTGATTCAGGGGAATTTGTTCTTAAATCAGCAATCCAATTCTCAAGTAAAGACTGGGTATCCTCATTTTCAGAAGGAATAGAATCTGGTGAAAGTGGTCTCGCATCCAAAGATGTCTCCTCAAAGGAAGACATTAATGGTTTATCTTGGGAAGCTCCCTTCACAATTTCTGCATATGTCAAAGGTTTTGCAGCTGAACTAAGTGTGAGATTAGTCAGGGGAACACCAGTTTCATGCTGCTTGAGTTCTGATGTAACAGAGTCTGGTGAATCTTCTCTGCTTTTGTCAAACAACTCCTCAAGACAATATCCACAATACTCTGGTTCTGACATCATTGACAGTGATGATGATGGTCTCCCTTCACAATAATCTAGGTAGTAGGTACAATGTTGATTCTTCGGCTGGATGAATGTGACCTGAGAATTTTTGCATTGCTGCTCAACAGATGCACAAGACTCTGGTGAGGATGGCCTCAAGTCTGCCATCCAGTCTTGAAGCATTGAATAATCAACATCTGAAGATATAGATTCTGGGGTCAACGGCCTGCTATCAAAGACATTGTACAATAGGTGGTCTGATCGAACTGAATTTGGAGAATCCGGTCTTGTCTCAACAAAGAGGTTTTCAAGATACCACTCAGTGCAATCCCAGTCTGAAGTCACTGATACTGGTGACAAGGACCAAGTCCTTGAGTGCTCTATATTAGAATCACAGCACTGAGGACTGAACTGAGGAACGGGTGAGTCAGGCAAAAGGAGCCGACACTCATCTTGAGATTTTATTGATTCAGGGGAATTTGTTCTTAAATCAGCAATCCAATTCTCCAGTAATGACTGGGTATCCTCATTTTCAGAAGGAATAGAATCTGGTGAAAGTGGTCTCGCATCCAAAGATGTCTCCTCAAAGGAAGACTTTAATGGTTTATCTTGGGAAGCTCCCTTCACAATATCTGCATATGTCAAAGGTTTTGCAGATGAACAAAGTGTGAGATTAGTCAGGGGAACCCCAGTTTCATGCTGCTTGAGGTCTGATGTAACCGAGTCTGGTGAATCTGCTCTGTTTTTGTCAAACAACTCCTCAAGACAATATCCACAATACTCTGGTTCTGACATCATTGACAGTGATGATGATGGTCTCCCTTCACAATAATCTAGGTAGTAGGTACAATGTTGATTTTTCTGCTGAATGAATGTGACCTGAGAATGTTTGCATTGCTGCTCAACAGATGCACAAGACTCTGGTGAAGATGGCCTAAAGCCTGCCATCCAGTCTTGAAGCACTGAATAATCAACATCTGAAGATATAGATTCTGGGGTCAAGGGCCTACTATCAAACACATTGTCGAACATGTGGTCTGATCGAACTGAATTTGGAGAATCCGGTCTTGTCTCAACAAAGAGGTTTTCAAGATACAACTCAGTGCAATCCCAGTCTGAAGAAACAGACACTGGTGATGAGGACCAAGTCCTTGAGTGCTCTATATTAGAATCACAGCACTGAGGACTGAACTGAGGAACGGGTGAGTCAGGCAAAAGGAGCCGACACTCATCTTGAGATCTTATTGATTCAGGGGAATTTGTTCTTAAATCAGCAATCCAATTCTCAAGTAAAGACTGGGTATCCTCATTTTCAGAAGGAATAGAATCTGGTGAAAGTGGTCTCGCATCCAAAGATGTCTCCTCAAAGGAAGACTTTAATGGTTTATCTTGGGAAGCTCCCTTCACAATTTCTGCATATGTCAAAGGTTTTGCAGCTGAACTAAGTGTGAGATTAGTCAGGGGAACACCAGTTTCATGCTGCTTGAGTTCTGATGTAACAGAGTCTGGTGAATCTGCTCGGTTTTTGTCAAACAACTCCTCAAGACAATATCCACAATACTCTGGTTCTGACATCATTGACAGTGATGATGATGGTCTCCCTTCACAATAATCTAGGTAGTAGGTACAATGTTGATTCTTCGGCTGGATGAATGTGACCTGAGAATGTTTGCATTGCTGCTCAACAGATGCACAAGACTCTGGTGAGGATGGCCTCAAGTCTGCCATCCAGTCTTGAAGCATTGAATAATCAACATCTGAAGATATAGATTCTGGGGTCAACGGCCTGCTATCAAAGACATTGTACAATAGGTGGTCTGATCGAACTGAATTTGGAGAATCCGGTCTTGTCTCAACAAAGAGGTTTTCAAGATACCACTCAGTGCAATCCCAGTCTGAAGTCACTGATACTGGTGACAAGGACCAAGTCCTTGAGTGCTCTATATTAGAATCACAGCACTGAGGACTGAACTGAGGAACGGGTGAGTCAGGCAAAAGGAGCCGACACTCATCTTGAGATTTTATTGATTCAGGGGAATTTGTTCTTAAATCAGCAATCCAATTCTCCAGTAATGACTGGGTATCCTCATTTTCAGAAGGAATAGAATCTGGTGAAAGTGGTCTCGCATCCAAAGATGTCTCCTCAAAGGAAGACTTTAATGGTTTATCTTGGGAAGCTCCCTTCACAATATCTGCATATGTCAAAGGTTTTGCAGATGAACAAAGTGTGAGATTAGTCAGGGGAACCCCAGTTTCATGCTGCTTGAGGTCTGATGTAACCGAGTCCGGTGAATCTGCTCTGTTTATGTCAAACAACTCCTCAAGACAATATCCACAATACTCTGGTTCTGACATCATTGACAGTGATGATGATGGTCTCCCTTCACAATAATCTAAGTAGTAGGTACAATGTTGATTTTTCTGCTGAATGAATGTGACCTGAGAATGTTTGCATTGCTGCTCAACAGATGCACAAGACTCTGGTGAAGATGGCCTAAAGCCTGCCATCCAGTCTTGAAGCACTGAATAATCAACATCTGAAGATATAGATTCTGGGGTCAAGGGCCTACTATCAAACACATTGTCGAACATGTGGTCTGATCGAACTGAATTTGGAGAATCCGGTCTTGTCTCAACAAAGAGGTTTTCAAGATACAACTCAGTGCAATCCCAGTCTGAAGAAACAGACACTGGTGATGAGGACCAAGTCCTTGAGTGCTCTATATTAGAATCACAGCACTGAGGACTGAACTGAGGAACGGGTGAGTCAGGCAAAAGGAGCCGACACTCATCTTGAGATTTTATTGATTCAGGGGAATTTGTTCTTAAATCAGCAATCCAATTCTCCAGTAATGACTGGGTATTATCATTTTCAGAAGGAATAGAATCTGGTGAAAGTGGTCTCGCATCCAAAGATGTCTCCTCAAAGGAAAACTTTAATGGTTTATCTTGGGAAGCTCCCTTCACAATATCTGCATATGTCAAAGGTTTTGCAGCTGAACAAAGTGTGAGATTAATCAGGGGAACCCCAGTTTCATGCTGCTTGAGGTCTGATGTAACCGAGTCTGGTGAATCTGCTCGGTTTTTGTCAAACAACTCCTCAAGACAATATCCACAATACTCTGGTTCTGACATCATTGACAGTGATGATGATGGTCTCCCTTCACAAAAATCGAGGTAGTAAGTACAATGTTGATTTTTCTGCTGAATGAATGTAACCTGAGAATGTTTGCATTGCTGCTCAACAGATGCACAAGACTCTGGTGAGGATGGCCTAAAGCCTGCCATCCAGTCTTGAAGCACTGAATAATCAACATCTGAAGATAAAGATTCTGGGGTCAAGGGCCTGCTATCAAAGACATTGTACAATAGGTGGTCTGATCGAACTGAATTTGGAGAATCTGGTCTTGTCTCGACAAAGAGGTTTTCAAGATACCACTCAGTGCAATCCCAGTCTGAAGTAACAGATACTGGTGACAAGGACCAAGTCCTTGAGTGCTCTATATTAGAATCACAGCACTGAGGACTGAACTGAGGAACGGGTGAGTCAGGCAAAAGGAGTCGACACTCATCTTGAGACTTTATTGATTCAGGGGAATTTGTTCTTAAATCAGCAATCCAATTCTCCAGTAATGACTGGGTATCCTCATTTTCAGAAGGAATAGAATCTGGTGAAAGTGGTCTCGCATCCAAAGATGTCTCCTCAAAGGAAGACTTTAATGGTTTATCTTGGGAAGCTCCCTTCACAATATCTGCATATGTCAAAGGTTTTGCAGCTGAACAAAGTGTGAGATTAGTCAGGGGAACCCCAGTTTCATGCTGCTTGAGGTCTGATGTAACCGAGTCTGGTGAATCTGCTCGGTTTTTGTCAAACAACTCCTCAAGACAATATCCACAATACTCTGGTTCTGACATAATTGACAGTGATGATGATGGTCTCCCTTCACAAAAATCTAGGTAGTAGGTACAATGTTGATTTTTCTGCTGAATGAATGTGACCTGAGAATGTTTGCATTGCTGCTCAACAGATGCACAAGACTCTGGTGAGGATGGCCTAAAGCCTGCCATCCAGTCTTGAAGCACTGAAAAATCAACATCTGAAGATATCGATTCTGGGGTCAACGGCCTACTATCAAAGACATTGTACAATAGGTGGTCTGATCGAACTGAATTTGGAGAATCTGGTCTTGTCTCGACAAAGAGGTTTTCAAGATACCACTCAGTGCAATCCCAGTCTGAAGTAACAGATACTGGTGACAAGGACCAAGTCCTTGAGTGCTCTATATTAGAATCACAGCACTGAGGACTGAACTGAGGAACGGGTGAGTCAGGCAAAAGGAGCCGACGCTCATCTTGAGATTTTATTAATTCAGGGGAATTTGTTCTTAAATCAGCAATCCAACTCTCAAGTAATGACTGGGTATCCTCATTTTCAGAAGGAATAGAATCTGGTGAAAGTGGTCTCGCATCCAAAGATGTCTCCTCAAAGGAAGACTTTGATGGTTTATCTTGGGAAGCTCCCTTCACAATATCTGCATATGTCAAAGGTTTTGCAGCTGAACAACGTGTGAGATTAGTCAGGGGAACCCCAGTTTCATGCTGCTTGAGGTCTGATGTAACCGAGTCTGGTGAATCTGCTCTGTTTTTGTCAAACAACTCCTCAAGACAATATTCACAATTCTCTGGTTCCGACATCATTGACAGTGATGATGATGGTCTCCCTTCACAATAATCTAGGTAGTAGGTACAATGTTGATTTTTCTGCTGAATGAATGTGACCTGAGAATGTTTGCATTGCTGCTCAACAGATGCACAAGACTCTGGTGAGGATGGCCTAAAGCCTGCCATCCAGTCTTGAAGCACTGAATAATCAATATCTGAAGATATAGATTCTGGGGTCAATGGCCTGCTATCAAAGACATTGTACAATAGGTGGTCTGATCGAACTGAATTTGGAGAATCTGGTCTTGTCTCGACAAAGAGGTTTTCAAGATACCACTCAGTGCAATCCCAGTCTGAAGTAACAGATATTGGTGACAAGGACCAAGTCCTTGAGTGCTCTATATTAGAATCACAGCACTGAGGACTGAACTGAGGAATGGGTGAGTCAGGCAAAAGGAGTCGACACTCATCTTGAGACTTTATTGATTCAGGGGAATTTGTTCTTAAATCAGCAATCCAATTCTCCAGTAATGACTGGGTATCCTCATTTTCAGAAGGAATAGAATCTGGTGAAAGTGGTCTCGCATCCAAAGATGTCTCCTCAAAGGAAGACTTTAATGGTTTATCTTGGGAAGCTCCCTTCACAATATCTGCATATGTCAAAGGTTTTGCAGCTGAACTAAGTGTGGGATTAGTCAGGGGAACCCCAGTTTCATGCTGCTTGAGGTCTGATGTAACCGAGTCTGGTGAATCTGCTCGGTTTTTGTCAAACAACTCCTCAAGACAATATCCACAATACTCTGGTTCTGACATAATTGACAGTGATGATGATGGTCTCCCTTCACAAAAATCTAGGTAGTAGGTACAATGTTGATTTTTCTGCTGAATGAATGTGACCTGAGAATGTTTGCATTGCTGCTCAACAGATGCACAAGACTCTGGTGAGGATGGCCTAAAGCCTGCCATCCAGTCTTGAAGCACTGAAAAATCAACATCTGAAGATATCGATTCTGGGGTCAACGGCCTACTATCAAACACATTGTCGAACATGTGGTCTGATCGAACTGAATTTGGAGAATCCGGTCTTGTCTCGACAAAGAGGTTTTCAAGATACAACTCAGTGCAATCCCAGTCTGAAGAAACAGACACTGGTGATGAGGACCAAGTCCTTGAGTGTTCTATATTAGAATCACAGCACTGAGCGCTGAACTGAGGAACGGGTGAGTCAGGCGAAAGGAGCCGACACTCATCTTGAGATGCTATTGATTCAGGGGAAGTTGTTCTTAAATCAGCAATCCAATTCTCAAGTAAAGACTGGGTATTATCATTTTCAGAAGGAATAGAATCTGGTGAAAGTGGTCTCACACCCAAAGATGTCTCCTCAAAGGAAGACTTTAATGGTTTATCTTGGGAAGCTCCCTTCACAATATCTGCATATGTCAAAGGCATTGCAGCTGAACTAAGTGTGGGATTAGTCAGGGGAACACCAGTTTCATGCTGCTTGAGTTCTGATGTAACCGAGTCTGGTGAATCTTCTCTGTTTTTGTCAAACAACTCCTCGAGACAATATCCACAATACTCTGGTTCTGACATCATTGACAGTGATGATGATGGTCTCCCTTCACAATAATCTAGGTAGTAGGTACAATGTTGATTCTTCTGCTGGATGAATGTGACCTGAGAATGTTCGCATTGCTGCTCAACAGATGCACAAGACTCTGGTGAGGATGGCCTCAAGTCTGCCATCCAGTCTTGAAGCACTGAATAATCAACATCTGAAGATATAGATTCTGGGGTCAAGGGCCTGCTATCAAAGACATTGTACAATAGGTGGTCTGATCGAACTGAATTCGGAGAATCCGGTCTTGTCTCGACAAAGAGGTTTTCAAGATACCACTCAGTGCAATCCCAGTCTGAAGTAACAGATACTGGTGACAAGGACCAAGTCCTTGAGTGCTCTATATTAGAATCACAGCACTGAGGACTGAACTGAGGAACGGGTGAGTCAGGCAAAAGGAGTCGACACTCATCTTGAGACTTTATTGATTCAGGGGAATTTGTTCTTAAATCAGCAATCCAATTCTCCAGTAATGACTGGGTATCCTCATTTTCAGAAGGAATAGAATCTGGTGAAAGTGGTCTCGCATCCAAAGATGTCTCCTCAAAGGAAGACTTTAATGGTTTATCTTGGGAAGCTCCCTTCACAATATCTGCATATGTCAAAGGTTTTGCAGATGAACAAAGTGTGAGATTAGTCAGGGGAACCCCAGTTTCATGCTGCTTGAGGTCTGATGTAACCGAGTCTGGTGAATCTGCTCGGTTTTTGTCAAACAACTCCTCGAGACAATATCCACAATACTCTGGTTCTGACATCATTGACAGTGATGATGATGGTCTCCCTTCACAATAATCTAGGTAGTAGGTACAATGTTGATTTTTCTGCTGAATGAATGTGACCTGAGAATGTTTGCATTGCTGCTCAACAGATGCACAAGACTCTGGTGAAGATGGCCTAAAGCCTGCCATCCAGTCTTGAAGCACTGAATAATCAACATCTGAAGATATAGATTCTGGGGTCAAGGGCCTACTATCAAACACATTGTCGAACATGTGGTCTGATCGAACTGAATTTGGAGAAATGGGTCTTGTCTCAACAAAGAGGTTTTCAAGATACCACTCAGTGCAATCCCAGTCTGAAGTAACAGAAACTGGTGACAAGGACCAAGTCCTTGAGTGCTCTAAATTAGAATCACAGCACTGATGACTGAACTGAGGAACGGGTGAGTCAGGCGAAAGGAGCTGACACTCATCTTGAGATGCTATTGATCCAGGGGAATTTGTTCTTAAATCAGCAATCCAATTCTCAAGTAATGACTGGGCATCCTCATTTTCAGAAGGAATAGAATCTGGTGAAAGTGGTCTAGAATCCAAGGATGTCTCCTCAAAGGAAGACTCTAATGGCTTATCTTGAGAAACACCTTCAATAACATCTGCATGTGACAAAGGTTTTGATGCCAAGACTGAGGTTTTTGTTTCTTTAGCTCTTCCACCTTTTTTTGCGTCTTTTATTGGTAGGTATTCTTTGCATATAACATTTCCAGGGGACTCAGCTGTTATCTTTTCTGAAAACTCACAGGATGAATTGTTTAGAGTGCTCTCAGAATTGGAATCTATTCTGTCGGATTGCTGAGAAAGCCAGTGAAACTCCAAGATGTGCTTCGGCCTTTTTACAAGGTTGAAAACTATCAATTCAGGAGATTTATTTTTGTTTTTGTTGTCTCCTTTTCTTGAAGTTACCATAGAATGTTCCATATCAGATCCCTTGCTTGGTTTCATCAATGTTTGATCAATCTGATGACTTGGAACAAATCTCTCAAGGATCTTTTCTCTGTTCTCATCAAGCAGTTCTTTAAGAAAACATCTTGAATCCTCCCCACTTAATGAAACTGACAGTGGCGATAATGGTTTTACTTCAGTGTATTGTAAATAATAATCACAATGTTGATGGCTTAGCTGGTTATAAGCTGAGTCAATGGAAATATATTTGTACTGCTCAACTGGGGATTCTGGTGATAAGAACATCTTTCCTGAAAGCTGCACATCATTTTCAAAACACTGAGTGTCTAATTGTGGAATTGGTGAATCTGTGGATATTGATCTATTTTGTACTGCTAAAATGGATTCAGGCAAAGCTCTTTTTAAATGTGAATATGTCTCATCAGAAAACGAGAAACTGTCCTTTTGTAAGATTGTTTCACATTCAGTCCTGTTACTTAGTTGATTAAAATCTCTGTTTGATTCTCCTATTGATGCAACACACTCTATCGATTGCGGTTCTAACTGAGAGAGCCAGTGCTCAAGGAAGGATTGTGATTTTGGGGATTCAGATATCGCATATCTACATTCAACAGACTGGGTTCTTTCACATGAAAATACTGAGTTTTCAGTATGGCTACCTCGAACAACATCTGCATATGCTTGGATTTTTGGAGCAGACAGAGGTGCATAAAGAGTATTATTAAATTCATGCGATAGATTTTCACTTGAATAGAATAAAAGATAATCACAATGTTGACTCCTTAGCTGAGCTCGGATTGGTTGAGAGAGCAGGAGCTCCAGGAATGAGTAACTGCTCTGAGATATGTCAGATTCAGGTGAAGAAGATCTCACATCAGAGTCTATAACTAATTTAGCAAAATTCAACCTTTTCTCGACAGACATTTCGTCAGTGGTAGACCTGGAGTCATCAATCTTGTTGTTTCTTTGTGCTGTTGGACTACCTCCAGGGACTAGAGAGGGATCACACTTTTGGGGGATTTTTGCACCATAACTTGTTCTCAATAGGTCATCTAGAGGAGGTTGATTTTGGTCATTTATACATGCGGTTTTAGAAGTGACTGGTTCGTATGTTGGAACTGAGGAAAAATTAAGCACATCCCATTGAAGTTTAACTACATTGTCTGCATTTTCTATTGAAGTGCCTAATGCCATTCTTTCACACAAACCATCATATTCTGTTTCTGACAATTCAGATTCTAGGGATTCCGGTCTTTCTTGTGTGTGCACCTCATCTTGACATACACCTGAATACTCCAGATCAGAAAAGATCAACTCAGATGTAGAAGCCCTGTGTGTGTAAAGAGATACTGAATGTTCTGGTAATGAGGGAAGAAACTGTGCAATTGGGGAGTCTTGCGAGAGAAGGTTATGAGGGTTAACAGATATAATTGAATCAGGTGAAGCCAAAACATGCTTTTCATTTCCAGATTCCTCTAAACAATAATTTCTTTCTTTAAGTTCAATTTTAATGGCGTCCTCTGGTGAACTGCATAGACTTGATCTCTGGGAGATATGCCGTTTATCATCCAATGAGCTGATGGAGTCGAGACACAAAAATCTCCTTGTCCCAATAGGAGAGTCAGGTGACATTGCCCTGTAATCACTAACTGACATCATAGATTCAGGAGACGATAGTCTAGCTATGTCTTCATTCATCATCTCTGCATCTATAGGGGAGAAACTTCTTTCTGAAATGGGTGAAAAAGAGTCATAGTCCTTTTCATATGGCACAGAGTCTGTGACTAAAGATTTAAGCGTGCCATGTTGTGTTATATTTTTTGTGGGTGACTTTGGTGAGATTTGGATATCAGGCATTAAAAAGCTAGAAGTGACAGCCTCAGACTCTGAGATATAGGCTTTCTTTGCTCTGACGATTACACAGTCAGTGTTTGGACTGACAGAATACAAAACAGGACAACTTTCAGTTGAGTCATTGGCCACATGAGCAGAGTCGATAGTTTCAAGACTACATTGCAAAAGGCTACTTTGTACATTTTTTTGAGTGGGTCTGTCAATTTCCTCCATGCTGTACTTAGCTGTTGTGAAAACAGGCTCTGAAGGGTGGTCATCATAAAATCTCAAGACCTCTCCATGTTCGTCAATGAAGGGAAGGTCTTGAGGGTGGACACACCTGTGCTGCGGGAAAAACTTATATTCCTGGTCATCAGACTTGAAAACTTTGAGGTCTCCTTGCATAGCAGAAACCTGTGGCTCCTCATCATGGCCATAAAGTATTGTGTAAAAACGGTCTGTGATCTTGTCTATGTGCTTCTGAGAGACCCTGTCTATTAGATCTACATCTTGGTCCTCTTCAGTGGTAACTTGGTGCTTATTTTGGACCAGGGCTACACTGTCACTAGGTTTGTTTGACTTGGGCTTAGCTTTAGGGGTATGGGTAAAATAGGCAGTAGAGATATAAGAACCAAGCTGTGGTGTATCTCTAAATCCATCCCAAAGCTCAGTGAAGTCTGTCTCAGCCTGGTCTGATTCATACTGGCTTAGACCAAACTCTTTAATAGATATAGGTGAGTGTTTTCTTGGAGCATCAGGCCACCCTTCATCTGCAACTCCATCTTCCTTTAGTGGTGTGGTTTGGCAGTACACGTCTGGCATAGTTCCCTCATCACTGGTGTGCAATGCCCCATTGTCGCCCTCTTTGGAATTGGCTGCAACACTGTGGTAACTTTGATATACTTGAGACGGTAACCTTGACAATGCCGCTTCTTTTGAACACGGAGGTGGACTTACTTGCTTATCATTGTTGTCAATATTTGTAGATTCTTGCCCTAATACATCCTCTGAGGTCCACAGGTTAGGATTTAATTCACTGAAACACAAAAAGAGACTTGCGTTAAAAAATGTTATTCTGCTAAATGGCCTTCTAGCCACTGTACTGGTGATTGACGAAAGTTGTGTTTAAAGATAATGTATAAAGAGATATTTACTGTGGGATCTCCAGATCTTCCAACAAGTCACCGTGCATGCTTTCTGAGTGTGTGTGCCCAATTGGCTCTGCCCACGAAGGAATATCTAGTAGGGATGCTACTGATAGGTCCTCTTCAGAGACAGCTGGTGGTGGTCTGCGGTCTGACTCCACCCTTCGCACTAGTCTAGGGCTGTCTACATCCTCTTGTACAGAAGATAAGGCTACTGACACTAATATAGAGAAAAATGTATCACATACAGACACACAAATAAACAAATATGAATATTACCATTGTTTTTTTTGCATGGCTCAGTTATATTTGTGTATTCAACATTGAGAAGTTTTAATACCTTCGCTGTGATCCAGTGTCTTCTCTATCTCTGCATATGTTCTAGATGTTTGCTCTTGAACTGACTTGTTCATCTGAGTTTCAATGAGGTGGACAATGTCCATACGGTTGATTTTGGTCAACCTCTTGATCAGACAGTCCTCTGTGGAAGTAGTAAATCATTCAATCGGAAAGGAAGGGTTCTTAAACATTTCTTCTTGCCAATACTTGCTAAATGCGACACATATTTATACAGAGAACATTTATTTCCTGTCACAAATGAGGCTTCCAAACTGAACAACCATGTACCTGTGGCATGTTTCCCCTCTCGTTCAGTCCAGCGTTGTAGCAAGGCATGGCTCTGCTCCTGAAGGGAGTTGGGATTCTCTGTCCTTACAAGCTGGATCTCGTCTTCATTAAATTCTAGCTCCCTTGCCAGTTCTGGAGAAAATTCATACAGTGCTAGATAAAAAAATATATATTCTTGGACTGTATGTGTTCACACACTTAAGAGATACTGTTTATGATTTCAAAATCAAGATTTTTACATTAAATATACATTCCATTTTTTCTCTGATTTGTCAGCATAATGAAATGTTTTTATTTTATGATTTTTTATTTTCATTTTTAAGATACTCCTAAGAACATGTTCTGTACTGTGAGTTACTGGTCTATGCAGTATTCAATATCATACAGAGCAATGATGTAACCTTTTTGGAAGTATAATGTTACTTTAATGATAAAGTAACTTAAAAACATGCTTTTCCATTCATATCTCATTTCTATCAAAATAATGTTGAACTTGGGTTGAAAAAGAGACAGTTTAAAAATAACATTATTTGTTATCATACCAGTCCAGCTGAATCCAAGAAGATCTGCAATGATTGCAAGTGTTTCTTCCTTCCTGTCAACATCATCCTGCCAATCCACTAGAGACACGTCATAGTTGAACATTACTCTCAGACAGAGTTCGAATAAAATGCAAAACTAAAATGAATAACAACATTTATAATATTCTAGTTATGTGAAAAAGATTGTTCGAAGAATTGTGGTCTTAAGTTGTTACTGTGGCCTCAATGTTATAGGCTGAATATTTTGCAGTGGATAATGATGTGAAATGGGTGATGATAAGGGTTAATTTGGTGATTAGTCAAACAAAGCATCTAGATATTTGTTTTAGTACTTACAACCAGCACATTATATCAGTATATCGTAGCATGAGCAATGTTAATAATCTGTTGATGCCAGTAAGGAGGTCATAGTAAAACTGGGTTAGTAAAGTACTGTATATGAAATAATTTGTGCAACATAAAATAGCCCTAAAATCGACTTATTTTAATGGTCTGTCAATCTTGAGATTGCGCAAACACATACACACACACACACACACACACACACACACACACACACACACACACACACACACACATACACACACACACACACACACACATACACACACACACACACACACACACAATATACAATATATATATATATATACAGTATCCCGTATATATAAATAAGACCACAACCACAAGAGAAAATACACTGAAAATATATATAAAACAACTCAATAACAAATGGGACAAAATAAAACTGCAAAACAAATGATATAACAACACAATACAAAATGACATGTTATATTGTGTTCCGAGGAAAAGGAAAGACACCTCAGCAGAAAAAAACAGAAGGAAAGCGATTGCCTATGTGCATCTGGGAATACCTTGCTTATGCTCTGGAGTTTGGTCATCGATGATTCTCTGCATCTGGGTTTCCACAGTGTCATTCCAGATAGGCCTGGATTCAAACACATCCTCTGTCACAGAAGATGCCTGCATGCTTGACAAGCGTTTCACATCAGGATCTGAGTTCTGCCAGGCTGGGCTATCACATTTGAAGATAACTGAATCTGGACTTCTGTTATCAGCACTGCTGATATCTTCAGTATCTGATGAAGACCCAATAGATGCCACTCCAGACAGAGAATGTTGATCTTTGCTGATTTCCGAGGATTGCCGGAATGAGTGAGCTGCAAGTTTCTCTTTGATCATGATAGGTAGTCTAGAAGGTACGCATTTGGATTTATTGGTAAGATCGTCACTATCAGAATGACTCCTGTTGTCTTCCTTTGAGTCTTTACTTGTGCCATTATTATCCTCAGATCTAGTCCTGCGATTCTTGAAGGTTGTTTCCATCAGAGCCAATCTTTGGTCCTGGTTCAGATCTAACATGACTGAAGCTTTGACAGGGACTTTTGATTTTAAACTGCTATTTTCCATGTCCCTTGATTGGATGTCAGATCCTGCAGACACACTGGAAAACTCTATTTGAGTATTAGTTGAAGATGGCATGTCAATGACTGAACACCTCTGGTCTTCATCTTCCTCATCCTCAGCAGAGGATTCTGAGGAATCAGGGCTCTGTTCTGAGTGCACTGAACGAGTAATGGTGGATGTGGCAGATTGAAGGTCGGCAATGGTAGAATCAAGGTAGTCTGGTCTAAGGTTTTTGGGGCTTATAGCCTCAGTCTGAACATTGATTAAGCTCTCAAAAGCAGGGGGGGAGCCCGGCTGAACCTCTATAGAGCTATCATTATTAGAATGTAAAAGCAGGAGCCTACTATCTGACATTTCACCCAAGTTTTTAATTAAAGTTCTAGGTTCAGGAACAGGATTCTTGGAAATGTCACTCTCTATTAGTGAGTTAATCTCTTGGAAGGTAATATCTACATCCTCTCTGGCCTCCTCTGGCACCACTTCATCAACTGGGTGTTCTCCTATGTGAAAAAATCCACATCCTTCTTCTTCTCCCTCTTCTTCAAAGCTTCTTCTAGTCATGTCTATAGCACCCCCTCTAGTCATCTCAAACAGTTTCCCTTCTTGAAACTGAAATGGGTTAGAGGTTCCCTCCTCAGTTGGTGTACGACCTGGTGTAGAGTCAGGTGTTCGTCTATCCTCTGCAAGATTAAGAATCTTTTGTTCCTCAGCCTCAACCCTTGCAGTGAAGGCTGCATCGTCATCATCATCAACAGCAGAAGCTGAAGCTTGGTTAGCATACAAAGGCACAAGCCCTCCTTGTTTATATTCTTCTGTAGACATTTTTTCTAAAGATAAGTCCTCAGCAACTGTTTCATGTTGATAGGTACACACTTCTTTAGCCTCTTCCAATTTTGAAAGGATGCTGTTGGGCTCAGTCATGAAACTAGAGCAATCTGGCAGTGTTGATGACTTATTTGCTGCATCATATTCTGCACTGTGTTCATGTATCACTTCATTAGATGACTGGGTGTCAACTGTGGATCTTCTAGAAATATCGTCACACTCTATGTTATGTTTATTTACCTCTTTGTAGGATGGGTTTGAAAACAATGGACATTCATCCATTGGAGTGATGCTTTCTTCTGACTTAATTTCAAACTCATCCTTCTGTATGCCTATAACTGCTACTTCCCTTTGTTCACGTGTGCTCTCTGTCACATATTTTTCAGAGATTTCATCTAGTATAGTGTTGGTATAATGCTGTGTGGCTGGGCTTTGGTCTGACACAAATTCACATGTTTCATCAATTTCTGATGAAACAAAAGTTTCGGAAAGATTCCCGTCACTTTTCATTTTGGCCTCCTGTTCCATTTCTTCAAAGGTTTTGATCTTTGCAGCCATTTTAAACATCTCCTCTTCTGGGGTGAATTGTTTTTTGGCAATATCATCCCCTTCTCTGTCATCTTCCATGAAAGAGCTATCACTCATGGCTTTTGAAAAACCTTCAGGGTCAACCATTTCACAGTCAGTGCTCAACTTATCTTTGTTTGGTGTTTTTGGTGAAGAAGAAGAAGAATGCACTTCTGCCAAACTTTCACTTTCCAGGTGCAGAGTCTTCTGAATCTTTTCCTGATCATCATCATTTCTGTATATATTTCTGTCAGAAACAAAACAGGCTTCAAGTTGGGAAGAATAGTCCTCATACACAGCTGTTTTTCCAGTAATGAAATCTGTGTTCTTTTGGCATGTGGGACTGCCATCTAGGGAGTCTGGGCAGGGGGATTCTCTGGAGGGACTTGGCTCTATTGAATCTGGAGATTTCCTTGAGGATCCATCATCCATGACAGGACTTGCCTCAAGTGAGTCTCTGTGAGAAGGCCATCTGTCTGTGTCATCAGAAATGACGGTGCAGAGTCTCTCCAAATCCGCAGGTCTCTGTGGCATATCTGAACTGTATGGCATAGGACGAATGGGTGTCTCCGGAATGAATTTTTGGCTATCCTCAGAATCATGTATTGTCTTCCAGGACTGTTGCTGGTCCAGGACGACTTCATCAAAGACATTGGAACGTAACCTTTCAGTGGGTGTAATTTTAAGCTTAGCCTCAGATGAAAACTCCTCAGAGCTTTCAACTTCAGCTATATCTTTCCGACATGCATTTTCCATACACTCATCTTCATCCACAATGTTGTGTTCCTCATCTTCTCTTGACATAGTTTCATGCACAGAAGAGCATACTTGCCTTTTGTCACCCTTTCTCAATATAAATTCTTCAAAACTCTCATGGACAATATCTTCTGGATGACACAGCGTCACTGCAGGCCTTTTGAATCTTTGCTCTAAGTCACCACTAAGCAATGATATCATTCCTGACATGTCCTTCTCAGTTGGGGTTTTAAGAGAAGTGTTTCTCTCAAGACGGACCTCTTGGAATGGGGTCTCTTCTATAGAAGCTGGTGCTGGTGGTTCTACTTCTACATCATGAGACAGCTTATTGTTTTCTACACACTTCATATATATTAGCGGAACTATTTTATCGTCACTAGAGGATTTAAGGATTTCTCCAGAACTTTTCTTTTGAGGATGAATAACTTGCTCACATTTCTCCTGGATAACATCCTCTTCTGGAAGCCTATTGATCACGGTTGTGTCCTCCAGTTGTTGGTCCAAATCACTTCTCAGAAATGACAGCATGCTTGACATATCCTTCTCCATTGGAGATTGTTGATGGAAAGTCTTTGTCTCAATGTGGACCTCTTGGAATGGGGTCTCTTCTATAGAACTTGGCACTTGCGCGGGCTCTTTGGCCTCCACCTCATTAGTCAGCTTTGTTCCATTGCTTTCTTCACACTTCATATCTAAATCAACAGTATCAGCTATTTGTGTGTTTTCATCTGTTAGAGGGACATTTGTATCCTCAGTAGAGGATTTGAGAATTCCTCTAGAACTTTGCTTTTGAGGATGAATAACTTGCTCACATTTCTCCTGGATAACATCCTCTTCTGGAAGCCTATTGATCACTGTTGTGTCCTCCAGTTGTTGGTCCAAATCACTTCTCAGAAATGACAGCATGCCTGATATATCCTTTTCCATTGGAGATTGTTGATGGGAAGTCTTTGTCTCAAGGCGGACCTCTTGGAATGGGCTCTCTTCTATAGAGCCTGCCACAAGCAGTTTGACCACTACCTCATCTGCCACCTTTGTTTCATTATTTACTTGATGCTTTAAATCCACACTATCAGAACCGTCAATTGTGTGTGTATATGTATCTGTTGGACAAACATTTTCAGCCTTACAAGATGCTTCGAGGGTTTCTCTAGACCTATCCATTTGAGGAAGAATAACTTCTTCTTTCCCCTGGAAATCATTCTCTTCGCATAGCCTATTGATCACCGGTGGCTCCTCTAGCTGGTGGTCTAAGTCACTTCTGAGCGATGATGGGATGCCTGATATATTTGTTTGTGCTGAAGGTTGTTGATGGGAATCGATTTCCTCATTGTGGCCCTCTTGGAATGGTGTCTCTTCGATTTGAGTTGCTGCTCGTGCTTTGACCTCTACATCATCATCAACAATTTTTTCAGAACCAGGAACATTATCTACCAAGTGTGCTATTTTATATGTCATATTTATATTTTCATCCTCACAAGAAGATTTAGGGATGTCATTAAAACTGTCATTTTGAGGAAGAATAACTTGTTCACATTTCTCGTGGATAACATCTTCTTCTGGTAGCCTGCCGACCACTGGCTTTTCCTTTAGGTATTGGTCCAAGTCAGTGCTCAGCAGTGATATCATGCCTGTCATATCTTTCTTTGATGGAGATAGTTGATATGTGTTTTTTGTTTCTGTCCTTGCCTCTTTAAATTGTGGTTCATCCACCAAAGTCATGCCCAGTGATATGGTATCTTTGCTGTCACTCACTGCCTCTTTGGCTACACTGATGTAGACAATTTCTCCCGTTCTTTCGTTGTCTTTGTTTGGTGTTGTGTCATCTGCGATAGACAATTGCTTCTCATCATTGGAGACATTTACAACTTCCTTCCTTCCATCCCTCATCAAAATGACCTGTTCACATTTCTCCTGAACAATGTCTTCTGCTGGTGATCCACTTGTCACAGGGTTCATCTCCATGTACTGATCCAAATCACTCCTCAGGAGTGACAGCATACCTGACATATCCTTTACCGCTGCAGATGCCTTATGTGTCTCTTTTCCCTCTATATGGAACTCCTGAAGCTTTGGCTCCACAATTATAGTGTGTGTTGTGACATGCTTGTGACACTGTGTGCTTTGGTTATCCTCATCATCCTTAAATTGCGAGTCATCTCCACTATCAGATTTCATACAGGTGCCAAAATTGGAATCTTGATGTGTATCATATTCTTCAACTTCAACTGTTTCATGCGTATAACTCATATCCTTCGCAGTTGCAGCCAGCCAGAACAACTGATACTCTGGATTATCTTCCAGCTCAGCCTTTATGTATGCACTGAAATCTTCAGAAGGTCTGCGATCAGGGCTAATCTGCATCTCTTCACCTGGCATCCTGTCACCACTTGTCAATGGTTCTTCTATCTGTAAATTGTTGATCCTTTTCCCAAACATCTCTATCTCCCCTCTCATTAGGCTCCCTCCTATATCATCAATTTGAACTTTATCTGTATCTGCTGTTACTGTATCCCCTCCATATGTAATGTCTGAAATGATCTGTGCTTTTCCAGAGTCATCTCTTGAGAAAGTTATTGCTGGCTCCTCAATAGACTCTGAATAAAATATTTTGGGAGTTTGGATCCGGGTTTCGGATGTTATCCACTGAGTGGCACCGGAATCCTTCTGTTGTTTCTCTTCAGCAGCACCTGAGGCCAAAGTTGAACTCGAAGAAATATTGATGGCTTTGTGTTCAAATAACCCTGTTTTATTTTTGGAAGGATCCTGCCCAGTCTGGAATGCTTTCATTAGTTCTCTAACAGACATAGTCTCTTCCAATCTTTCTGTTTGAGACCGTGGGGATTTGGGAGACTTGGGAACTTTTGGAAGTTCTGGCATGTCTGACTCCATCATTTTTGAAGAAATGACTGATTTCACCTGTGTGACAGATGGCTGTGTAATTTTCTGCTCTTGTTCCTCTTCAACCTTTTTCTCTAAAGCTTTCACCCTTTCCTTTATTGAACCTATAGGTGTCTCAAGTACAATTGGAGATGCTGGTGGTTTCAGAGATGTCGTTGGTGCAACCGCAGTATCTGCCAATACTACATCTCCATCCAGAGACTCTTCAGAACTCATCCTTTCAAGCTCTCCCTCAGAGCTACTGCATCCTGAGCGCTCTCTCTCCCTAAGTTTCCTTCTGATAGGTTTCTTGATATCTGGTGGCCGCCTACTCCCGTCATGCTTTGCAACAAGCTCATCAAAACTCTCTTTAATTTGAACTTCTTTATAAGTAGTTCTTATGACATCTTGCATTTCAAGGCCTTCTTCCATCTCTATGCTGAGGTGTGACAACAAGCCTGACATGTCTCTGACCTCCGAAGCAGGCCTCTCGATACAGACCAACGCCGCTTCTGGCTCTTGAACAGATGGATTGGTCTCCATTTTGGATCGAACCTCCAAGTTAAAAAATAAGATGTGTTCCTCCTCTTTTTCCACATGAACACGTGGTTCTTTCTCATCATGTTTGACACCGTCTCGCAGAATCGCTTCAACTTTTCCCAGCTTCTCTTTAAATTGTTCCATAATATCCACTGTTTCCTCAACTCCTCTTGCTCCCATTGTGTCTATGTGTGTATCGGTTGAGGATGTGATGTGTTCCATTTGGCCTGTTGTCAAGATTGCAGATATTTTGTTGAGGTCATGCTTCATATCTGAGACCTCTGAGAGAAGGTCCGGACTTGCCAGGATTGCTGGGTCAAGAGCTTGGTTTGTTTGCAGGGAGAATGTCTCAGTCGATTCTGTTTCATCATCTTTCATTAAAAAAAGTTAATAACCAAAGGGGTAAGAGTATAGGGGAAAAAATTAAGTAGGGGAAGAGAGATATCGGAAACGTTGGTCAAGTCAGAGATACAAAATCAATCCTCAAATCAGAGATTTAGAAGAAGACTGATAGGACACAGGATACAATTGTCTTGAGTAGATGTGTAACTGACAGTGTTCCGGATGAGTTGGGATGGGGAAGGAACAGCGACAGCATAAGCAAAGCAGAGGAGTAACAAAACAGATAGGATATGGACAAGAAATAACTTGAGTATTCATTTTCTATATTTGACTGCATGACCTCAAAAACTAGTAAAGTAAAGTTACAAAAAGAACCCCAGAGAAAAATCAAAACACATTAATATAAAACAAATAGACAGGAGGAAAGAGTAACAGAGAGAAAACATCTCAAGATTGGTTTCGACATAGGCATGTCTTATTAATTAGACGTTCTAATTGAATAAAACATGTTAATTGTAGTAAGTTTTTTTTTGTATTTGTATTTTTATGTATATAAATCTATATAGACATTTTACATATATGTCTATATATGTGTAATTACAATGTAAAAACACTGGTATTAAGTGTTATACCAGGTTTAAAATGTTAACATAGCCCTCCCAAAATTTCTTTGTGATCCAATAGCAATATCAGCTCCTACAAAGAAAGCAGAGGGGTCTTATTGTCTAACCGACAATAACTATGTAACAAGATGTAAATAGGGATTTGATCTATTTTAAAAGTAAAGTTATGAAATGAAGTTCACAGAATTATTCCATGTATGCCAAACATGCAAGTGTATTCAAACTAAGAAAATTAATTAAAAAAAATGTACATGAATGATGAATGAATGATGAGAATGACCAAACTGTTGGCATGAACCAAAACAGAACAAACAAGGTCACATTGTTTGTCATAATCAAGTTATTTCCATGCCAAGCAAAGGAAGTTTGTCAGCATGCTGCCATTAAAGTGGCTATGGGAAGTTATTGGAGAGGAAAAATAATGGTCAAAAGGAATACATTTCACAAAAGCATTTTTATTGCCATAATAGCCTGAAATTTAATTATAATGATCACGTTTGATAATCTTAGAAATTGGGTAATTTGGAATAAAAAGCATTCTTTTGACCTTTATTTGTGGTTTTGAAAAGGTAAATGCAAAAGTAGACCTTTGCATTTACCTTGGTAGTTGTACTTATTAAGGATAAATTAAAATTGGTTGAGCGAAGGTTAAAGAAAATGAAGAGGGTTTGGAGAAAGGGGAGTGCAATGCACATCAGCCATAGCATAGCGGCCAGAGTTTAATAGATTACTACACACTTTTAGTAGTAATATTAAGAAAGTGGGGTTAATTAGAAAGTGAATTCGTCTAGTATGCCTAGCAATTCAAGTCTGTGCTGATGGACTTCAATTTCACATTGCTAAACTGCATTCAGCACATTACTCAGCATTATTTATATAGTACTTATACACACACACACACACACACACACACACACACACACACACACACACACACACACACACACACACACACACACACACATATATATATATATATTTACTGTATATATATATAGATATAGATATGAATATATATATATATATATATATATATATATATATATATATATACCTATATTGTGAAGGCGTATGATGTTAAACATACTATGTTGAATAAATTCAGAGAGATTCAGCAAACTACAATATCCATGACAATATCCACCCTATGAAAATTACCTCAACACGTTGACCTTTAGACTAGACCTTTGAGTTAAAATAGCAAAATAAAATCAAGATGGTGATAGCTTACATTTCTTGTCACTCTTCTCACTCTGCAAGAAAGTATTTAAAAAAATTGGTTAGCCCCAAACAAACAACTCTATATCTTGACTATTTACTATTAGGCGTCAAGTAGATTATTTACCTCATCATCTGCATCTTGGTCCGAATCCGAATCCTAGTTAGAATAGATGAAAGAAAACAGACAATGCAATCAATACAGAAACACCATTTAGACAGCATACAACAAGGTATATTACTAGTACTAATCGTAATTGATACTATTCAAGATCACTGTATATGACATACCTTTGAGTACGCTGGAAGTGTGATGTTTAGGTTGCAGATTGCATTGTGGTTAAGACTGCGATAAGTGCGTGGTTCCTTTGTGAAAGACAGACGACCACAGGACTGCTGGGCTGTATCCCGAATCTGCCAGTTAATTACACAGTTATTATATCCATTGACGCGGTACATTTTAAATTACCTGTCGCAAACGGAGAGAAAATTAAAAAAATACAAACATTTGGAACTGTATATCTAATATAAACAGCATGCTTACTTTGATGAACAGAGCAAGCCTGTTTTCCTTGAACGCAAAGAAGCTGAACACATGGTGCTGTCCACTCTTGGTAAGAGGAACCAGGTTCCCAAAGCAGTCTGCGAATATGGGTTTTCCCTCAAGCACCTAGTAGGTTTGAAAGATACAGGATTTACTCACCCACAAAACTCTCGTACTGTACCTGCTGCAAATCCCTAATAAATTATTGGTCCATTGTTATGGGTAGCCTTCAAACCCGGTAATTGCAAACTAGCATTATTGAAATTTGCAGGTAAATTATTTGATTATCTGACAAAAAAGCAAACAGGGTAACAAATGTATGACCATTTTGAAATTGATAACCTGCATGTTTTCATCACTTTCACTATGATTAGAGATGTCTGGTAAGCCATGCCTGAGTTTTCTCTCTTCCCATTTCCATGTCCTACATTAACATCCCAGCTGAAGCACCACATTCTATTTGAGGTCCTCGTCTCCTCCACTGTTCCACCTTCTATCTGATCTCCTTTTGTTCCTTTTCCCATGTGCCTCGTCCTCTACTGTCACCTCTGTGTTTTAGCTATAGGCCAGTGTAGCCTGTTTATCCTCATCCTCTGTAGATGTAAATGTTTATTTTCACACTTGTCTCCCTTTTTTAATACCCCCCATCCCACTGTACCTCAACATCGCGGCTGCGGGCCACTTCGGTGAAGTGCTCCTGCTGTTCCAGGGTCTTATCCATCTTGTCATCGGTCATGCAGAAACACCGAAGGCGCGCCTCGATGGGGTCCAGGGTCTTAGCGAAAATGACAAACTTGGCCATGTAGGGAACACAGATAATCTCTCGGTACAACTGAGAAGAGAAATGTACCGACTCCTGAACCTGCCGGCAGTCTATCAGCCAGAATCTATGGGATGGAGAAAATATGAATGAAAGGCTTTGAATGTAGGATTTGTTGGAAATACTATTTGCAACTCACAATAGTTGTAAAAGGTGACATTTGGGAGAAGGCGATCCAGGAGGCATTACCTTGCAGAAACATTCGTTGTGAAGGACACACATTGATTTACAAAGGTGAGCGGTGTGGAGCCAGTGATGTCCTCCCACTGAGCCGGCGTGGTTCCACCTGAAATCCAGAGTCACAGTCTGTATACAGTAATTGTCAGTCTGGTCGGACTTGTTTGGTCTTTTAAAGGTGATGTTGCTGAAACAAACTCAAGCAGACATATTCTATTTACCGAAACATAAAATTCTCTATGACAAATTTGCACAAATTTTCACCTGACTCACCGGTAATGCTGCATAGCAAACGCAAGGTAGGCGTATCGCCACTAAAAACAGTTGTCGTCCCATCATTGTTGGAGGTCTTTGGAACAGGGATCGTCATGGTGATGGGTTTGTGGAACTTCCTCCTCCTCGGTTCCAATGTGACAATCGGGCTGAATGTGGCCTTGTTGCCAAGAATCTTTTTCACCACCTCAGGACCAATTGGCTGGGCCTAGGATGAAAGGATATGGAGAAATGTATTATATGACTGAGCGAGCTCTCACCCTCATTGTGAGGGTGTGGAATCATGGGGAATTTCACCCAAGATCAATATTGACCATGATAACCGTGAGATGTGATATCTGGTTCTAGTATTCTAAACTTTATTTTATCTTTGATTTGAGGGAGATAAACCCATAGACTATGTGTTGGACGGACGGCTGGGGAATCTACCTGCAGCCCGACCCTTATCTTCTTGGTGAGGGCTCCCTCAGGGAAGACAGCCTGAACCTGTGGCACCAGGGTGCTGCTGAGGACTCCGCCCTCTGGGCCAATCAAATGGCTGTCCTGTTTGATCCGGGACACCACCGCAAAGTACTGCGGGAAGTCCCGGGTGATGATGCGGCAAATTCTCTTCTTCTCCAGCTCCTCTGGTGAGTCTAGCTCTATAAGGAGAGACCAGAAATCAATAATCAACACCCAATCAAATCATGTAGTGTTTCAGATAGGACAGAGCATGTTGGATAGCTATTTTTATGCATTGTTTGATGGCTGGCTGTATGCAACCCATGTTAAACAACCATTAAAATGATAAGTGAGATTGACACAGCTTAAACCGTACATACACACCTAAAGTAGTCGCTAAATTGGTCGCCTACATCATGGCTTCCCAAACTTTTCTCCACAGAAACCCTTCAATATAACCTAATTCAATTTAAGACCTTTCGATTTAAAATTAGTGATTTATTTATTTATGATTTATTATGCCTCAAATCGTCGGGCCTTGGGCCCCCTGTGGGGGCCTGGAACGCCAGGTCGGGAATGACTGGACTATGCAGTGCTCTTACCCTCATCCATGCCATTCAGAATCTGGTTAAGCTCCTCCTCAGTGAATTCACAATGGTGTTCCCTCCAGTTCTCTCCCGTCTCACTCCTCAGAATGACAAGCTCTCTCTCTGTGCCACGGAGGGCAGCAAAGTGGGGAATCTCCACAATCACAGGCCTGCAAGGATGTGAGGAGAGCCATTTCAGATATTTGTTTGGAGAGACAAAGCCATTAACTGTAACAGTGAGGTGATGGGAACTCACTGCACCAGAGATAGAAACAGTACAGCATGCGGGAAAGATGCATATCAAAACTCACATCCACAAAACATGAGAGATAACTGTGTCTACATGACCATATACCAATACTTTGTTTAAATGCTGAAAAAGAACACAACATTGATTCTATGTCATATATCAGCACTCTACAAGCATAGCACTGCTAACATTAAGGAAAGGGGAAACTGAGGAAGATGAGACAAGGGTTTATGGGAATTTAGGGGTCCAGGATGAACCATGGGGTGGTGTGTTCCCCACCCGGTCGCCCTACCCGAGAAACTTGGTCCCAGGAGGACCCAGCTGCAAGATCCGACTGACCAGGCTCTCGCCCTCATTAAGAGGGGGAGGAGCCGTGGGGAGGTGGAGCTTACTGATCCGTACGCCGCACAAAGAGGAAAAAAACGTGAACCAACACATACATACACAATAAAGTCAGCTCACACACACACACAAACACACAGTAGGTTATGTAGGTGTAGCTGTGTAATAAGCAGGATCATGTGCAGCCAGCTAGTCATTATCACAAAATAACCTCCATCCCTCTTGATCAATCTGCAGGGGTCATTTTGCAATGATCACTGGCTGGCTGCACATTATCTATTACTTAGCAGACACACACATACAGAAGCACACAGCATACCGAAGTACACCAATACACATACACATACCCCAGAAACTGGGCGCCGGTGGGTCCCACTTCAATGATGCGGCCTGCCAACCCCTCACCCTCCACCATGGGTGGCATGGAGGCCAGGCGGTGCCTCTTCACCAGTCTGCAGGTGACCCGCGTGGGTGCTGAACACTTCCTGGGCGGCACAATGATGCGCAGGCCATTGTGACGGCAACCACGCATGGCCCCGCCCCTAGCGTCAACCATGAAGCTGACCAGGAAGCTGAGGAAATACCAATACGAATAATTTGTAAACAAAAAATAAAACTACAACCGCAAAAACATGTTGGTGAATAGGAAAAAAACCAAGTTGTCGTTATGACTGTTAGACACAGATATAGGGTCTGGTGTGGTCTGTGGATCTCCATGCACACAAGGCATATCAGTCATGAAAGGACAACAACGGATAAAAGTCTGACTCTGAGGTGCAACATTCTCCTTTCATTCCATTCTGTTCTATTTCACTATCAAAATACATTGATCAGCCACAGCATTAAAACTACTGACAGGTGAAGTGAATAACATTGATCATCCCGTTCTGATGGCAAGTGAACAGTCAGTTCTTGAAGCCAAATTGTGATGGCGAGACTACTGGGTCAGAGCATTTCCAAAACAACATCTTCTTGTGGGGTGTTCCCGGTATGTAGTGGTTAGTACCTACCAAAAGTGGTCCAAGGAAGGACAACCGGTGAACCAGCGACAGGGTCATGGGCGCCCATGGCTCATTGATGTGTGGGGAAATCAAAGTCTAGTCCATCTAGTCTGATCCCAGAGAAGAACTACTGTAGCACAAATTGCTGAAGAAGGTAATGCTGGTCATGATAGAAAGGTGTCACAGTGCCCATGCCATGACCCCTGTCCTCAGCCGAAAGCGCCTACAATGGGCACATGAGCGTCAGAGCTGGACCATGGAGCAATGGGAGAAGGTGGCCCGGTCTGATGAATCACATTTTCTTCTACATTATGTCGATGGCTGGGGTGAGGGTCTGATCTGATTAAGCATTTGTGGGATGTGCTGGAACAACAAGCCCAATCCATGGGGATCGGGCTTGTTGTCCCAACTCACAGGACTTAAAGGATCTGCTGCTAACGTCTTGGGGCCAGGTACCATAGGACACCTTCAGAGGTCTTGTGGAGTCCATGCCTCCACGGGTCAGAGCTGTTTTGGCCGCAAGAGGGGGACCCATAGAATATTAGTGGTTATTAGTAGTGTTTTTAATGTTGTGGCTGATTGGTGTAAACCCCCTGCAGTTTCATTGCATATCAAATAAAAATAAGTAGTAAGAGTAAGAGGAAGTAGACAGTATAGACGAAGTAGACAATATTATTATCACAGCAAATCACTTCTAGTGATCATAATATATGTGATGCCTCGATATCCTCAGGTTTGTGTTTTCTTTCTGTACTGAGGCAAAACATGAATAGACTCTCATTTTACTCAGTGTTTACCAGTTGCACGTACATAAGACGAACAAAACAAAACATGCATGCGGTTTGTGCTTGAAATGGGTAAAAGGAGAGTGACGGCGTGGAGGAATACAGAACAGGAAGACAAAGAACAAGAAGTAGAAGAAAGAGGAATATCCAAGATGAGGAGAATCACCTGCTGTTGTCATGGTCTAGGCACGGGGAGGAACAGCTAGAAGCAGAACATGGACACACACCATCACAAAACACAGCCAGGACAGGAGGAGAGGAAGAGAGAGAGAGAGAGAGAGAGAGAGTGAGCAAAGGGAGAGAGAGCGAGAGAGAAAGAGAGAGAGAGAGACAAGAGATTGAACAAGACACAACAGAAAACATCAAATAAAAAATAGAGGGGGGAGGGGAACAGAAACGTGAAGGAGTGAAAAACAGCAACAAGGAAGTGCAAAAAAAATCTGATTTTGAAAGTGAAGTCATATACCGCCACTGTCTTAAATAAAGATGTGAAACATGAGCATGCTGCCATTTCCATCAAACACAGAATCGTGATGACACCAATTACAATAAATAAAAGTATGCCTGCCTTTTTTTTTATAACCATTTTTTTTTCCACCCTGATACGTACAGTTTTATTAAATACACTGTATATGTATGCAAACTTGCCCAATTTCCTATTTTTCGCAGTGTGAATTGTATATTGAATAGATACTTTGTTTATTGTTGACTTTTTGGGTTTCTTTTTATTGTTTATTGTTCATTTTTAGATTTAGGTTATATTGCCAAATTTGTGTAATTTAATGTATCTATCTATCTATCGATCTTTTTGGTAAATTGTCTATATCTTTCTGCTTGTATGTGTGTGTGTGTGTGTGTGTGTGTGTGTGTGTGTGTGTGTGTGTGCCTGCGAGTGTGCGTGTGTGTGTGTGTGTGTGTGTGTGTGCGTGCGTGCGTGTGGCCGTGCATGCCTGTATGTGTGTGTGTGTGTGTGTCCTTACCCAGAATGCAGCAGGGTGGTGGACAGCACCACGTTATCGAGGTGCTCGGTTCCCCAGCTCAGTCGGTACGAATCCTTCTCGCTCCCTCTGGACAAAGAAGTCACCTAGAGAACACCGAAAATAAAAACACAATAATAAACAAGTATGTTTTATTTTTTCATTACTTATCTCCAAGGTCTCCTATGCGTTTACTAGATTAACTGCATTGTTTAAAGCGTCAGTCCGAAAAAATTGTTATGTCATCCATTCTGTTGCATTGGAGTTAAGTGGAAACGATATGCATGTAAGTCCACAAATGAAAAACAAAAATAAAATAAGGTGTTGGGTATATCGTCCACACCTCGTTTCTTTAGATATCAGCATTTCAAGTTGATTTTTCCATACCTGGTGGCTTGCAATCATGTCTTCTATCAGAACACCATCTCTCTGGTGGAAACTCTGGTGAATAGGAGTCTGGTTGGGCCTTTTGAAACAAGAAAATAAAGATGGTTAATATGTGAGGACCTCTGAATCAAATGCATTCTCACCACATAAACATGTTGTGTGTATGTGTATGTGTGTGTGTGTATCCGACCTGTCCAGGTTGTGGCTCATGTCGCTGAATCTGTCCAAATAGTGTCCGGGGAGAGAGTCGTCTCCCAGCTCTCTGAGGTCCTCGGCTCTCAGGTACTCCCCTCCATCGCCCGTCATCGTGTCCTCGCCTGGGAAAACAAGGTGGAGAAGCCGACACAATGAGACAGCGGAGGCAAACAGAAGAAGTAGAAAGTGCGGAACTGAATGGAAATCCACATTATCCATCTAATTAGTAGAAGGGGAGTCGCACTTGTCATTTAATTTGCAATCTGCAAAGTTTTTTTGGCTTTTCTTCCAAATTTTGTGTCTGGATGACTTCTTCCCACTCTTTCTCTGTTTACGTTGCTGGCACTGTATGCGTGTTTTGAATTGTAAGTTGAATTGTCATCCAAAACTATGAGTACTTCCACATTTTGGTTTTTAAAATACTTGCTGGCAATCTGAGGGAAAAGACAACTCATCTCTTACTGTACAGTGCTAACCTGCTGTATGATAGATAACGCAAATACCAAAATGACAAGTGAAACACCTGCAATCTCCTCCTTGCAGTTAGATTCTTTCCAAGGCATTGATGTCCAGAATAACGAATGTACCTCCGACTATTCCACTGATACGCAACGGAACAATCACGTCAACCGGGCAGAGTTTCCCAAACCAAACAGCAAGGAGTTAAACAGGGCAAGACTAAAGGAAGGTGACACACTGATAATCTATCATAGGTTACCTTTCACTGATAAAGGTAACGCGGCATGCTCGCAAACGTTGGGAAGACGGGGTGCAAGAACGCAGGGGCTTGATAAAAATCTCTTTAGTAGACAGGCAGAGTTAGATGGAGGTCTTTAGATCATCCAGTACCTTCCGGGTCCACAGACATCTCAGTAAACGGCTCGTCATCCGTAAGCCTCAGCGCTACGGAACACAGAGCTTTGAGAACCCAAGCTACAGGATTGCATTCCCCAAAACCCTCTAGGAACTAAGACGGGAACACATCTTTGAACAAGTGCGACTGTGGACTCCACTATCTTGTGTGATGAGTCCTAAGTAAGCCTAACAACGATTGCAGTGCCTGACACCAATCGTTGTTAGCCTTACTTACTGATGGGTCTTAAGTAAGCCTAACAATGATTGCAGTGCATGGCATGGTCCTAAAAACATTACCACGTTATCTACGACTTCAGAACTCGGAGGTAGAGCTATTTTCTTTGGCTATTTTCTGTTCTTTTTTCCGGGACACAGAAACTCACCCTCGTCATCAGACACGTCCAGAATCTCGGTCATGGTCTCCGGAACGTTCAGCTTGTGTTTCTCGGTCAACGTCTGGCATCGGACAGAGTAGGAACGTGAAAAACGGGGCTTTCTACCTCTCCCAGCTCTGTCTTGGGCTTTGAAGATAAGCTATGGCGATAAGAGCTATTGCGGAGCTCACCGTCGTGGTGGTGATGACCTCCTCTGTTATGACCTTCAGCGTGTCCACCACGGAAATGTAACCCAGACGTCTGGCGATGGACAGGGCAGTGTTTCCGTTCTGACAAATAGAGGTGAAAAAGAAACAAATTGTGACTCTTCCCTTTTTAAAAAGACGCCTTCAAATGAAGTAGCTGGTGGTTCATTGCTCAGTTGTTGCTTCTTACCGTAGTGGTAGCGTTGGGCTTTGCCCCATGCTGCAGCAGCATATTTATGATGTGTGTGTTCCCCTGTTGGGCTGCCTGGTGAAGGGGTGTGTACCCATTCTGCAGAATTTAAAACAGGACTACTGTTGAAGCCACTATAAAGACCCGTACCAAGAAAACATTTTTCAAATACAATTCAGGATATTTATCCGACATCCGAACCCCTACCTTCGTCTTAGCGTTGACGCTGGCCCCTTGCTGGAGCAGGAAGTTGACCATCTTGGTGTTTCCATAGTGACAGGCCACTATCAGAGGGGTGTATCCAAGCTAGTCAGGACAGAAGAACAAGAAAATAGAAAGTACTGTAATTAGCTCGACTTTTGTGTTGTGACCAGATTGTCAGTGACTTTACAGAACTGGATATGAAAAAAATGGTCTTTAAATGACAAACATGGACAGTATCTGATCTGTATTTAATGCGATTTGTGCATGTGAAACAGGCTGCAAAGTCATATCTGGTACATCTGTACGTTAGACAATGATCTTACTCTTTTTGGTTATAAAGGACAATAAAGGTCCAGATCAAACTTTAGGACCTTAGTTTGCTGGTCCAAGTTGGCGTCGTGCTTGACCAGCACTTCTGCTGCGTTCACTCTGTCCTCTTGGGCGGTGAGGTGCAGGGGAGTCAGGCCACTCTGAAACGCACGAAGCGGGTGAATCCACTGTTAGTAACTGTGTGTTAAAGGACGAAGGTGCAGAAAAAAGAATAGCAAAGATGCTGACAGAGTTTATGTATTTTACTTCTGACCCTCACACCTCAAACCCAATTGTAACGTCAGTGCTACTGCATCTTATATAGCGCCTCTCTGATCTTGCGACCTTTCAAAGCGCTTTACAATATGTGCCTCACATTCACACATTGATGGCGGCAGCAACCACGCATGCCGCACACCTGCTCAACGAGAGCAGTTAGGGGTTCAGAGTTAGCTCAAGGACACTTCGGCACGCTGGCAGGGATCGAACCAGATAACTGGACGACCCGCTCTACCTCCTGCGCCACGCCGCCCCACTAAAAAAAAAATTGGATGTATCTAATATCGCAACGCAGTATCATATAACATATGTACTATAAACATTTTCATTTATTCATGCCAACTGCTGCTTCCTGCAGAAAAATAAAAGTTTGACGGTCCGTCGTCAACGCCTATTTAGAAATTTCTCAACGTATCCGTCACTCCGTTGTCAACAGATGCTTCGGCCACCAGGGGGCATCACAGAGCTCTTCCATTGACTTGAATGACTTCTGGCAGACCGACGGGTCAGTTGTGTACGAGGCATGACAATACCTTTATTATGTTTACATTGGAACAGGTCTCTGTATATGTGTGTAACCTTGGTAGGTGCGTTGACGGTTGCTCCTCTGCCCAGGAGCAGGCCGACCATCTCGGCGTGTCCCTCCTGGGCGGCCAGGTGCAGGGGGCTGATGCCCTGCTCTGTCAGAGCCTTGGCCTCCGCACCATACTGGAGCAGTGCCAGGGCCACGGGCGTCTGGTTCTTTTTGGCAGCAATGTGGAGCGGAGTGTAGCCATTCTGGACGGGGAAGAAAGAGCGTGACGGGTCAGCCAGATGGTCCCACTTTTCAGTTTTAGCATCAAAATGTTCCTAATCGCCACAATATACATTATTTTCTTGTCTTTTTTTTTTTTTTTTACTGTTAAGCATCATTAATTGTCCCTGTTTTGTGTTTTTTTTTAAATTTATTATTATTATTTTTTTTTTCTTGTTCTTGCCTTCGCTGTAGCATGAGGTGAGGCTCCTTTGTCCAGCAGTAGCAGCGCCACCTCCTGGTTGTCATAGTGAGCTGCTACATGCAGTGGGGTCAAGCCGTTCTGGAAGGGTGACAATATTGCACGATAAAAACAAATATAATAATATATTAGTGTAGTAATTAGTGTGGATATTTATTCAGTTATATTTTATATTATCAAATCCATAGTACTTAATCTTATACATATAGAGTAACTTCAATCATTCACATCGATCAATGTCAATTACTGGCTCCTTGTTTTTGTTAAAATAAACTGTTTCCAAACACGTTATTTGAATTTCTCGCCCTTACTTTTCCAGCATCGTCAGGCAGAGCTCTGCGCTGAAGGAGGAGTTTTGCTACATCTAGGCTTCCGTACTTCGCAGCCACATGTAATGGAGTGAATCCTTTCTGTAGGATGAAAGATAAATCCAAATTAATTCATTTCAGAATGAATACTGTATAATGTAATTTGCTGACTGAATACAATTGAAACACAGAAAAGACGTTTGTGTGTGACTTTTAAATATGCACCTGTGTCCAAATTGCATTTGGGAATAGTTTAGCAAGCAAAAGGCAGATAATGCCACACCTCACTTCACCTTATAATGTCCAACGCAGAAGAAAATTACAGATCTGTTTCTTTGTCTGAGACATTCATGCTAAGAATGCAAGATGCTGTATTATATCCAAACATAGAAATGTGTATATGTGTGTATGTACGCAGTTAAATGGCAAATTGGATTTGAGCTCCATCTCAACTCTGACAAATCCGTGAAGATGGTTTGAGTGATTAGATCTTCAAAGCACATTAGACGCAGTTACACCCATCAGGTTTCTGTCCAATTTGAGGACAATAAATCACGTCTATGCACCCTCCTCACCTTGGTGGCCAGCGAGTGTGAAGCCCCGGCCTCCAGCAGCACGGCGGCGGTCTCCACTTGACCCTCCCGGGCCGAGATGTGCAGCGGGGTGTAGCCGTTGATGGTGGCGGCGTCGGGGTGTGCCATGTGCTGCAGAAGCAGCTGCACAATATCCGTCTTGCCCAGACGAGAGGCGATGTGCAGAGGGGTCTGGTCCTCCTGAGGAGTTCATGTTGTATGTAAGGAAAGAAGGTAAATAATGGGCTTGGACAACATGGTTGCCTGATGCAGTTACATAGAAAGTGGGCAATCGTGGAGATGGGACATTCTCAACCTTGGACTCGAGACTCCACGTTGGTTTGCTTGATATGACTACAGGGTCGCTGGACATTTCTAAGACTGATGTATTGACATTTGATTTGTCCAGTAAGGATGAATATGAATGGATGTCTTTCTGTGAATGATGGCTTACACGAGCCACGGCGTCCACCAGAGTGCCGTTCCTCAGCAGACAGCGAACCACTTCCATCTGCCCGGCACGCGCTGCCATGTGGAGGGCGGTCTCACCACGCTGGGGCATGCACGCACACACACACACACACACACACACACACACAGTTAGATAGAGAAAGGTAAAGGGGTAGATGCTCTTTATCGTTACAAAACCAAGTAAAAAAGGGAAAGTAAATATTTTAGCCAACTTCCAAAGAACTAAGAACTGTCTTTTGCCAAATTGGTTGCAGAAGTGATTGACTCACAATATTGCGAACGTCAGGAGAGGCCCCGTTCTGCAGCAGCAGTAGAACAATGTTCAGGTGACCCATGAAGGCGGACACATGGATGGGAGTTAGGCCAGACTGGGAAGAAAGGAGGATAGTGATACAGAGAATAAAAGACCGAAAAGGAGAATGTGAGGCAGGGAAGTTACGAAAAGGGAAAAAAAAACGGTGTTGAGAATTCATTGCAACCGGTTCACAACAATAAGAAGAAAAATAATCCTTCCCGGACATAGGATACTATTTCTAGATGTCCTACCTCAGTTATTGCCTGGATGGAGGCTCCATATTTAACCAGCAGCTCCATCACTTTCACCCGGTTCTTCTTACAGGCGATATGCAGAGGGGTGAAGCCATTCTGATGATAAATGTATACAGAGGGAGAAAGTGAGAGAGAGGGAGAGAGAGAGGAAGTGAGAAAGAGAGAGAGAGAGAGAGAGATGAGCAAGAAGGAGAAGGGCAAAGTGGAGTCAATACATTATAATGACAAAGAGGGGTCTAGCGAGCCAAGGGAATGTGCTGTCCATTCACATAATATATACACAGCAGAACTTTGATCACAAATCAACTGCTGTGTCCCCTTTGACATTCTGGAAGTTTCCTGGCTCCAGTAGCAAAGAAAGAAGAATCTAATCCTGGCCAACAAGGCCCAAGGCCTTCTGAGTTACTGTACTTTTTTGAGTACAAGTGTGTGTGTGTCCGTGTGTCTGTGTTTTTATGTGTCGCTACCAGCGCTCTGGCGTTGGGGTTGGCCCTCTTGTCCAGCAGCAGCTTGGTGACTCTGTAGTGGCCGCAGTGAGCCGCCACGTGCAGCGCCGTCAGGTAGTCCAGTGTCACGTCATCCACCGGCGCCTTGTGCTGCAGCAGGTGCCTCACACACTCCACGTGGTCTCCTTGGGCCGACATGTGCAGAGGGGAAAGTCCATTCTGGAGAGAGGTGAGAGACAATGCACTTCAGTTTGTTCCGCACAGTTACATCTGTTTTGCCTGAACTCCTGTGTCAGGTTTGACATGCACATACGTATAATTCTATGTCAAAAGTCCAAAAATATTAATTATAGAGACTAAATCTCAAGAAATATGCGAAATGATGATCAAAGTTCGAAAAGAAACAGGATCAACAAAAGCAACTATTTTATTGAATGTGATCCACATCATATTTGTTATGCATAATATTTGTTTGTTATCAATCTTCCTTTCTTAATTCTACAGAGGACCTGCAGTACCATCTGCAAGACCCAAACCTAAGAACCTAAGGTGGAGCAGTTAAAATGTACGTACCTGACTAGGTAAAAAACAAACAAACGTATGAATGAATAAATAAATACATAAATATATCTCTACAAATAAAAATAAACTGTACAGAAAACATACAGAAGTCTGCATTTACATAGCATGTGTGCTTGTCTGTGTTATTGTACCTTTGTTCTAGCGAGGATGGGGGCTCCCCTCTCCAGCAGCAGCTCCACTGCTGGGTCGTGTCCACTCCTGGCTGCACAGTGCAGAGGGGTCAGCCCATCCTGAGACACACACACACACACACGCGCGCGCACACACACACACACACACACACACACACACACACACACACACACACACACACACACACACACACACACACACACACACACAGGGAGGAGTGAGGTCAGCTAAATGTAATCGATGTTGCCATTCATTTTCCAAAATCCCTCTGTGCTGATGACAGCTCAGCAGCTCACCCTTGTTTTAGCGTCTATCTCAGCTCCTCTGTCCAGCAGCAGGGCCACCATGTTGGTGTTGCCTCTCTTGGATGCCACGTGGAGAGGAGTTATTCCATTCTGTTAAAAAAAAGAGGTAAACAAGGAAACAACATGATATCAGAATCAGGCTTCATTGGCCAAATATGCTCACACACACACACACACACACAAGGAATTTGACTTAGTTTGTCAGTGACTTTCAAAGTATGTAACATAAAGTAAATGGTAAAAAAAAAAAAAAGTGAAGCCAAGTTTAACGTAGATATATACACTAAGTAAGGTTGGTGTCTGGTTTCTACTATGAGGTCTTTTTTGTAATGAAATAATTCATAACAATGGCGAGGCAAAATCCAATTATATATTCATTGTGACCTGATAAATATGCAAATGATCATTTAATAAGCTGATACATTTTCAAAGACAGGCAATAATAATAAAGTAATACATAAACCTAAAAATGTACTAAAAAAAAAGATTGCAACATACAGTAAACCTAGAAATGTACAATAAACAATAAACATAAACCTAAAAATAAACAATAACAAGTAAAATAACTGTAAATAAAAAAAAAATAAGCAAGAAAAAAATTTGCAGTGTACAATTTACCTCAAACAAATTACAAAACCAATAAACCATACCAGGGCAGACTGTTTGATGATTGGCCGAAGGAAATATACTGTAAATCTAGCGGCGTTACCCTGGCTGTGAAATCTACAGCTGCTCCCCGGTTCAGCAGCAGGGTGGAGACGTTCACGTTGCCATAGTGAGCGGCGATGTGCAGGGGGGTGAATCCACTCTGGGGGGGGGGGGGGAAGAAGGGGGGGTGGAGAAGAGAGACGGGAGAGGAGAGTGGGGAGGACAGACAGGATGAAAGAGAGGGGTAAAGATGACACTCAAAGAGAATTTGAAAAAGAATGAAAGAAAGAAAGAAAGAAAGAAAGAAAGAAAGTTCTTTCTTGCTGTCTTTCTTTCTTTCTTTCTTTCTTTCTTTCTTTCTTTCTTTCTTTCTTTCATTCTTTCTTCTACGGCAGGGTTAATTAACTGAATCACATGCATGCAGCATTCCCATGAGGCAGTGCAGCTGAAAAATGAGACCTGAATAAATCACATTACTGTGTGTTATGATATGCAGGTAAAACAGCATGCATTACACATGCAACAGCACAACATCTCCGCAATGCTCATGATATAAGGTAATTCATAAAAAAAATGTTGAAACAAAGTTGAACAAGCTTCGATTTGGAATTCAAAAAAGGCAAACACCATGAAAAACTTAAAAGGGACAGAGGAAAGAAACAGCAACTACGCAGTGTGTGTTTCTGCTAAGACGCACAGATTGACATTTATAGAAGAGCTTTAAATCTCTATATCAATAACTCCTTACCTTCCCGTTCTGATAGACATGGTGCGATTCAATTAAGAAACAGAGTTAACTTAAAGATCAGGCAGACCAACCCGGTCTCACGCTTTTTCGTGCTCATAGTCACAAATCGATTGAATCGTGTTTGTTGAGCATGATTGTCCGACTTTTCTCGTGCTACACATAACGAAATTGAAACCAATTCATTTGAATGGGGAGATTTTCTTCGACATTAGCGCAGATACGTACACTAAAACTTAAACTAACCCGATGAAAGTATGCCAACAGCGGGTGGTAATAAATTCTAAAATGCATGGCCTTGAATGTCGTTCTACCACAAAATCAAAGTGGGATACTGGTTTCACTTTTTCTGTGCATGGTCTATTAAATTCAAGGTTGGGCGAGAATAGGGATATAGGGTCATACCCTCAGTATGAATTTCATTCATAGATCTAGTTTAACTGAATATAAATATCAGAGTTTGCGCGCCTGTGTACCCATCAGCCAGAGGGGTAAACATTTCCATGGTAACAGCGAGCTCCACCAATCAGAGACTTTGCTGTTACACTTAGGATCGTGAGTAGTGTAGTCTCCATGACATTGTGAATAAAACATGATTTTCTTAAAAACAATGTTGATATCATACGGACTTCTGCAGGAGCAAAAATACAATTACATACATATACATTGTGTAATATTTACACAGTTATTTATAAACATTTCGTACCCAAACGTTAAGCCCTAACCCTAAAAACTACAAAAACTACAATCATACACCATTTTGTTATGCATCTTGATGCAATTGACTCATGAGTAAAGTCATTTTATTATCAACAACCTACAAATGAAACACATTTATGGGTGAAAAACTACATGCATGTGTTAATAGGGGTTAATTTAATTGGGGAATATACCTGCGTTATCAGTATTTACATATGTAATTTGCATGAATTATATGTTTATAGACCATTTTAAGTAGTGCCCCCTATTGGCACTACCACCCTTCTAAAAGTACATGTCAAGAGCTGTCTAAAACAGTTGACCTTCATTTGGTAGGTATTTTAATTACAGAGATATAGGGCTTCAAAGGTGACCTCTGGCCGTTTCTTCGTCGTAGAGCAAAACCAAACAAATTTTTGGAAAGGTCTCATCTTGTAGGTTAACACATGTAAGTTTGAGAAATTTCATGGACCCTAAACTAATGTATTGACCTTTGAACCCCGACCAAAGGTCATCTGCTAAGTTAAAGAAAATGTCCCCATTCAAATTAACTGGTTTACATTTTGTTATGTGTAGCACGAAAAAGTCAGACAATCGTGCACTGGGACAAAATTCAGTAGATTCATTTTTGTGACTATGAGCACGAAAAAGCGTAAGACCAGGTTGTGCAGACACAATGTGTTGCAGAAAAGGAAAAACAATTTTATGAATGGGTTTCTGGGCTATGCATGCTGTGCACTACAGAGAGAGAAAGCGGTTAACCCTCATATTATTACTTAAATCAAAGTTTAAAATCCCAAAACGGCTTCGTGATTTAAACAAAGAAAGAGAAACCAATAGCTATCAAACAAATATGAATACTATTTCAATAAAACATCCACAAAAAGCTGTATCTATACAATGCACAATTAAACTTTTAGCCATGCAGGTTTTTATGTACAGAATTTCTGAAATGCACGTCTGATTAACCAACACAATGCCATTATTAGTGTTAAATAAAGACCGACATGCAGTTTTCCATATGCTCCCATTCAACAAGAGAGGAAAAAGGACTAAAGAGCTGGAAGAGATGGTCAGAGGTGATAAAGAAGGAATTTGTAAGAAAAAACAAAAATGGAGTGTAAGTAGCAGAATCTGTCTGAATACCTCCGTCGTTCTATTGACCATCATCTGGTTAGGGTGCGTAGAAAGAGAGGGGGTGGGGTGGGGGGGGGGGGGGGGGGGGAGTGGGAGGGTTAACTTTGGTCGTTATGGGACAAAAGCATTTCTCGCGACAAAGTGAACGTAAAGCTCAAGGTAAGGTTACAAGGGCGGAAAAACACGATGCGCAAAGCGTCTGCACCAATGAGACAGCATTTAGTAGAAACAGCTGTAGGAAATGATAGGAGTACACAGTCAGTCCTGATCCTGAGGTCCAAAGTTGTAATTAACAATGTACTAGACAGTCCGGACTATAAACCTGTGGTCGTTAAAACCCAACGATTGACTAAAAAAGCAGAAGATCGAAACACTAACACTTGATATGACTCTTTTTAAGGGGTTCTGTGACGCACCCACCCTGTTCCAGTGAGAGTGAGAGTGCTATTCGATACCAGCGTCGGTATTGTGCATCGCTAGTAGATGACATCATCAACACCAATACAAACACTATAGTTGTGTGGTCAGTCGTTCCATCCTCTTCTGTTTGCCTCCTCCCCTACTTTGCCTTGCCCCACAAGTTCCTAATTGGCCGGTCAAACCCCATATCTGACCATCCCAAACCTAACCCTAACCCTAACCCTAACCCTGACTCTCCAGAAATAGTTCTAGGTGTTTCTCTTTCAAGTCTGCCCAACCCATTCTACTCTTCCCTTCTCACCCTCATTCCTTCCCTCCCCTTTCACGCCGTGCTATCAACCCCTCACCTTGGACTGGACGTCAGCATTGTGGTCGTTCTGGAGCAGCAGGGCTGCAGACTTGGTGTCGTCCTTGCGGGCGGCGATGTGCAGCGCCGGCAGGCGGACCTTGCCCTTGGTGTCGTGCTCCAGGAGCAGGCAGACCACCGAGTTGTGGCCCTGCTGGAGGGCGATGGCCAGTGGAGTGAAGCCGTCCTGAAGAAAGAGAAGGAGGGGATTAAAGGGGAAGTAGGCAGAAGAAGAGAGACAGATGCTGAATGAAGATCAGAAGCAAAGCAGAAGCACAGTTTCATTTGGATTCTAGTCGGTCAAACAGTGTCTGTAGCATGAGACTGGCAAAGGAAGGTGAACCTCTCCCTTCCTGTCTAGACAAAACAGATCTATTAAATCACAGTGTATGTAGCATACTGTACCGCATACTGTGTCACTGTTCAGGGTTGTTCGTGATGCCGTATTGCTGCGCAGTACTGTTGTATACTGTGCTGTATTATCCCAAACACTACCTCACTTTATTCACATGCCACTTTAATGCACATATCTGTATATACATAATTGCCAATTTCATATACATAAGCATATTCCCTCTTTCTATTCCATTTTATTTCATTTTATTTTTATTGTATTTTATTTTATTCTATATATTTTTATTTTATTCTATAAGTATTCGACTTACTGTATTACGTTTTAGGAGTCAGTTAGTTGGGCTATTAGAAATTTTTCCGAGGACATATTGTGTGTTATCACCGGGTGCGTTGCATTACATTTCACTGCATACATGTATGAAAGTATGTATATGTAAGTGACGAATAATAATCTCGAATCTCTTGAATCTTGAACATTGCTCTCTTGCAGATCCTTTTATTGGACATTAGCTTCTAAGCGGTAGCCACTGTATTGCTAGACCACCAACACATTTTGAAAGTGACCGCACATAAAAGCACCTATTTTATGTCAAATGCCCATCACCAACATGTACATGCACAACTACCTCTGTTGCGATGCTCTGGTTGCCTCCGTTCTCCAACAGGTATCGCACCACCTCCAAGTGGTTCTCCTGCGCCGCCATGTAGAGTGGAGTGAAGCCATTCTGCAAAGGCCACAGACAGCAGAGAGTGTTTAGAGTCATTTATTTTTTAGTTTTTGTTTTTTACCCGGTATAATACACATCTACAGCGTAAGGCTTCACAATAACTATTGCGTTAGCTGGTGTCCTCCAAGGAGGTTCTCACCTGAGATTGAGCGTTAAGATCCCCTCCTCTCTTCACCAATAGTCTGGCTACTTCTTTCTGTCCAGCCAATGAGGCGATGTGGAGGGCTGTGTTTCCTTTCTGTAAAGATACAATGGGTGGGGGTTAAGTCTGAGTTTGTCTCTTTGTGTTGCCTGTGTGTGCGCGTGTGTGTCCATGACTCAATAGGAACATACAACAGTGATAGGTGTGAAGAATGCACAAACCCCGGTGGCATTAGGATCCACACCCTTGTCGCATCCTGGATGAACACTTAACGCGGAAGCAATGTCAAAAACTACCTACAATCATTATTTTACATCTGGATATTCACTTAATGTTTTCAGATGGTGAAAATGACTTAAAAGTAAATGACGGAGACCAGATTCCGCTCAGCCCAAGGTTATCAGACACAGGCAGCGCGGCGACAGATTCCTTGTTGTGTGTTGTTGGCTGTTAGGTGTGATACATTGGACCTGCAACAGGGTCGAGTAACAAGTCATCTTAATGGCAGGAGTAACACACCCCATCTCTCTCCCTCTCCCTTCCTCTCTCTCTCTCTCTCTCTCTTTTTCTCATACATATACAGAACATGTGTTTGGTGCGTCATACCAAGCAGTATGCAATATTTAATAATAAAAGTGCCATCATGAACAACCAAGATTTAAGAAAGAAGGCAAAATACATGATTGGATAATCAGTAAATCCAACTGCGACTACGTCAAAGGATTCTGGAGTTTCTCTGACTGTTGGGGACATGCGGTTAGTGATTTACACTCGTTTCCTATGTTTTCAGGGTCCCTCGTCTCAAAGTGCCATGTTTGTTTGTACCACCCTCTCTTCGTGTCCGTCTCTGCAATCGTAACAATCGTTTTGCGTTTTTCTTTGTTTACGGCCTTTTATTCACATTAGGTATGCCGTCATTATCTTTGACACTCTCTCTCTGTCTTTCTCATTTTCTCTGTTTCCTCCACAAGTGAGATAGCATATTCTGACATACTGTAACCGACAATCAGATAACAACAAACAAAGACCCATGTTTTTAGAGAGTTGCAATTTGCACAACCGCCCTAGTAAAACCTCCGTGATATGTATCTCTTTAATCTTTATTTAGCGGCCTAACGCCCGGCTCAGGTTTCATTCTTGGAGGGAGTGTGGGGTCCCATGATTTACTATCTAAGAATGACACGGCTGTATATCGCCCTTTCGCTTGCTCTCGCTCTGTCTCTCTCCCTCTCTCTCTCTCTCTCTCTCTCTCTCTCTCTCGCTTTTCTCTCCTCTCTTGGATCTGTCACTCCCCCTCCCTTCCTCCTCCTCACCTGTCCTCCAGCTTTCCTGGTACCTTGCTAAAGAGCAAAGGTGGGCCGGCAATACATGGGTGTTGCCGTGTGCGTGAGTGTCCAGGGCCCATGATGGATTTGTTGGTTGAAACAGTAGTTCAATATTCACCATTGCTTATAAATAAACCCACTTATAATAATGAAATGAGACAAATCCTTGACTTGATTGGTACCTTGGTAGCTGAGTCGACCGGCGCTCCTCTCTCCAGAAGCTCCTCCACTAGGTCCTCGTGCCCCTCCTTCGCTGCCAGATGCAGCGCGTTCAGGCCATTCTGGAGCAAAACAGAGAAGGATGCAACGCTTGAATCTGATCCTGGATACGCAGGTCAGGCTATTACAAGCATTCTGCAGCTTTACTGACATTTTTGCGTCACCTTTTTGTACATTTGTAACTGGATTCGGTGTACTAGTCCTAATGGCAGTGACCATATCAGCACTTATACGCAGTAAACATTGATGCCACTGTTTAATGTTTCAATTCTACACTTTTTTGTTTTGTAAACGTATAGATGTTTGCTTGATTTGTGGCTTATTGTGCACAGCCCTGCATATGTGTGAAGATATGACATTTGTTGCATCAACAGTATATGATTAATTCCAGCAAACCAAAAATAATTCCACCGACAGTTGACAGTTACTGGCATAGACCGGTATAGATTCAAATGCAACAGTGGCACAGAGCCAAGGCCAAACCAGCGACAGAATTGGTCTCTTTGTCATTCAGAGAATATACGGCTGCTTTAGATGGTAAGAAGAAGTTTTGGTACCGGCCTGGATCACAGCTAAAACAACATGGCAGGTTTGAGGCGCCATCTAAAGTTAGCAGTAGATCAAAGACCAGAGACTGAGTCTAAAGTTGAGCTGGGGACGGACGAATGACTATTATGGGAACAAAGGGTAATTATAATCCAAACGTTAGACAGATACCTTGCATTTTGGCCGAAAAACAACAATGTCATGGCAATCAACAGCAAGAAGAAATACCTTATAATCACACACACTCGGGGAAACGACCACACACAGAACAAACCCACCTCATCCTCCTCGTCTTCCATCCCTGTCACACACTTCTGAAATGTACCAACTAAGGTGAGAATTTCAGCAACCTTTGGACTTCCGTCACTGCATTCCTTCTTCTATGCTCTCTCCTGGCTCTTCTGTTTCTGAAGTCTCAAGTTGGGTGCTCCGCGCTGGGGGTCACAGGTGACGGCGGATGCCCGCGATAACTGGTCCCCACAGCCTCCCTGACTGCTGCCCGGGTTGAATGCAGACAGAGTTGAGGGGGTTTTTGGGCGCCGGCCGGCCGCCCACCGTCTCCCCTCCCTCCTCCCCCCGCGTAGGGGTTCTCTAACTCAGCGAGAGGTTTCGTTCAGAGAGAGGAGCTGTGGCTGCTGGCTCTTCAGAATCCCCCTGGCACTGAGGGGAGCAGCGATGCTGCTGCTGACACCTCGCGCGGTGCCACCCCACCCCTTAACACTCCCTTCCTCCCGAACACACACACAGAGACACACACACACACACACACGCACACGCACACGCACACTAACAGAACACAAATGCCAAGTTGCCATGGGGTGTCATGTTTCTGCACAGTCATAGTGGTTGTGCAGGACTCCTATACACACACACACACACACACACAAACACAAACTTTCACATTTAGAAGCTGCTGAAAATGACAGCTCTTCAAAAAAACATAAAACAAAGGCAGGCATCCCTCAGAGGCCATAGCTATTGTCGCCATGGGTTTCTGTGTTGCCATGGAAGGTGTGGTATTGCCTTTAAAGGATAAGTGTGAGATTAATAGAATAATAGATTAGCGTCATCTCACGACAATAGCTCCATTACAACTATTAATAAATCATATTATTAAAAATAAGTAATAGACACCTCAAGAAATATGCAGTGTCGATTTTCGATGAAATAAAAATAGAATAGAAATATGAAATATATAGCAATATATATAAAGAATATATATAAAGAAATTGTAAAAAAATATATAAATTATATTTCTAAATATATATATATATATAAACAAAAATATCCATAAAGCATATAGACAATATATTTGAAAATATACTAAATAGATATACAGTACAATATAAAATCCAAACATTTAAATACGTATTACAGTATTTATTTTTCCTGGGCACCATAGGATCCATATGATGTGTGGTAAATAGACGAGCTGACAGAGCACGAGGTGCAAATTTTTTGTGTGGGGCGACGCTAAAAATGACCAAATCTGTGTCAACCAGCACTCACAAATGTCTTCTTATGTTTCTTTAGTCCGAATCACGATCAATTAATTCCCATGCTTTTCCTTTCATTTTTTAAGGACCTGCTAATGGACCTCTCTATCTCTCTACCTATCTCCCGTGTCATGGTCTCCTGCATAATACTGCTGATTCAGCCTCATCCCTCTAATGGTTCCCAGCTCGATGGAAGCCCGGTGGTCATAACCTGACGCAGGGAGATCTACGCCATGTCACCACAGTGTGTTTCAATCACATCACATCACATTATGTATGACACAGGAGGAAGCAAAACTAAATACCAGCACACATAGGGGTCTGGTGTCCATCACGCCACCTGTCTTCATTTGGCTAATGGACGACTGTAGTGGAACCAACACTGGCTCCATGGTTCTGCCGACAGAGACGGTACGGAGGACCCCACACTGGGCACCGTCCAACGCACGGATTAGAGGGACTGTTATCTCTGACCTTTGCTCTAATCACATTTCACCCACGGCTACAAATGCTTTTGAGTTTTTAGACATTTTTGTGAGGCCCCAGTGTCATATCCGTCTGTCCGTTGGGAGAGAGAAGGGGAAATGATTGCGTGCAGATTAAAGAGCAATATCACTCACCGGGGATTAACATGTGGAGATTAGCGCGGGGGTAAGTCTGTCTTTTTCACTGTGAGGATACGGAAAAGACACGGCGCAAACAGACGCGCATGTGTGTGTGGGTGTGTGTGTGTGTGTGTGTGTGTGTGTGTGTGTGTGTGTGTAGCGTACTGGGAAAAAAAAGGTGGAAATCTACTTGTTCTACTCTACCCTACTATGGTTGTAGTTCTGTGTAACTGTATTCACAGTAACATAATATACCAAACAGAGAACAATATACTTCTAAATATATAGTATGCTATGAAGATGTGGATTATAAACAGAGTAAATCCAATTTAATGTCTATTTAATGATAATAACATTGATGGTAGTGTAATTTGGTCTTATTTTTTATATAGAGGTAATTCTAAGAATTAATTCTAAGAAACAACTATTTGACACTAGAATGGAAATACTTAAATACATTTCCGTGGTGTCTGATGGAGACCAAGTGAACCTATGGACACCTGTTATTCATACATGTCTCCCTCTCTCTCCCTCTCTCTATCTCTCTCTCCCTCTCTCTCTCTCCCTCTTTCTCTCTCTCACTCTCTCTTCTTGGTCTCCTCTGCCAGGACTCTGACTTGGTCTTTTGCCCTTGGCTCCTGATCCTCGTCTAACCTCTGCGCTGGCTTTCTAGGATGAGACTCTGTAGTCAGGGTTACTGGAGCCGGAGGTAAACACCTTTCAGGCCAATACTACTACGCTTCCCATGGGGCTGCTGGAGTTTTCCCAAAGGATTACAGTTAATACGTCTCATCCCCGTTGTTACACAGCAACAGGCAGCCAAGCCCTTAGCTGCCTGGCTCAAGGGCAAGGTGTCAGTGTTTGCCGGGTGATAGAAGCAGAAACCGTCCAATTACCTCTGGAGATTGATTGTAGGATGAATTGCCACGAAGCAGTGCTTCTCAACATGGGGTCGGGAACCCCCCCCCAGGGGTCCGCCCTAGTTTCACTGTTATCGCCCTGACTAGCAGGCTCATGCAGAGAGGGGCAGGTGCTCAAAGTAAAAAAAAAAAAAAAAGGGGGAACATGGAACACGATTTTAAAACGCCAATCCCAGCATAACCTGTTCAAAGAAATTGAAAATCAAATAAAAAATTCGAATGAAAGAAACTGATAGACAGAATACAAATATGTTATGCTATTATTATATTATGTATTCTGTCGATCAGTTTCTTCCTACGCCTTTATTGGTGGTGCAACTCGACCAATGAGGACTTGTTCAGAATGTGTACCTCATGAATATTCATATCTTGCCCAGAAAATAAACCCGCTACCTGCTCGTCATCTTTCTCTTCTCCTTTTTCCTGCCAGCTAAACAGAGTAATTTACTTGATAGGAATATGCGTCTCATTAAAACATTATTGTTGCCACGTTATTCCCCTGCCATGATTATAAACAATAGTCTGGAAAGGAGTTATTGTTTGCTTTTCCCCCATTAAAACTTCACAATGGTGCCTGCTTAAATACGGCAATTATTTGGGCTTATACTATTCTATTTTATGCAAATTAGACAATTGATATTCGAATTTTGAAAAAACAAACAAACAAACAAACAAAAGTGCCCTGCTCTGCCATTGCGTGTCTCTCTGGGAGAAACGTTCCCCCCCAGCAGCAGCACCCCTCCTTCCAACCCTCTGACTTAAACAGAGTTCTGTCGGGTTGGGGACCATTCTTTTAGTCCATACAGTTGTTTGCAAAAGAAAACAAACAAACAAAATAAACCTGCGCCTGATAAAAAAAAAAGGGCACTATGGACATCAAGGGGCAAAGGACCAGGTGGTGCTTGGGTACCCTCTGCATGTAACAATAAAAATCTTCTCAGATTGGAGTCCAAGACACTAAATCTTACCAACTGGCGTCCGTGGCCTTATTGATATCAAATTGAGGGTCCTTGATAAGAAAACGGTTGAGAATCAGTGCTCTAGACCAGTGGTTCTCAAACTTTTTTAGTAGTGTACTAAGATTATTATTTTAGCTGAATACCCCCTTAACTGACATTGGGAGAAATTGTATGTGTGTTGTATGTGTTTTTTTTTAAACATTATATATAATCAATATAATTTTTTTAAATATAATACATTTTTGGAATACCCACTGCAGTGCCCCAAAATGCCCCTAGTGGTACGAGTATCTTCAGCTGGGAAACACTGGTATAGAGCAATCTAGTACCAAATTCAGTATCTGCTTTACATTAGAAAACTTTACATTGATATAGATTACATTTGAATGAAAACAAAAAGCTCAAAAACAGTGACCAAGAACAAAGAATAACATCAGTAACAACAACTAAACAGCAACACATACATGAATCAAGCTCCAAAAACTGACGCAAGGGACTCCCAAACTAATGGAATGGAGTGAGTGTTTGCGTGTGCACATGAATTGTGATATTCTTACAAGGCGCAATCTGCTAAAAGTAACAGCTGGCGGTTAAAATGAAGCTGTATGTGATTTACCACTGATTTGAAACACTTGTAAATGTCTTATTCTTATTATGTATTATCCTTCACACACAAACACACACACACACACACACACACACACACACACACACACACACACACACACAGCAAGCATACGCACTATGATATTTAAAGTACAGCTCTGAGAGCTTCAAAATGTCACTTTTAGTCGCCTGACAGGGCTTAGTTGTGATGATCACCTGACCACTGACAGCTATGAAGGGCAGAGCTCTCACGTTGCAGTGTGTGTGTGTGTGTGTGTGTGTGTGTGTGTGTGTGTGTGTGTGTGTGTGTGTGTGTGTGTGTGTGTGTGCGTGTGTGTGTGTGCGTGCGCGCGCGTGCACACGCACAGAATCATTATCACCGATATTACACCGGCTTTACTGTCAGGGTAAATGAAACAATAACAAATGATCGGGATTGGTCAGATGTTACTTCCTGCCTGCGATCCAATCGGTTGCCAGTTTTTAAATAACCCCCCAAGTATGTCAGAAAGCCACAAAAAGCCGCCTGCGGGGAGCCAAAAAGACTGATTGGCATATAGGGGGGCAAAAAACACACACACGTCAACACAACTATGTGCACACACACACACACACACATACACACACCACACACTGCCCCATACCCTTTACAGGGAACCCCACTCCCAGCACCACAACCCCTCTTTCAGTGCCTTGTGACTGACATAAATCAAACTAGTGCCTGCCCCCACTACTAGACATAGTGGGGGCAGGGTATGGAGAACTAGTGGGGTGCGGGGGTGCAGGGGTGTGGGAGTCATAAGGAAATTGTTTGAACCCCTCTATCACCTCCCCCCCCCCCATCACCATCTGAAACTCCTCAGTGGAATGTGGGTGTCAGCCTGGGGAGGCGGAAGAGGGGGGGGGGGGGGGTCACAGCTGTTAGAGCACAACAGGTGAGACGGGAGAGGGTGGGAAGTGGGTTGGGCTGTTGGTAGGTTGGTTGGTTGGTTGGTTGGTTGGTTGTTGGTGGTGGTTGTTGTTGGAGGGAAGGCGGCTCACGGCGGAGGCGGTTGGGTTTGGTGGACCAGCACCAGGTGGTATGCGCTGACACGGCTCATTCCCATGATGCCGCTGTGACAAAGCGCGGTCGGTCGACAGCCCCAACCTACATCTGAGCGCCGCCACGCCCACCAGGGTGAGGTCTGGCCCTGATATACGTCGTGCCTCAAGAAAACATCAACAGTCTGATGGCGGTGAGTCCCGTAGGTCAACTGCCGCCGCGCGCTATTCGGGACATGTGGACGCTTAAACAGCTCAGCTGAAAAAATAAAACCATAAAAAAAACTAAAAAAAATTGCTTTGACTATTTTCGGCTGAAAAAAAATGGTGGTCAGGGTTTGAATCTTTGAGAAAAGATTCTCCGAAGAGTTTGGAGAAGCCGTGTAAGTCGAAACCTTTCCACTGTTTTAAAGGACTTCACTGGTTTCAAATTGAGTCTTAGCTTCGTCGGCACACACATTTTACATTACTACGTAGTCATTATTGCGTAGTTTTGATATGTTAGTTACATGATAAAGCAAGGGTGCTTCTGCCTTTTCAAATGTAATTACCAAAAGCAAAATACGGCAAAATGAATTACTGTACTTTGACTTTGACAAAAATACATGTTACGATAGTTGTGAGTGGGACCAGGAGGAAATTTATGGCAGGTTTTTATGTTGTTTGAATTTTGTGAATATAAAAACCTGAAACCTGAAAATATGTCATATGTGTGTGCTGACTAGTAAAGGGGCTAAAACTCTATTTGACACTGGTCTGGGCCTTTAAGGGGAATGCTTGTAATGTGATATTAACAGTACCATAGGGAGCAGCAGATATTAAAGCCCCTTTGTGTTATTTATATTTCCAACATATAAACGTGTTTAGACTAAGTAGACTGTAATCTGTGACTAGAGGAGGTCAAAAACGCACTTTTTTCATCCATGACCCATCATTATGACAAAGCATTCTTTTACATAACAGATAATGTATTACGATTTGGGACTTTAGGGAAAATTAGGCCAAACTGGATGTGACACTATGTAATCCCATTGCATAAAGAGCTCACCTGTAGCATTACAGTAAATGAAGATTCAAACAGCATATGGGATATGAGTTTACAGTGTTTCTCTCTAAACCAAAATGTTATTTTTTCTTGAAGTATTTATATAGATTTCATAGGGTGTCCAACCAGATCGCTGAGGGTTCAAATATACGTTACAAACGCAATTCTGGTCCCGCTGCATTCTGGATTTGAATGTACAATAGTTTGCCCTGAAATACGATAATTATGGAGTCCTTGTACGATTATTTGGTTTTCGGCATCTGGCACGCTGATGTTTACCTATTGTACGCAGAAGCAAAACCAAGTAAAAACCAGGTAAACCAGGCTTACCTGGTTGCAGGTGCTGATGTCCACTCCACCTTTTAGGAATTCAAGGACCTTGTCGATGTTTCCAGCCCTGGCGGCGCGCAGGAAACTTGTGTTACTGTCCGACTGCGGAGAGGAAAACAGAAATAGGCTTGGTATAGGATTTAAAAGCAGCAAACTTGAATGGATAGAAAAAATGCAAAGAAAAATGTCAAAGGAACTTGAATAATTTTGTAGAGGATGCTTATATGCATCTAACCCAACAGGCCGCCGCCCCAACGTTCCGACATTGTAGAGAGAACTAACGCAGCTCTAGCACAGCAAACTAAGGCAGAGGGAAATAAGATGAATTTTTTGTTATGCTATTTAGCCCTATAAGCTTACATGGCTGCCGCCTGACGCTGCCAAAATGTTGTAGAGAAATGTCTATTTTGCTCAATAAACTAAAACAGAACTGACGCCGCAGAAACACAAACAAACAGGAAAGAAAAATGGACAGAAATCTGCATTTATAAATGGTATCTCTGGGCTTCAGAAGCAGGTCAACTGAGTTAAAAAAGTTTTAAGGAGGATCCACCAAAAATATCAACTCGGTTTCTCTGGAGGCAAAACAGAAGAATACAGGAAAGGAAAGGAAGGAAATGTCCCCCTACCCTACATCCATTCCGCCATAAACATTCCTCCACAGAACATGAGCCTTGATCCCATTTTCACTGACACATGTTGGCGCCGGGGTTAAAGACATTACCCCTGTAGCGGTAAACAGGGTTGAACTGCTGTAGGGTCGTCTTTTTAGAGTCAGAGTTGATGTTATATGAAGCATTTGGCAGGATAAACCTTCTAGGGATTACCGGACGTGTGTTGACAGTGTGTTAACCTTTTACTATCAAGGTTAAGACAGAGACATGTCTCTGGGACAATTGCAAGCGATAACTCCTTGGGTCAGCAGAACCGCCCCCACACCCAAAGAAAATGCCATGGTCCATGATGTGGTCCTTGGGTCAAATGTCTTAATTTACATACAGTAGACAAAACCAAAACACTTTGAGTGCACTTGCAATTAAGACGTCAATACAGTACAATACAGCATCTCTCTCTCTCTCTCTCTCTCTCTCTCTCTCCTGTTCTCTCTCGCTCCCCCATGGCAGGCCCAACATCTTACCAGCTCGTTCTCGGCTCCACCAGAGGCCCCGTGGTAGTCCCCTTGTTGGTTTGAATCCCAGTCGCTCCCAATGGATGCCAACGCTCTATCTGAGCGACAGGCCTGACACATCACTGTGTTGCCCATGGTTACAGGCCAAGCCAGTTTTACACTACCTTTAAAAGTGTCCTTTCGCAGTTCACTCAGGCCGCTATGACTTGCGTTCCTCAATAAAAATTCTGAAATCCAGCCCCCTGCCTTTCCGGAAGCGTCTGCATGCGGAAACCCATCATTCTATCTGTTAACTATAATAATCCTTGGACACTGTCGGTTAAACCTGTCTATCAGGTCCGGTATCCATTTCCTTCCGGTGCCAATATCAAGCCAAATCTCTGGTGCAATCCATTCCAATCATCACTCCTGCCTACCTTTGCCTCTAACCATGTTCATGAACCAAGCCCACCCTCTCTCTCTCTCTCTCTCTCTCTCTCCCTCTCTTTGTATGACAACTGTGGCACTAAAAAACTTTGCCACTGCCAAGCCAGGCTTCTCCCGCCACCGCCTATTTTTACCCCCAATGGGGGCTCCGGAAGGCCCTCAGGCCCTCGCTGTCTCTGCCTCGGGTGGTCGGTGGGACGCACGGCAGCTGGGCGTGACCTGGATGGCAGCGCTCTCAATAATGCCAAGAGTCACGGTAAAGAGCAGCCGGGATTGGGAGGCCAGGCAGCGACACTGACATCGACCACAGATCAGATTGCAGCGTCGTTGGATGGATTGCTCTCGAGCAGCAAGTGAAAAATGCACCTGATCAAGGATCAGTAGCCGGGCATGAAAAAAGTCTCACCTGCTGGTCTTTCATGAGGGCTCAATATGTGAACATGGTCCAAAAGAGGAAGTCTGAGATTCAGAATCCCTTAAAAAGACATCAGCCAACACTTGCTTTTCCAAATCATAATGAGCATTTCAAAGTTGAAAATAGTTGGTTTGTATAAACTCTTACTAACGATCTCTCTCAGAAACTCCTCCTGCTCGAGAATCTTTCTCATTTGTCTCATAGCTATCAAATATAATTCAGTGGCTACGTGTGGCATGAATGAAAAAGTATAGTCAAAAAGAAAAAGTCTGCCAAGGTTATTACAGTGGCCGGAAAAGACAACCGTATGGTAGTTTGACTGCTAAGTACAGCTACATCAAAGTGACAGCGATCAATATGTGGATGGAGAGAGAAAGCGTTGTGTGCATGCAAGTGTGTGTGTGTGTGTGTGTGTGTGTGTGTGTGTGTGTGTGTGTGTGTGTGCATGTGTGTGTGTGTGTGTGTGTGGTCATATGGTCATGTTCTGTCTCAAGTTAATTAGTTCATTAGTGAATTTGCGTTTGTACGGTGCGTGTGTATGTGCGTGCGTGCGTGTGTGTGTGTGTGTGTGTGTGTGCGTGCGTGCGTGCGTGCGTGCGTGCGTGCGTGTGTGCGTATGTGTGTGCGTGTGTGTAATTCATTCTGTGTGTGAGTGTGGAAGCCAATCTCTTTGATTGCCCTTTCACCTGCCAGCCAGTTTCAGACTGTCAGGTCTGTCCCTCCGCTTCGATACGCTCGGATTGGATGGATGAAGCCCCGGCAGTAATCCCCCTATCTGTGCTTGATCTTGCAGAGCGACATGCAGCCAGTTGTGTAATGAAGGAGTCAATACCGGATTATAACCTGTACTCCTGTCCAAGTGTAATGTCAACACGGAGGGAAGCAAAAAAAGAAACCAATATCTGGAGGTTGGATTATTAGATTCAATGTGTTACCTCACCTATTCAGTCCAAGTACTTTTCTTTGATTTTTGTACTATTTTGTTTGTTCTGTGCATATTAATATATTGATATTGACATCTGGCTTTGGAACAGTACCGTTGTGTAAAATGTGTGAAAGACATCTTTTGTTTAACTTGGCCCAATCTACTTTATTGCCTATCAAAGGACATACGATCTCTTCAGTAATGTTCGTACAGCTTTAGCATCTGTCTATTATTTTTGTACGACCTATACAGTTTATATTTAGCACGCGTATACAATGCCTAAAAATGTTGTATGTTGCGTACACGCACCCATGCCTTTGGCTTATAGATTCCCCGTATTTTCAATGCATTCAACAGATACTAGTTTACACTGTGCTCCACCATCATCATCATAAACTTTAACTACCAGGCAGTCAGACCTATTACTCCAGAGTAAAATCTAAAAGTCAAATGTCTATATATATATATATATATATATTTTATATTTATATACAGTAGCTATTAATCAAAGCTACAGATACTCAAAAGGCTTCACAGTCTTGGCCCAGGAGGGCGATTTGACGTCACCCTCTAATCCCAAGCCCTAAGACGAGCAAGAAATCAATCCAAAAAACCTTAAAAGGAGAAAAGGAAGAAACTTTTGAGAAGGGACTTTTGAGTTTTGAGTTTGAGGACTGTAAGAGGAATGTCGAAGTGGGAAGCGTTACTATGGCAATAAAAGAGACATCCTTTAGATATTGCAGTAAAAATTGCAATTTTTGCCCTTTCTTCACTCAAACCAACACATTGATGCATTGTGAGCATAGGCATAGCTCACTACAACCCGAGGAGGTGATCTATGGGTTCTAGTTCTATGTGCAGTGTACCTGACGCTTGCGCTCGGCTCTCTCTCTCTGGCGCCTCCTCCTCTCCCGGGCTTTCTGCAGCGCTATGTACTCTGGAGGATGTTCCAGCTCGCGAGCCTTCTTCAGGTGGGCCGCCGCGTGCGCCATGATGCGATATTCCCCTCTGGGGTCTGTAGCCTTTTCTCTCTTTTACCCGCTCTAATTTGGTAGTTCCAGACAATTCGTTCCTATGACGTGCCAATGTTTGTGTTCTGTCACTGGTATGGAAGAATTGAGCAAATCCTTCAATCCTTCAAAAATAAATACCACAAAAAAACATGAGGTGCAAGATCCTTTAAAAGGAAAAAAAAAAATCCTCTCACTTCGTCTTCTCCTCTTATAGTTCTCTCTCTCTCTCCTCTTCTGTTTTTTTCCTGATCCCTCTGGGAGGGATGGCCAGTCTCTGCTCCATCATATCCAGTCCAAAGCAGCTGCCGAATTTTCACATTCACACACAAACACACGCATAAACCTCCACACTCTGCACACACTAGGGTAGATGGTGAGTGTGTGTGCATGCATGTGTGTGTATGTGTATGTGTGTGTGTGTGTGTGTGTGTGTGTGTGTCTAGGGACAGTATGACTAAAAGGGGGAGGTGAATGCCGAAAATGTGAAACCTAACCACTTATTACATATCCTGCAGAACAACGCACACACATCTGCACAGTTTTCACGTGCATGTGTGTATGCGTGGGCTTACATGTGTGTGAGTAACAGTCCTAGTGTTTGGTGTGTAAAGGGATTTAAGGGTGGCTTCCTGCCATCAACCAACCCTGTGCCAGAGACAATGACACTCCCCCAACAACCACCTGCCAACGACCATCCAGTGAAGGACGGAAGGATGTGTGTGAAAATGAGGAAATGGGTGGAGAGAGAGGGGAGCGCAGGGCCAGGCCACATGAAGGAGGAATTCATTATCATATTTAAAAGGATATTAATATGTATAAATCGCAATAAATGCTAATACTGTATATTCAAATTCCCAAGGTCCATGATATCAGGGCCAGCTCTAGGCATTTTCCCTTCCAGGCAAACTGTGGATGGGGCGGGGTAGAGAGTGACAGAGGAAGTGTCCCCATTACGCACGGTGCTGGTTAGCGACAAAGAGCAAAATAAAATAACACAGTGTTCTGGGGTGCCTTGGTATCGCAGAGTGCAGGCGCCCCATCACTGCCGCACCGTTGGCACCATCGGTACCGTCGAAAAGGGAGACAGGTGCGCAAATTGCGGCCCAATTAGGAAGAACTGACCCTGCATGATTTTTGACGAAAGGACGGTGTGAAGTGATATCAGACCCAAATTCTCACTTTCAAATAATTCTCACTGGAATAATTTGATATTTCAGACCTCATATCATAATGAATTTCACAGCTTATGGTCCCATCAGTGTATTTTGGCTACAAAATGGCTACAGTATTACAAAATTCTCAGTTTTGTGAGGGTACTTAGAATTTTTACTTTGAAATTTGTGTTGAAAACACACACACACACACACACACATACACACACAAACACAAACAAACACACACACACACACACACACACACACACACACATGCACAGGCACACATTCACGCACACACACATACACACTCTCCATGAGGAAAAATGTCACCCAGCTGTAATACACCTGTGGTTCTAGTCGCTTACTGACATCATATGGCTTGACAACTCCCGCTATGTGGAAGTGTGTGTGTCAGTGTGTGTGTGTGTGTGTGTGTGTGTGTATCTGTGTCGGGAGGGAGTGTTAAGGGGTGGCGTGGCGCCAAGCGAGGTGTCGGCAACAGCATTGCAGCTCCCCTCTTTACCTGTGTGTGTGTGTGTTCACAGATGGTTGTAAAGAACAGGTACTCATTAGGATGCAGGCTCCCGTAATACGAGTGTGATGCGTCAGTACCACGGACAGCTCCAACAGTCCAAGGTTTACATACCTACATAACTAACACCCACACCGCCACACAGACACATGAACACACACACACACACATTTCACACCTCTATTTCTGTTACACACACACTCCCCCGGCCCACATGTGTTTCCACTGTGTCAGCCAGGAGCAAAAAACGTCAACAATATCAGAAGCCCTCCAGAACTCCTGGTCACCATGGCAACACCAAACATCAAGACAGACGCATACGAATAAAACGGCAGTAGGTAGAACAAACACTGAATGGCTTTACCACTTTGTAAGCGGCTTAAATTTGTCAAGGTCCATTTGTTAAGAGCAGACTCACTCTGACTGTACACAAAGGTTCAGTGTCTCACATTGTAGGACAGACTACTATTCTAGCACCCCCTGCTGGTGAACAGCAGCAAGCACCGTACCGTGGAGGTATTGGAAATGGGACAGAAGTGGGAATTCATTTGAATTTGAATTGAATTGATGATTGCAATGATCACACACCTTCAAATCAACAAAGACAATGATCTTCTCGGGGTGGCTCCAGAATCTCCATCACTCATACGATAATTTTATTTTTGAAGGATAGTCACTGTCGAGCTTTCCACCTGCTTTCCTCTGACCTCCACGTTGCTTTCTTAGTTCATCCAATTTGAAATATATTCTTATCTGTGCATGGAAGGTATCTGTGTCCTTATTTATTTTCTCACTTGTCAGTTTGCCGAATTGTTGCTTTTGTAAATATTATATTTTCTTTTTTTGTGTGTGTTTGGCCTAACTTTGTTGTAGTTATTGATTTTTAGATTAGTCCAATGGCTTTATTATTATTTTTTAGTTCTTTATTGTTTTTGAGTTTTACACAATAGGCCAAAAAGCTAATAAAATAATTGTTTAAATTAACATAACAAATATAAAAAATAAAACAGTTAATAATACAACCATTACATTAAAGTTTGCTGTAAGTAAACATGATAACAATAACAACAATAATAGTAATAAAAATGATTATAATAATTAGGATGATGCTTGACTCATGTGAATGAGTCAAAAGAGGTCAACAAAACCTTATATAGTCATATCTCACATAACAACTCATGACCATCACTAAAGCTCTGCTGCTAATAGCAACAATACTGCAAAGCACTGACTGCTGTATCAAGCCTTTGTATAGAGATATCTGGAACCTATCATCGTATTGATTAACATGTCACCTGATCCTAAAACCATGTTAAGACTGTGTTATACAAGTAAACAAGTACTGTATAATGTGTGTGCGCGTGCGCATGTTTGCTTGTTTGATGACACGTGCCTGCATTACTGCTAAGAACACATGTCTACAGATTATCCAAGGTCTAATCAATGGGGTATCCAATAGATCGGCCATCTTCTCTCATAAGTCTGTGTGTGCGTGTGTGCGTCTGTGTGTGTGTGTGTGTGTGTGTGTGTGTGTGTGTGTGTGTGTGTGTTCATGTGTGTGTGCGTCTGTGCGTACGCGCGTGCGTGCATGTGTGGGTGTGTGTGTGAGAGAGCACAGTGGTCAGGTAACAGGAAGCAGAGTGGTTCTAATGTTGGGGTTAATGGCCTGCTTTCCATTTCATGGATCCAAATGCTTTTATATGGCCCATTAAGACGATGTGACGGACAGATATGAAAGACACACAGAACAGCCTGTCTGTGGGAGCCTGAGCGCGTTCACGTATCTGTGCGTTGTCCACATCTCAACGTGAGCATGTGTGTTTACGTTGGAATTAAGGAATAATCCCCCACCAAAAAAGATAGGAAAAAGTAGGAAAGATTAAAAGTACAAATATGCACCATCGAGAGCTGGAGTGCAAGAATTTAAGTGAGGACTTTTTTATGTAGATGTCACTGATTTGATTGTTGTTGTTGATACTGTTTGTTGTTGGTGATGTTGTTTGTTGGTGAGGTTACTCTGGTCCAGGACACGCTGAGAGAACCTGCCGCTCTAACGGGCGGAGGATCTCCGTGTCTGAGGCGACTCATTTCGACTGCAGGACACCCATACATCTTTAATGATCCCCTTTCTCGGCTGCTTCGACTCTCTCATCCAACCCCACCCCCACCACCCAAATCTATGGTTCTCATGACTGAATGTGGTGTATTAAAGTACAGCATTACCCCTCAGTGAACCAAACGGGTAAGCAAAGTGAGTGACTGACTGAGCGAAGACAGACGATTATGTTGCCATGCGATTGAGTCACTGGGCGACCCGTGCGCACCAAGCCGACGCACTTTATATATGTCATATGATATGATGCAAAATATTTCTGACTGTGTGAATCCAATGGTCACTATCGCGATTTAACATCACCACCAATTCAAGCCTGTTTATTCCCGTTGAGCCTCAGCGGGGTTGGTGAGGCTGCTGTTCTCCAGTCGGCCACTAGTTGTCGTGTTTGTGTCCAAGCCTGAGGGCACAGCAGGAGGTCTACGGCACCCAGCTGTGACATGACACAGAAAGTGCTCCTCAGGCAGGTTTAGAATACCACACACACACACACACACACAAACACACACACAAACAAACACACACACACACACACACACACACACACACACACACACACACACAGACACACACACACACTCTCTCTCTCTCTATATAGTCCCCGTCAACCAAGACACTACATCATGTGCACATGATCTCAGACTCCTCCCAGGATATTGATTCTAAACTGCAGTTGAGCCCCATCCCAAATGCCTGTAAGATGAGAAGTCGCACTCTGGAGGATTATCAATTATCAATCACTGCAGTGCAACGCAAATCCACTTCCTAACCCCCACCATGATAAAGAAACACATCATAAATAAACATATTTTATGAATATTAGGAGGGCAGTATTTGTCATAAAGAGTAAGAGGGGTATCTGGAAACACCATGTCAAAACTTATGGAGGAAACATTCTACTGTGTATCTCACCTATATGTGTTTAATTGAATACAACAAAGTGGATCCTATACGAATTTACACAATATAAATGTGGCACGCCCCTCTAGGGTAAATATTGGTACTAGCCGTACAAGGCTACGACCTGTAATTCATACAAGCATTCCCTGTGTCCCTACGGTCAATACAGTTTAAAATAAAGACCGTCATAAATTGTTGTAATTCAAATGCCACATCCATTTTTTACTACTCAGAGAAAGGTCAGAGATATAAAGAACACAAAGACAGGTGGACACACACACACACACACACGCACACACGTGCGTGCAGACTTAAGACTCTTAGTCACCCAAATTACATACAGGCAAATCTAATTGCCACTGGGCAGGGCAGGCAGTTAGGACTGAATCCAAGAATTAGGATGGGACCACACCCAGATGTTCAATGATATACTGGACAAGAACCAAGATGCAGGGATGGAGGTGGGGGGGGGGCACAGAGAAGAGCAGAGGGAAGAGCGATCGCGGATGAGGCGTATAACCTTGATACAGTCGGATGATGTGTCCCATGAGGGAGAGAAAGAGAGTAAGAAAGAGAAAGAGAGCGAGAAAGTGAGAAAAAGAGCAGACGCTGATGAAGACTTCCACGTACAGACAAACACATACGTAAGTGCAAAAATCATATTGGCGCTGCAGCCCAAAGTACATCCTCTCCGTTCGTCCTTCAGGGCTTGCACCAAAACAACATCCCTACTGAGCATGGGCAAAACAGCTCCCCTTTCATCGGCTGCTGTCGGCTTTTTGGAAGCATTAAACCGACAGCATAACAGACTGCCGTCCAACCGTTTTCAGAGAAACTCTGAGCACTTCAAAAGATTCAAGGCTACCGATGGAAAAGAAAAACGCTGAGTCATCGCTGATTATTACCCATAAATTCATAATACACTTCCCGGAAGCCTGGCGCTAAATTAAATTTATGAAGCGCTGCTGTTGGTCAGAGCTATCGTTACATCCCTGCGCTCACAAGAGGGCGTAAGTTTGTGAACCACTTACGGTATCAGGTTAAATATCGGTTGGTTCTTGGGTAAACGAGACAGCGGAGCAACAGATACCGTCGGAGACGTAATCAAAGCAAGCAACACACACACACACACACACACACACACACACACACACACACACACACGTTTACAACAGTGGGGACCTCTCCTCGCCGGCTCAGGCACTACATCCAGAAACCACCTCTGCAGTGTGAACCAGTACGGCACCGGCTGCCTTAGAAATGGCCCCTCGTACTCATTAACGACTCCTCCCGCGTCTCTTTGAAGTCGTGCCCGGGCCCTTCGAGGAGGGCATGACGTCAGCGCAGCACTCCTGGTAATGAGATGGGATGAGATGGAGGCCTAGGGCTGGCTTAAAAAATGAACTATGCTGGCTCAATAAAAAACAGGAACATTTCGTGCCACGGAACATCCGCGGTGGACGTGGGATCGTGGCTCAATGACTCCCGGATTCTCGGAAGGGGGCTCAAAGATTAGGCAATGACGGGTGGAAATTCACTATTTTTCGATTCTCAGGAATACGTCATCTCTCTCTCTCTCTCTCTCTCTCTCTCTCTCTCTCTCTCTCTCTCTGTTAAAAGATGCTGAGTTGGTGCACAGGCTGCGGCTTCAGTGCAGTGCCATACAGAATGGCGTGTTGTCAGCATCTTGGTAAAATATTCATTAAGAGTTCAAAATGTTGATAAACCAATTCGTAACAACACAGGACGTAAAACATGTCTATTAAAGATACACTTGTGAAAGTTACCGTCCAAACGTCGGAGAGTCAAAAACATTCATTTCGGTACAAATACGGTTTTCAAAGGCTGTAGTTTGAACGCTGCATACACTAGGCTTGGCAGGAAGGCACATTGACTTTTACATCTTCACCTTTTCACTGATTACTAGCTATGGCTGCACAGCAATTGTGAGGAAATGTCTCCGTGCAGCCTCTCGCTGATCTCATCCTGCTTCAACAGGGGGCAAGTGCACCGAGGCAGACGATGATTTCACTTCTAAGTTGGATGTGCGATGCATAATGAAGCGCGTGACCTAAAACGCAGTGTTGCACACAGTCATTCCAGTAATGAGTGATAGCTTGAGAGAGAGTGAGGGCAGAACGAGAGGAAGAGAGAGTGAGAGAGAGAGTGAGAGAGAGAGAGAGAGAGAGAGAGAGAGAGAGAGAGAGAGAGAGAGAGGGAGAGAGAGAGTGAGTGAAAGTAATAGTGTAGTAAGTACACCATTTGGAAATATACATCGACAACTCAGCACAAATTGCACTGCCGGTGAGGCTTTCTCAAGGTTTATTGAAAGATTCATTTGCTAGAGCTGGGGACCAGTAAACCCCATTGAGAGTGCTACTGCAATTAAACTCCATATAAATCAAATGAATGAGAAATTGTCCTTGAAACCTAGCAGGTGCATCAACAAATGTCCGCTTCATGGGGCCTCTTGGATTGGAACACAATGGAAGCTTCAAAGATCCTGGCCGAAACTAAGAATCTTAAGTGACCCTCATATTTTAAAAATGGTTGTAGTGGGAGAGTGTACCCAAACTGAGTGGACACAGTAAAATTAGACTGCGGGTGTTGAATTTATGCCTTTGTCTGCAGTGCGTGACGTTCTATGAGATTTCCCATTCGTCCACAATGCAGCGAGAAAAGCGTCAAAAAGAAACAAATAAATTACGCAACGCAAACAGGACAAGAGGCTTAGAGGTTAGAAGTGGAGAAGGGAGGAGGAGAGGAGAGGGAGTGGAGCCGGGAGTGGGAGCCGTATAAGAGAGTGCGTATTTTTATATCAGTGAGGAGTTTCTCAGAAGTCCATTGATCTCCGGCCATCTCCTCCCCGCCCTCTGTTTTCCCTTCTGACGGGAAACAGAATTATGAAACCATAATGAATAATTAACATCTAAATACCCCCCCAATCCAAAACACCTGCCTTTCATGGAGCGGTGGCAGAATCCTGACGGTCTAGGATCTTCCTTCCATCTAAAAGAGCTCTACACAGCTCAATATTTACATGGATTCAAACATGGATGCATTTTGATGGTCTACCCGAAAGTCCACATTGATCCTCCAGGGATGTTTTTCCACCATGGCGAGTGTGCCTTGTTACCTTTCCGAAATTAGTCGCCTAATGACTAGTGTGATCTTTGTTGATGACAATGAAAAGCTTCAACATATTGCTTATAATATATTTTTCATCCTACTTCAATGAAATCCTTCCTATCCCTTGTCAACTGCTCAACACATCCACACATCTTCAGAGGACATGATCGAGCTAGGCAGAGGTTAGACTACGAGGTTTAAAGTGGACCTCACCTTACAGCAGGAGACAGTATCACATTTAACTGGGGCATACTTCAAGTAAGCCACCCTAACCGGTTTTAGGGGCCCCATGCCGACCAACAGCCACACTCAAGGCTGTCAAAGGTCGGAGCTCTATTTGCGCCCAGCACACAGCAATGTTGGCGTTCAGTCCTGGATCTGAGACAGGAATGCAGCGGTATCCATCATAGCACGTCACCAGGACACGATATGGAAGCTGGTTTGAAACCTAGGGATCAGCATTAGAGGAGTGTTGCCTCAATGTTGCATCAGAGTTGTTGCAGAGCAGCTACAATGCTCTTTTTGAAAACCTTACCTGACCTTCGTGGTACCACCATCGCCCAAGGCATCTACATCTGCTGGGCTGGATATCATATCAGTGCAATAGTATAATAAAGAACAATATAATTATAGGAAAATAATAATAATAATAATAATAATTGTTATACAAACAATTATATTCCAATTTATTCGTGTGTATAGTACCTCTCAAGCATTAATGAAAAGATGTTTAACCCAAATAGTAAAAGTACAATAAAACAATGACAACAGCAATTAAATGAAGAAAAAGCCGATAAGGCCTAACGAAGAAAAGTCTCAAACGGCAGAATTGAAGCAGCACTGTAATCCTAGATGGGTAGAAACCAAAATTTAATTTAACAGGAAACTTACAGGCCATTTACAGTTTAACAAAAGCAAGATTGTTAAAATGTGCTCCCCAACAAGATTTAGGCCAAAAATAACTTATGGTGATCATCTGTGGTAACAGTATGGTGATCACCCGAGGGTGGTCCACATAATAACGTACCCCACCATTGGAGTGTCTGTCCCAGACACGCCATCAGAAGTGTGAGGAAAATGCTTGTGGGATACTTTCTGTAGCACCTGCATACTCAAATCTGTGCACCAAACACAGCATGTAGCAGCGCAGACCTAGACCCACAAACGTGTGTGGGGAGCTCCAAGAAGCTGTCCGACATATGTCCTCCACCGACGCCCCCCTAAAGAGGGCCGAAGAGGAGGAAACTCCCCTGGTAGGGTGTGCGCGCAGGCCCTGCAGGGCCTCCAATGACAGGCTCCTGTAAACCAGGTCTATGGCCTCCACTAGCCAATGAGCCAATCGCTAGTTGGGTAGGGGCCTACCCTTTGCCTATAGTGCAGTTGTTGAGGGGGAAAATTACGCCGCCTCAGCATGTACTGGGAGCGTGTGGAGGGTGCCCCGGCAACCACTGCATCTGACAGGCCTGATGCTTGAGCTTCTCCCTCTTAGGTACCAGGCCAGGTGGCTCCAGAGGTCCAGGTTTGGGCGCCATGGATCGGTGAACCACAGGTGGCTGGGCCAAAAGGGAGCCAACAGCCACAGTGACAGCTTGTCTTCTAACACTCTGTTCAGCAACAGTTAGATGAGTGCCACAGGGTAAAAAGCGTAGAGCGGCGCCTACGGCCCCAGTTAGGCCAGCCTGGTGGCTGCCCCCCCTCAGGGAGAACCATAATGGGCACTGTGTCAAACCAAACTGTCTCCAGATCTCCGCCACCACCTGAGGATAAAGACGCCAGTCTGCTATCACCTATTGTCCAGGGGAAACCATAGGTCTATATGGGATGTGGACCGCCTGGAGGGAGGGGAGGTTCCTCTCCACATACAGCAGTAAGCGGTTTGCCATGTGGTACAGGGGTAGGGACTGGGCGAGGGCAGGGTCTGCGGAAGTCTTGCTGAAGTCTTCAGGGCTGGTAGAAAGTATTGAAGAGCTAATAACACTGTGTGCAGCGCTAACATGTTTATGTGACAGTTTGCCTGCGTCGCCATCCACCGGCCGTTGGCTGTCGCACCATTGCAGAACCGTGCGCTTCTCCAGAGTGATAAGTCCCCTTGCACCTCGACTACACCGATATTTTGCAGTGTCTGTCCTTTACTGGGTAAAGAGGTCTGGCTGCGGAACCACCTCTGGACCACCTCCGGTCATGCCCAGCAGTTTCTGGCACAAAAGTAATGCCACTAACCATCCGGGTCCGAACTGTGACATGCATGACTTGATGGCCTGAACTCTGGCTGAAAAGAGACAGGCCAGCTCCATGCCTAAAAAGTGCACTGGGGTTAACACAATTTCTGAGGACCAAGCCTGGTGAACACCAGGTTGGGCGCGGGCCATCCTGTTCTGCGGACCCACAGGCCCGTCATGTACGCGTTTAAAGCCTGGGTGCCCTGTGGGGGCGACGCTGTGTGCACAAAAGGTTGGGTGCGTGCCTGCTCATGGCCAGGTGTTGCCTAGGGGGTGATATAATCAGATAAAAAAAATCCCCCCTGGTATAGCATGATACAATGGGATACTGGGGTTTAGTCTAGCACGTTTTATTGTTGAATATGTGATTGGATTATAACGCTGCTTTGTGGTACTGTGGTGCTTCATGCTTCTGTTTACTCACAGTAAATATGGGCAAATGGTTTTCGTGTCATCTTCCACTGTAAAGGTGTGCTTTACGGCCGTAAACCTGGGGGGAAAGGAATGCTTTAAAGGGACAGGACAGTCGCTGATCAGCTGCCACCCCCCCCCCCGGTTCAGGGCCTGCTACCGGCATGAGGCCCATCGCCTTGCTGAAGGCACCGGTGGGGTATGCCGGATCTAGCAGTGGCAGCTTGTCCCAGTCCTGGAGCCTGGTCAGGCCTTGCCAGAGTGCCCAATGTAGGGCCACGCTAGCACCCATGCTACGCCCGGTAGCCTGGGCCGTGCAACGAGTGAGCCGGAGGAAGAGGTCCGTGGCCTTCCGTAGGTCCATCAGCATCTCCTCCTTCACCAAGCCAACCGGCCAGCTCCTCCAGTGTCTGGTAGCACTGGACGAGGGCCTGCGTATTAACGCCGCAGGCCGCCTGCTCCGATGCCAAGTAGGCCTTCTCCAGCGATGCTAGCTGTTTGGCCACCATGGAGGGTAGGGTGGGCTCCTTCCCCAGGCAGATGACAGTGTCATCACACATCACTGTCATCACTTCCACTGGGGGAAGGGCAGGTAGCCCAGCTCCTGGGTCTGGTCTACGTGATGGTAGGTGTCCCATCCCCTCACTGGCACCCATGCTGAGAAGGGGTAAGCCCAACCCTTCGCCAAATCCGCGTGCACGTTGCAGAGCAGCAGGATAGGCGGAGTGCTTCGGTGGGGGGCTCCGGAGTAGAACTCCCCATCCAGCATTTACACCTCTGTGTCCGGTACAGTAATGGTGGGTAGGCCCATTCTGTTGGCCCCTCGCTGGGACACCTCACCTTCAATTGGATTACATGATCTGATGATCAGTCCCATGAGTAATAGATCGCAGGCCCTGCGATAAGGAATTTTTTAATAGTATGATAATAGTATTGTAGTATATTACTTAGAATGTTTCTAAAACTTCCAACATTCTTTCTTTGTCAAATTAAATGTTTAAGCAACAATTTGCTTTGGCATAGTTGGCATAGTGGAACAATACTCCTAACTAATCATGCTCTTGGCCGATAATGGTTCTTAACAAGTGAATAACTCATACTAGAAAATAAACATTTTGTTGTCGTATATCCCTCACAGCAGCACATATTCACAGTGATTATATTGAAAACAGAGGTTTAAATAGGATAGAGCAGCTTTGTGTGCAGCCACTGATCTGTTCATTTAGTCAACAGGATTTGATCGCAGGCCAGCAGGGTTTGCATGCAGCTCCAAAAATAATGAGAAGCACTCATCGAGCGCTGAGCAACAAAGACACTGTTGATTATTCCGTGATAACAACCTGTTTAACATCATGAATATATGCAACACATACTGTATATATATTTTCACGTTGATATTATGATGATTACTTGGGAATTGATGAGGGAATGAGTTCAATACCGGGGATTACTTAAAATTGATCTGTTGTTTTGGTGTCAGCAGTTGTCAAGTCTAGTTGGTTTGTGTAAACAAGACTCTGCAAATGTTTTCCCAGTGGTGGTAGTTCCAACCATATAATTATATTTATCATACGTAAGTGTGTGTTTGCATGTGTGTGCATTAGTATTTCTGTGCATGTGGCCATTGCTATGCAGAAGTAATGCAATGAAGGCCTGGGCTCCATTAGACCCCCTGTACAAACCCATCAAAATACTCCCAGTGGAGAGAGAGAGAGAGAGGGAGAAAGGGAGAGAGGGGCAAGGAGGGGGGGGCATAAAGAGGGAGGGGTGGAGTAAGAAAAGAAAAGGACAGAAGACGGGAGATGTGAACGTCAGAGGCTGTGGGGAAAGTAAACCAAACCTCCAGGCAGAGGATGCCCTCAGGGTGTGGCTGGAAGGGGTGATGGGGGAGGTTTAAAGGAGGAGAATTAGCCAGATGGAGAGAAGGTAGAGAATGGATCTGGGGTTCAGCCAAAAGCCCAAAAATATATATATATATATGTGTGTGTATAAATATATATATATATATATATATATATATATATATATATAT